>NC_133776.1:53154147-53364677 GCF_003597395.2 Chelonoidis abingdonii
ACCTTTTCATGTTCTCTGTATGTATAAATATCTCCTGTCTGTGTGTTCCATTCTATGCATCCAAAGAAGTGAGCTGTAGCTCACGAAAGCTCATGCTGAAATAAATTTGTTAGTCTCTAAGGTGCCACAAGTACTCCTGTTCTTTTTGAGGAAATATCACAAAAGCTAGAGCAGCTGCGTCTTTGCAGATGCACTGGTTCATCACCAATGGACGTGACGAGTCTCTGGAGGTTTGGCCTGGTGCGCGCCATCCCACCATCTTGTTCTTTTTCACAGCTACCCTGCTCTATTACTCCCTTCCTGCTCACCTCCTGTGGGTGTCATCAGAAGTGTGGCAACAGAAAAATATGAGGTGTGGAGAAAGTATAGCACAATAAAGCTCTGAGGGAGGTTTCCAGCCAGTCAGGTTACTCACCCTGGGGTTGATAGCACTCACTTCCAGCAGCAAGGATGAATAATTTCTTCCACTGTAGCAATCCCTGGATGAGCTTCTCTGTCCTATGTTCTGCAGAAGACCAGAGTAGATGATCATAATGGTCCCTTCAGACCTTAATATTCATAAATCAACCCAATTAATGTTTGTAACTTCCTCTGTGGGCTTATGGCTCACTCTGTAGTGGAATATCTCCTGTAATAACAAAGATTCCCTTTGTAACTCCACTGCCACCATTTCCTGAAAATGCATTCAAAACACCGGATGGGAAAGACCCTCTAACGCACCTGTGTGACTTTAAACATTTGTTCAGAGCTGCCTGTACATAGCTGCACTCAGCAAGCCATTTGCAGGGCCCAGCAACAACTTTGATTGGTCCTTCAACCAGGAACTATGCTACTGATTCTTAAGCACCATCTACTAGTGCTTTATTTGTTAACTATTTACATATAGACAGACATAGAGCACTCTCATAGCAACATTCTTAACTCCCAAAGCTACTGTACTGATCTACAAAACAACCCATGTCTGTAGTGGCTTTAGGCCTTTCTTTTTAACTCATGCACAGATTTTTCTTAGCAGAAGTGTAGGAGACCCAAGTTTAATCAATGGAAAAGAAACACTACCTGCTTCCTTTTGAAAACTGTGCCCCGTCCTCATGTCTCTATTTACTTATGGCCAGATTTCCATACACTTACTTGCTTTGAGTGGCACCCTACTCCTAGAGCAGTCCTGTTGACTTCAGCTGGACTGCTCATATAGTAGAACACTATTCAGTGTGACTGAAGGTATTAGAATCTGGCTCTTTAGACACACACAAAAGGATTAATGTTCTAAGTTCTGGAGATGTGTTTGTGCCTCAGCTGGTTACCAAATACTGCAACCAAAGCAGACACACCAGCAAGACTGAACAGAAAATGATGGATGCAGCTGCTCAGCCCCTTAGTTTCCATGGAAGTCACAGGATGGGTCACAGGATGAGAAAGACAAGATGGTTGAGTTCTGTTGGTGAAAGAAACACGCTTTTGAGCTCCACAGAGCTAATCTTCAGGTCAGGAACCAACAAAATTGCACTAGATTGGCTTCATTCCTTTCCAGTAGATACTACAGAGTCAAGATGGGCACCTGAGCCTCTCACAAGAGCCATGACATGCAGAACCCTTTACAACTCAGTCCATTGCCTCTCCAACTCTAACATCTCCGTACAACCATTGGGGGAATATTGTGAGACAACTTGGGCTGCAGTGCTAATAATGTGCTGATGATACATAGCCCTGTGAACCCTTTCCATCCAGTGGAGACATTGCCATTTCACACAACACATAATGCTTGGGAGAGGTTGGAGAAAAAACAAAGCAATGGTAAGCAGCAGAGAGGAAAGCACTATGAGGCATTAACAAGCACCTATCACTTAGTTCCTGATGAAGAGCATTTATCTTCAGAAATTAAGGTAGCATGCAGTCTTGGGATCATGCTGGATTCATCACTGAGCCTGGACAATGAGACTGCAGCAGACACTAAAAGTACCTTCTTTCATCTCCAGCCAGCAAGAAGACTCTTTCCCAATTCCTCCCAAACACACACTTAGCCTCAGTAGTTCATGTGTTTCCCCTCTCAAGCCTGGACTACAGCTGCTCTGCCGAGAAAAGAAAGTCATGAAGAAGGTACAAGTGTTACCTGAGTGGGAGAAGTCACAGAGAGAGGGGAACATGCTGGTGCTGATTCCACACTATAGTAAGGATCAGCTTCTCCATGATTTCGTTACTGAAGAAAAATATACAGCAGCATTTATGGCTGAGGGAGAAGAAGAAGGTAAGGCAAGTTGACAGACTTTCCACCACCACAATAAACTAGTGAACAAGAGTTTAGAGATTTATTTTAAGGGATATTATGTTCCAGAAACCAACTCCCTTGTAGAGCATTAGAAGTTATACTTGTAGAACCAGTTAGCTGGAGAAATGTTTTCTGAGAACCTGAATAATTTAAAAAAAATGGCAGGAATGTGTGGTTTTAAGCTATTACTAAATAAAGCCTTATGTGACAGATTTGTTTTGAGAGACAAGGTGAGTGAGGTAATAACTTTTATTGGACCGACTTCTTTGGGTTCAGGAGACTTTCCAGCTACAGAGGTCTGGGAAAGGTTCTCAGAATGTCACAGCTAAATACAAGGTGGAAGAGATAAGGAATTAATACATGTTGCAAGAGGCCACTCGAGATGAAGTGGGCAGTTAACACATCTATAGTCATAGGACAAAGGAGGAGTAGTGGGTTTCATATTGCTGTAATAAGCCATAAATCCAGTGTCTTTATTAAGTCCATGAGTTTTGGTGTCTAGAAGAGTTATGAATTTAATGCAACATGAAACTAATGATATACATGACATCAAAATCTCTCTAGAACACTCCCACACCAGCTTCAACTTCCTGCACACCCACGATCAGCTCAATAATGGAACCCTCCAGAAAACTTCTTACAAGAAACCCCTAGATCACCACACGTATCTTCATAGATTCAGTAACCAAAAATACCAAGAAATCTGTTATGTATAACTGGCACTCAGACACTGCAGAATACGATCCGAGAAGAAAGTCTGGGAAACAAACCTCAACACATTTAAAACCACCTTCAACAAACAAGGACATTCCACCAGATACATAGATAACATCACAGAAAGGGTCACCCAAATGCCCTGAAAGAACCTGCTTCAGTACAGGGGGGAAAAGACTCTTCAATTGCACACCCCTAATTGTCACCTAACACCCCACACTGGAACCCAGACAGGTTATCATCCAACAATTACAACCCATACTCAATGGGAACCCCATCCTGAAAGAAATCTTTCCCAAACTCCCTCTCCTGGCCTTCAAACAACCCCCCAACCTTACCAAGCTCATCATTAGAAGCAAGCTCTCCACAAACCAGGACGCACCAACTCAAAGTGGCACCAGACCCTGCCAGAAGGACAGATGCAAAACCTGGAGACATATCCCCACTGCTGCCGTGATCAACACACCCTACAACACCCCAGTCAAGATCCACAGGTTCTACACATGTCACATGTGGGTGAACACTTTTCACAAAACAATCACTCCATCCATACAGGGGCGGCTCTAGACATTTCGCTGCCCCAAGCATGGCGGCATGCCACAGGGGGTGCTCTGCTAGTCGCTGGTACCGCAGCTCTGGTGGACCTCCCGCAGGCACGCTGCTGAAGGCTGCCTGCCTGCAGCCCTCCCGGCAACCGGCAGATCGCCCCCCGTGGCACGCTGCCCCAAGCACGCGCTTGGCGTGCTGGGGCCTGGAGCCTCCCCTCCATCCATATCTGACCTCTGAGTCCTCATCCTCAAAGGAAACTTCCACAGCACCTTCAAAAGATGAGCGTTGTTACACACTAAAAATTATAGACTCAACAAAGACACTGGATTTATGGCTTATTACAGCAATGTGAAACCCACTAACCTTCCTTTGTCCTATGACTATAGCTGGGTTAACTGCCCATTTCACCTGGAGTGGCCTCTTGCAACATGTGTTAACTCCTTATCTCTTCCACCTTGTATTTAGCTGTAACACTGCACACCTTTCCCATACCTGAAGAAGAGCTCTGTTTAGCTTGCCCCTTCAACTAACATAATTTGATCCAGTAAAAGATATTACCTTGTTTATCTCTCTAATATCCTGGTACCAACATGGCTATAACAACATTGCCAACAGATTTGTTTTGGGCATGAAAATCCCAGAGATACATGTGTATAATGGACGATGAAAAACAACTAGAAAAACAATTGAAGTTCTGAGAACATTGTTAGTCTCTAAGGTGCCACAAGGACTCCGTGTTGTTATTGCTAAATATGAACTTCCAAACAAAGGTGAACCATGGTTCTCAGTTTCTGATATTCTTAAAGAAGAATCAGGGCCAGCTCCAGGCACCGGCTCAGCAAGCAGGTGCTTGGGGCGGCCAAGGGGAAGGGGCGGCATGTTGGGCTCTTCAGAGGCAATTTGACGGCAGGTCCCTCAGTCCCTCTCGGAGGGAAGGACTTGCCGCCGAAGTGCTGCTGAAGAAGAACGTGGCGCGGTGGATTTTTTTTTCCACCTCTTGGGGCAGCAAAAATCCTGGAGCCGGCCCTGAGAAGAATAGTATCAAATATAAATCTAAACTCTTTGTTGGCGAAGGACCAACAATGCCACAACACAGCATCTGTTTGTACTGGTAGCAAGGGGGCAAAAGTTTGCAACATTTGATTTGTCTCCATCTTAACAGCAAATAGAGATCAAAGAAGAGACATGAAAGTACTTTAACATTAGCATGCATAAAGATTTGCTTCATTTTAACAAGTTTCCCTGTGGTGTGGATAGCACTCCAGCTGTATCTTGGTCTATCATGGATTAAATCCTATAGGGTTTACTTAGTGATCTGCTATCTGGAGGACTTAGTCATTGCAAATGCAAAGGAGGAAACTCATTTGGGAAACCTGGAGTCAAATTAATCCCTTTTGTGTCTCCACTGAATTCAATGAGTTTCACCAGCTGTACAGTAACTCCTCACTTAAGATTGCAGTTAAGTTCCTGAAGAATGTGACTTTTAAGTGAAACAATGTTAAGTTAATCCAATTTCCCCATAAGAATTAATGTAAATAGGTGGGGTTAGGTTCCAGGGAATTTTTTTTTGCCAGACAAAAGACATTGTATACATTTTAAACAATTGTAAACCAGCTATTTAATACAAGTATTAAACAGGCTGGCAGCCCCCCTATTAGCTCCCCTACATGATCCCTCGCCAGCACCTCCTGCCCGCCAGTGGACCCCGCAGATCAGTGCCTCCCTCCTCCCTCCCCTCCCTCCTGAATGGTGCAAACCAGCTGATTGCTGCTGGCAGGTGGAGGGGGGAACAGGGGAAAGGTGCTGATCAGCGAGGTCCACCAGTGGGCAGGAGGCTCTGGAGGGAGGGGGACATAGGGGAGCTGATAGGGGGGCTGCCAGCTGTGGACAAAGCAGGTAGCCAAACAACGTTAAGCGAGAGGACATTAAGTGGGGAGTTACTGTAATTATAGGCACTTAAAATGTATCATTGAGCCACTAGATGCTTCTGAGTGCCATATCAAGTTCAACACAGAATATTGGCCCTGGTAAACAAGAAAGACTAAGTTGGAACTCAAACTGCATGGAAGTCAGTTGGTTGGTTGGTTGGTTGGTTGGTCGGTCAGAAGTTTTTAGTTGCTTAGTATAATAAACACTTCCTGTTTAAAGAAAGATTGATTCCATATATTGTTACACAGGGGATGGCTGGATTTAGTTTCCAGAGCCTGTGTTAAAACTTTGGCTCATAGGTGAAAAAGGGCAAGTGTGCTTTTTTAAAGTCACAGTTTACATTTTGGTCAAATGATTTATGTGGAGGTCCTCCCCGAGAAAAATGAAGCAATGTCCTAAGGAACTGGGCAAGACTCTCATATCATTTACACCTGTTTTATTCCAGTTAAAAATCATAGTTCAATGAAGGGAAATCTATGCTAAAGTAGAAATAGAGGCTCTCTATGTGAGTTCTGAAACCAGTGGCTAGGTGGAAGTTTTAATTAATTACAGACCACAAGTCACTGGTTAAGATTGTTGGACCAAAGCCACATATATCAGTCTTAGTGCTGCTAGGCTAAAATGATGGGCTTGATGCTACCATCTTATAAGCAATCTTTTAAACATAGAAATGCTGACACATGATTGCTATTAGCAGTGAAAAAATTCACCATAAGCAAATCCTATTTCCAGAGTCTCCTTTTCGAAAGAACTTCCTTTTACTACACAACAGACTGAAGAAGCTTCTCTCTTCAAAGAAATGAAGCTGCAGATACCAGAGGATACTGTGAATGGTCTATTGAATGAACCCCTTCAGCCATACACAGTCCAAAAGATGAACTTGGAGCAGGAAGTGCTGCTCCTGAATATTGTAGACATAATGGCAATAGTTAAAATGAAAGTGGTCAGCAAAAGCTATTTACCTCGCCAAGTTTAGACCAGAATATAGATTTGGTGAGTGGGCTGTGTGATGGGTGCCAATGGGGCTATAAGTTGTCTGCCACTGCACATTGCTGTGATTGGAATGAGGATCAGAATCCATGGCTCAGAATTTATATTAACTGTACAGAGAATGACGTAGAGCTTGCATAACAGTCGGTGCATCTGTGACAGCCAACTCTTTGGTTGACCCAATGACGCCTAGAGCTAAAATCATGAGCCCGATCAGCTTGGGCCCAACATTCCCAAGCTAACTGTAGTAAGATGTCCCTATTATCATTGGATTGGCATCAAGGAGTACATGCAGCATGGAATACACAATGACGTTCTTCAGAAGGTCAGAAGCAATAGCTTTAACAAGCTCCACAACCCAGAAAACCCACTGAAGTTATGAGAAATCTTCATTAATGATCTGGATCATGGGATGGATTGCACCCTCCGCAAGGTTGCAAATGACACTAAGCTGGTGGGAGAGGTAAATAAACTGGAAGGTAGGGATAGGGTCCAGAGTGACCTAGACAAATTGGAGGATTGGGCCAAAAGAAATCTGATGAGGTTCAACAAGGACAAGTGCAGAGTCCTGCACTTAGGATGGAAGAATCCCATGCACTGCTACAGGCTGGGGACCAACTGGCTAAGAGGCAGTTCTGCAGAAAATGACCAGGGGATTACAGTGGACTTGAAGCTGGATATGAGTCAACAGTGCCCTCGTTGCCAAGAAGGCTAACGGCATATTGGGTTGCACTAGTAGGAGCATTGCCAGCAGATCGAGAGATGTGATTATTCCCCTCTATTCAACACTGGTGAGGCCACATCTGGAGTATTGCATCCAGTTTCCCCCTGCCCCCCACTACAGAAGGGATGTGGACAAATTGGATAGAACCCAGCGGAGAGTAATGATAATGATTAGGGGGCTGGGGCACGTGACTTACATAGGCGAGGCTGAGGAACTGAGCGTATTTAGTCTGCAGAAGAAAGGTGAGGGGGGATTTGATAGCAGCCTTCAGCTACCTGAAAGGGGTTCCAAGAGATGGAGCTCGGCTGTTCTCAAGTGGTGGCAGATGACAGAACAAGGAGTAATGGTCTCAAGTTGCCAGGGGAGGAAGGTTTTAGGTTGATATTAGGAAACACTATTTCGATTAGGAAGGTGGTGAAGCATTGGCCTGGTTACCCGTAGGAGCTGGTAGAAATCTCCATCTAGAGGTTTTTAGGCTGGCTTGACAAAGCCTGGCTGGGATGATTAGCTGGGGTTGGTCCTGCTTTGAGCAGGGAGTTGGACTAGATGACCTCCTGAGGTCTCTTCCAACCCTAATATTCAATGATTTGCTAAACATGAATTTCCTGATCAAGGTGAATGCTGGGTCTCCATTTCAGATATTCGTAAAGGAGAATGGTATCAACTGTATTTGGCCAGCTCTTCTGACGCTGTAAATCAGCGTAACACCACTGGCTTCCTTGTGCAATTTTACACCAGATGAGCCTCTGGCTCAAAAGGGTTAGCAGCTTTCACCTCTGCATCAAAGAGGCTAGAAAACAGCTTTGTCCAAGAATTACAAAGCACAATAGACTATGGTAACAGCTTACGTGTCAGCAAGCCATGGTGTAGCTAATGTCTCAGAGGTCGCTTACTCCACAAACCACAGTGCAGAACAGCTCACCATAGCTGACTTTCTCCTGCCCTGTGGTTTTCGGCCCTGTGTTTCTCTCTGAGGTTCAGGGCTCTCCTGGAAACTGCAGCGGCGAAAGGAGCAGAGCCCCACGACAGCAGCTTCTCCGGCACAGCTGTACTGCCCCCAGCCTTGCTCCCCCAGCCCTTTCCTCTGGCAGGGCTGCTGTACAGACCCTCTGGACAGGACTCAGGAGACACAGCTGTGTGGAAGGGCTGGGGGTGGGGCTAGAGGCGGTACAGCCACGCTGGAGAAGCTGCCGGTGTGGGGCTCGATTGCCAGCGTGTCTGAAAAAAATATTCTTTGCTGTCAGAGAGAGCTGATTTGAATCTCTTCTGCTGGCAATTCCCAAAGCAGGTGTGACTGTGAACTGGCTATTTTTCCAGAGAGCAAGCCCTCCTCTTCTCTTAGCAGCCCATACAAAAGCTGTGCCATGTCCATCCACTGGGAGAGCTCTCCCCCCCAGATAACATGGGATAGATCATGGGGAGGAGAGGGAGGGAGCGCGGGGCCCCAAGCTAGAGAGGGGTCATGTGGGGAGGTCACATGCACCCCCCTTTGGCCAGTGCAGTGTACCAGTAGGAAATGAATTCTACTTACACCACTGATCTTGCTAAACAGCCATTGCACCTCAGCCTCAATGCACCCTTGGCTGGCAACCTCTCCACTTTGAAAAGCTCAGGGGAGACTTTGGCCCATTTGTAATCAAGTTATACCTCAGCTCTTCTCTGGAGGGGATAAAATGTTCCCAGGCCCTGAAACTTTCAAAGCCCCTCCCTCAATGGAGTGAAATATGTAAAGAAGCTGGTTTGCCTTACACCGAAAGGGATTTCAACATTGACCAATTCAGAGGCTCAGGAATCTATGCCACGTTTTAGGCATTTCTCAAGTTCTGCAATGGGGAATGTTTTCCTCTGTGACTGAAGCTGGAGCGGAGGCACCTGCACCAAATGGATTTATAGAGAAAAATAGCAAAAGCTCCATTGTATTTTTCTCACGGTGTGGAAGTTAATGCTTACAGGGAGCTGTTGTTAGATCTGCATTATGGTCTCATATTTTTGTCCAACAACCAAATAATTTATCACCTCAGCATGCATGCACATGAGATATGCCTGTTGTTATGTCATAATGGCTAGATGTTCCTGAAGTCAAGAAAGCAGCAAACTTGGGCCGAGGAGGGGGGAAAGCGAATGCAATGGAACAGCTGCTGACTTATGGCATGGGCAGTGAATTGTATTAATTATTATTATTTTCCATATTTACATTATAGTTGTGCTGATGGGGTCTTCAATGTGGTTTTCCCTGTACACCCATAGAGGTAGACTGCCCAAAGTGCTTTGTGATGAGGCAAGGCCAGATGGCTCCAGTAAAGTACTGAGAAACAGGTATGTTAGCCCCAGGCTAAAAAAATCCCTAGTACCCTGGTAACCAAATAGCAGTTGCACCAGGTTAATCAAGGCACCTGGCGCCAATTAAGATCTTTCTAGAAGGCAGTAGAGATAGCTACTTTAATTAGAACACCTGCAGCCAATCAAGGCAGGCTAATCAGGGCACCTGGCTTTAAAAAGGAGCTCACCAGTCAGGCAGGAGGAGCCAGAGGAGAAGGAGCATGTGTGAGGAGCTGGGAGCAAGAAGGCAAGAGCTGAGAGGAGAGAGTGTACTGCTGGAGGATTTAGGAGACAAGCATTGTCAGACACAGGAGGAAGGTCCTGTGGTGAGGATAAAGAAGGTGTTTGGAGGAGGCCATGGGGAAGTAGCCCAGGGAGTTGTAGCTGTCATGCAGCTGTTACAGGAGGCACTATAGACAGCTGCAATCCACAGGGCCCTGGGCTGGAACCTGGAGTAGAGGGCGGGCCTGGGTTCCCCCCAAACCTCCCAACTCCTGATCAGACACAGGAGGAGCTGACTCAGACTGTGGGTTCCACAAGAAGGGAAGATCACTGAGGTGAACAAATCCGCCAATAAGCACAGGACCCACCAAGGTCGAGGAGGAACTTTGTCACAGCTTACAAGCTAAGAAATCCTACAGTCTTACTCAGCAGATCTACTTCCTGTGTGTCATCACAGTCCATCTTAAAGAAGAGATATTTATTAAATGCAACAATCATGAAGGTTAGACAGAAACAAACAAGCTTCCACACAGCTTGGGTTCCTGCTTTCTCTTTCTTGTTTACCATAGACCACACCCTGCCTTGAACGCTGTACAGCACACAGATAAAGTTAGTGACTCAATAATGCTAGTCAACTTATCATTACAGTGTATATTCATTCATATCTAATGATGACTTAGTGACAAATAACTTTTTTTGCTCTTTGCTCTGGTTATCTCTGCAGAGCCAACACGGTGAAGTTTGAGTGAGCTCCATCTCCTGCATCATCAAGAGAATTGTTTAACAAAATCCCAGTTCCTGTACAAGAAGATCAAGGGGCTTCCATATGAGTCATTGAGGCAATGCGACCATGCAGGTATAATGGCAGAACCTTTCATTGATGATGATGAATGTGCTGGAAAGAACCCAGCTGTGACTTGCAGGCCTTGCCTACACCAACGGTTTCCAGGAAATCTCCCCCACCGCACAACCACTGTGCAGCTCTGCAGGTAGGAGTCCTGGCAGATGTGCTCAGACAAACAAGGCTCAGACATGTCTAGCCCTGCTCAGTGCAGGGTGAAAAGGCCTGAGTCCTACTGTAATAACTGGGCCTACAGATTTACCTTCATTGTGAGCTCGCCCGTAAGGAGTGAGTGAAAATTCATAAACCATCCCGATGGCCTAGAGTGCTGTGCTGTGCTTTCAAGGTTACTCTGGTAACTTCTATTATAACAACATACTACAGCAGTCTGAAGAAAATGGCCAAAACCACAAATAGTGCTAGAATAATAGTATTGTAAGCTGCAGGGTTTGGGGTCATTAGCGTAAGCTCCTCTAATACGCTTATGTCATAAACAGATAAGAAAAGTTAATAGCACAGAAGTACTTTATATCTCTTTGACTGTAAAGGGTTAACAAGTTCAGTAAGCCTGGCTGTCACCTGATCAGAGAACCAATCAGGAGACAGGATACTTTCAAATCTTGAGGGAGGGAAGTTTCTGTGTGTGCTGTTAAAATTTGGTTGTTGTTCTCTCTGGGTTCTAAGAGTGACCAGACGTGCAACCAGGTTTCTCTCCAATCTCTCCAATACAGGCTCTTATCAGTTCAGAATAGTGAGTACTAGGTAGGTCAGGCGAGTTAGGCTTATGTTTGTTTTCTTTATTTGCAATTGTGTATTTGGCTGAAAGGAGTTTAATTGTGTATTTGGCTGGAAGAAGTTTAATTGTGTATTTGGCTGGGAGGATTTTAATTTGCACTTGTATACTTAGGCTGGGAGGGTATTCCCAGTGTCTATAGCTGAAAGACCCTCTTAAAGAAAGATTCCATCTTAAATTTACAAAGATAATTTTTATTGTTTTTTCTTTCTTTAATTAAAAGCTTTTCTTGTTTAAGAACCTGATTGTTTTTTTATTCTGGTGAGACCCCAGGGGACTGGGTCAGGATCCACCAGGGAATTGGTGGGGAAGGGGGAAAGAAAGGTTGATTTCTCTTTGTGTTAGGATTACTGTCTCTCTCAGGAAAAGTCTGGGAGGAGGAAAGAAAAGGAGGGGGGAAGGTGAATTTTCCTCTCTGTTTAAAGATTCGAGTCTGAATCACAGTGATCTTCCAGGGTAACCCAGGGAGGGGAAGCCTGGGAGAGGCAACGGTGGGGGAAAGGGCTTACTTTCCTTGTGGTAAGATCCAGAGGGTCTGGGTCTTGGGGTTCCCCAGGCAAGGTCTTGGGGCGAGACTGTACCAGGCACTGGAATTCCTGGTTGGTGGCAGCGCTACAAGTACTAAGCTGGTAATTGAGCTTAGAGGAATTCATGCTGGTACCCCATCTTTTGGACGCTAAGTTTCAGAGTGGGGAATTATACCATGACAGGCCTACAGCGATAAACGTTGATGGGCAAAGAGGCAAAAGGGAGAGACAAAGTCCACACAGTGCGGCCTCCTGCTATAACTCAAGGACTATGGTACAATCATGCCTGGCAAAAAAGAAATGTTTGGGATCAGAATTCGATGGAGCCAAACTTGGGTGTTGAAAATAAGGCCTAATTGATGGGAAACTGATGGGGGCCTGGGCTATTTCCCCATCACTCCCTCTTGGGGGCCTTACAAGAAAAGACTTTGGGGAAAATAAGGAGGGGGAAGTGAAGGAACAATGACTGACAGATAGAAGGGGAAGGAGCCAGCTTCTCCCTCATGGCTGCCATCCCCTTCATCTTCTCGGACCTCAGGTTCTACTGAAATGCCATTGGCCTCCATCATCCTGATCCTGAGAGACGTCTTGACCAGGCTGGGTTAGAGAGAGGGACTCAGATGCCACCACCCCCTCCACAGGCGTCGACAAAATCCTGAAAACCCTCTGGGATATGAGACTTTGTCTACCCTCCCTACGCCATATAGCCTTTCCTTCCCCACCTTATTCCAAACTCTGTCCTTTCTCGCTCCCTTTTCTTTCTGCCTAATAACAGTCTAGCTTAGCCAGACAAGGCTGCCTACTTTGCAATGCTGCTGTGAGCCTGGGACCAGGATGAGGCAGCTAAACACAATGCCCTAAAGAGCCTGATGCTGTTATGAGTTTTTCAGGTCTCGGAGTGGCTATTAAAACCAAGCACTGTGCCTGTTTTTCCAGCAGTGAGATTGCAAGTGACCATCAACCCTAGAGGCATGGATTGCTTTGTCTGGCTTTGCCATTCTTTTCTCTCCCTTCTTGTCTTTCTCTTCTTCGGTCACCTAGAAAACAAGACTGGACTTTACCAACAACACCTTAACTAACTTTTCTTCCTTTCCCCACAAAGGATAGTTACTACAATTGAAGAGACTATCAAAGAAGAGCATTTTCCTTCTAAAGGGATATGCTGGCCACTGCTCCCCACAGCGCCCATTGGCCAGGAACAGCAAACTGCAGCCACTGGGAGCTGCGGACGTCCATGCAAATGCAAACAAACTGTCTGACTGCCCACCAGTGGATTACCCTGATGGGCCACGTGTGGCCTGTGGGCCTTGGGATGCCCACCACTGTTCTAAAGACCCTCTACATATAAATCATAGAATCAGAGAAGATTAGGGTTGGAAGAAACTTCAGGAAGTCATCTAGCCGAATAGTCCTCAAAGCAGGACCACCACCAACTAAATCATCCCAGCCAGGGCCTTCTCAGTCCGGGCCTTAAAAACCTCTAAGGATGGAGATTCCACCAGCTCCCTAGGTAATCCAGGCCAATGCTTCACCACCCTCCTAGTGAAACAGTGTTTCCTAATATCCAACCTAGACCTCCCCACTGCAACGTGAGAACATTGCTCTTTGTTCTGTCATCTGTCACCACTGAGAACAGACACACTCCATCCTCTTTGGAACCCCCCTTCAGGTAGTTGAAGGCTGCTATCAAATCCCCCCTCACTCTTCTCTTCTGCAGACTACATAACCCCAGTTCCCTCAGCCTCTTCTTGTAAGTCATGTGCCCCAGCTCCCTAAACATTTTTGTTGCCCTCCACTGGATTCTCTCTAATTTGCCCACATCATTTGTGTAGCGGACAGTAAACTGGATGCAATACTCAAGACGTGGCCTTATCAGTACCAAATAGAGGGGAATAATCACTTCCCTTGATCTATTGGCAATTCTCCTACTAATTCAGCCCAATATGCCATTAGCCTTCTTGGCAACAAGGGCACACTGCTGACTCATATCCAGCTTCTTGTCCACTGTAATCCCCTGGTCATTTTCTGCAGAACTGCCTCTTAGCCAGTTGGTCCCCCAGCCTGTAGCAGTGCATGGGATTCTTCCATCCTAAGTGCAGGTCTCTGCACTTGTCCTTGTTGAACCTCATCAGATTTCTTTTGGTCCAATCCTCCAATTTGTCTAGGTCACTCTGGACTCTATCTCTACCCTCCAGCTTATCTACCTCTCCTCCCAGCTTAGCGTCATCTGCAAACTTGCTAAGGATGCAATTCATCCCATCACTCAGATCATTAATGAAGATGTTGAACAAAACCAGCCCCAGGACCGACCCTTGGGGCACTCTGCTTGATACCGGCTGCCAACTAGACATTGAGCCGCTGATCACTACCCATTGAGCCCGATGATCTAGCCAGCTTTCTATCCACCTTATAGTCCATTGATCCAATCCATACTTTTTTTACTTACCGGCAAGAATACTGTTGGAGACCATATCAAAATCTTTGCTAAAGTCAAGATATATCATGTCCACCGCTTTCCCCATCAACAAAGAACCAGTTATTTCATCATAGATGGCAATCAGATTGATCAGGCATGTCTTACCCTTGGTGAATCCAAGTTGACTGTTCCTGATCACCTTCTTCTCCTCCAAGTACTTCAAAACGGATTCATTGAGGACCTGCTGTAAGGAGAAAGAGAACCTGAGAGATTGTTAAAATGACAGCCTTACTTAATACTTTACATTTTCAATGCTTTAACTGTTTTTCCACCTTTTATGTACTTTTAATAAAAGGATGTTTAATTGTGTGTTTGCCATGGGACTAAGCAGGCTGGGATCTCTGTGTACTAGGGTGACTAGATGTCCCAATTTTTTTTCTTATATAGGTGCCTATTACCCTCCACCCTGTCCCAATTTTTTACACTTGCTGTCTGGTCACCCTACTGTGTATTAAACCTTGAACCTTGTTTAAAACTGTAATATTGGATGGTTTCAGGGTCATGGTAACACCTTTGATTCTTTGGGACTCTTTATTTCATATAAATTAATACAACAGTGCTAGGATATATACAAGGCTTGGATATTATTACCGTTGTGTTGTCTAAGCCTGCTTGGAACAGGATGAACCTGCCCCCAAGTCCAGCCTGCACTAGTTCCCCCACAGCTGCTGTCTCTGGTGGGCTGAGGCAGTGAGAGAATGGTGGGAAATGTTAAGGAAAAGCCAAGCGTAAACACAGTCGCACGTTATTGACCATGAGGGTAATTAACCATTGGAACAGCTATCTAGGGATGTGGTGCCTTCTTAAATCAAGAGATGCTGTAGCTCAACCAGAGGTGATGGGCTTGAGGCACGGATCACTGGATGATGTTCTCTGGCCTGTGCCATGCAGAAGGTCTGACGAGATGGTCACAGTGGTCGCTGCTGGCCTTAGCATTAATGGATCCATGAATCCCAGGCTGAGTTTGCAGAGCTGGCACCTCAAAAAGCCATTGGCTTACCTGTGAACTGAGCACATTTGAGCTGGAATCACCAAGACAACAAACAGGGGAGAGCAGAATGAGAACATTTCTCTGTCACTTTTCAGAGCATACCTGCTCTTTAAATGCAGCCTGAGTGATGCCGACGACATGCATGGCAGCCGTTCGGCAGGTTCACAATTATTCTGTGGTCACCCAGAAGCAGCTTCTTACTGGCGGGGGCTTAATCGTTGCACTGGGACCTGCCTGTATGCCCATTAAAGACACACACAAACTATCCACTGTTGGTGAGGGGAGCAGGCTCAGACCCTTAGAAGAAATGGGAAGCAGGGGCAGCCACTGGCAGGCATGGGTGTGCATGTTCGAAGAACACAGTGTCCTTCTCAGCAGGCAGCTAAGTGGCTCAGGGTGTAGGGTGGGCACAGTGTCTGACATGCCATGGAGGAACAGCAGCCCAAATCCTGGAGGTAAAGGTGGCTTCCAGTGGTCCTTATGGTCCTGAGATCCTGAGGGCTGCCTCTCGGCAGGGATCACTCCTTCCTACCACTTGGCACACGCTGTGCTGGGTGCTGGGGAACTTCTCCCTGGGCCCCTCGTGGGCTGTTTATGGATCCTGCATGCTGCTGCAGCAGTGCATAGGGGTGGGAACTGGGGCTAGAATCCCCACCCTTGAGTTCAGTCTGCAGAGCCTGTTCTCCTCTGTTCACTTCATTACGAGGCACTGCAAGTGTCACACACTGTGCTCACCAGGTGCCTTTATCTGCACCACTGCAGGATCAGACCCACAGAGAGGAACCCTGAGACAGAAGGAGACAGAAGGAAGAGATTTAGGAAGAAGCTGGGGAAAGATGTTTTAAATAAGATGACAACATTTATCCATAGGGAGGAGGAGAAAAACAAAGCCAAGTAACAGTTGTATATAATTATTATTACATATACTGCTTTTGAAGAACTGACTCTTGTGTACCACTGCCTTCTGCTGGATGGAATAAGAACTGCTCACCTGTGTGTCACGGGCTCTAAGAGCTAACAGCGATTCTCCCTTAGCTGAAATGATAGAGGCATGAGGTTTAGGAACTGAGATCTCTCCATGCTGTCACTGTGAAGTTCCCCACAGCCATGGTGTGCGGGAGAGTGACAACCATGAAGTCCTACACTGATTTGTTACAATACCAAATAAGCAAAAGAATACTTAAAGGGAAAAATAAGAAGCTAAAGAGAGACTCAGAATCAGGAGAGGGGGGAAAAAAGTCTTAGGGAGATGAAAGAAGGTTGGCGTTAGAGGAAAATAAATAAGAAGATAAAATAAAACATGAACAATACAAAGTATTAAAGAGTCTCTAAAAATTTGAGGAAAACAGACGTAAATGCTGCAAGAAATAAACAGAGGCCCAAAGATGAAAGTATAGTAGAGAGGACCCAAAAGACATGATAAGTTTTGCTTTAATATTTTCAAAAGTTTACTGTTTAAAGGCCAGATTTGGCAGCCCATACTCATGGTGAGCTGCACTTACTTAGGTGAGGACTCAGCATGAGTAAGGGTTGCAGAATCTGGTGCTAAATTTGTTACATGATAAAATACTCTGTAGGATTATAGCAAGAGTTTCAGCTCTAACGAAGGTTATTTCAGGGCTTGCCTATGTAGAAGTGAATGATTTATAATCCTTAGTTCTTTCACTCTAGCTACCCAGCAAGTTCCTTCTGGGTCCTTCCAACAGGCACCCAATGCAGATTGTGAATGGTACAGAGCTGTCCTGCCCAGAAGACAGAAAAATTGCTACAGGGTTACCTCTTTGTTAAGACGCTAACACTTCCTTTCATTCAGATACAGCCCTTGGAAAGGAATTGGTGCTGACAGGGCAGTGATACTGGTGGGGGCGGGGGAGAATCAGTCCCCATTGTTGCAGTCAGATCTAGAGTAGAAGCTGGACTCAGATAGAAGACAGAGCCATCCTATTTTCCAATGAGTTAAACATTTATTTTGAGACACGGGAATGATCCCAGAATTACACTGATTTTTTTGGTTACAGCCAGTAGCTCCTACAGAGATCAGGACACTGTTGTGCTAGGCACAGTCTGTTCACAGAATGACGACACTCCTTGAAGAGCATACAGACTAAACAGAAAAGACAGACACAGGGCTGGAGGAAGGACACATTATGATCCCCACTTTTCAAGAGGGGAATTGAGGCCCAGAGATTAAATTACTTTAATCAGATCACACGGGGAGTCCATGGCAGAGTTCCAGCCCAGTGCCTCAACCACAGAATCATTCTTCCTCTCACTCCAGCTTTCTCTGTATGGGCATCTCTCTTGGGTAATTCTGTAGCTCCTGCCTGAGCCCACCTTTCCTCCTGACCCCTCTGCCTTAGATGTCTTGCACCCTCTATTAGCAGCATCTCTGCTAAGCCCAGCCTCCTCCCTGCTATACTGTCACCTGGGGGTGTATGTGGCCCTCTGACCCCAGGTATTGGCAAAGGCAAAACACAACATAGCATGGACTGCTGGATGCCAGCTTGTTAGGCCTTTGGGGTACTGCTCTGGGTATGGGAGGCTGTGTATTCCTGGTCATGCATCAAGATCTGCATGAGCCTGTGCTAAGCCCTGCCTGAGTTAGGGCCATCAGCTTGACATTTGGGCTAGCTTCCGGCCTTTATCCTGAGTGTTTCCTGTTGAAAATCCCAACCACTAGATGCTCTTTTATAGTGTCTTATGTCCTGAGGCCACAGTCCCCATGCCGTGCTTGTTCATGTAGGGTCCTTCTAGGGTCTTCTTTCCAATGCCTCCTCCAACCTTCCGCTCCCTTACAGCTCTGCTGGGGCGTAAGACCACCCCCGGTGTGTATTATGTTCTGTTTTGAGATGTCATGCTCCGCATACCTTCTAGGAACAATACCTCACCATCCCTCCTTCCACGGCAAAGCCAAATGATGTATTGATATTTCCAGAGTCCCTCCCCGATGCATCAATCCCAGAGCAGGCCTCCGCTCTCCATTAAACTTCAGCGTGGGTCAGAAGCCAGTCAGAAGCACTCCCTCCACTAACACCACTCCAGGGGTTTACCCACCGAAAAAGCCTTGGGGAGCTTGGCTTCCTGTTTCCTCTGATCCACGCCAGGGTCGCCTGGGGGGGGGGGGGGGGGGGGCGGAGCAAGCTGGGCAATTTGCCCCAGGCCCCCACAAGAGTTTTTTGGGGCACCTGGAGCGGGGTCCTTCATTCTCTCCGGGGGCCCTGGAAAACTCTTGCGAGGCCAGGGTCCCCAGAACTTCTTCCTCTCCGGGTCTTCTGCGGCAGGGCGGAAGGACCCCTGCTGCAGAATTACCGCCAAAGCGGGACCTGTCGCCAAAGTGCTGGGTCTTCAGTGGTAATTCAGCAGTGGGAACCCCCTCCGTGGGTCTTTGGGGCACTTTGGCGGTGGGTCCCAGAGCAGAAGGACCCCCCGGCGCTGAATTATCGCTGAAGTGGGGCCCCCCCGCCGTTGAAGACCCCAGACCCCCTAAATCCTCTGGGCGGTCCTGATCCATGCTGGTTCAAAATGAGCCGGTCAGACACCACCTCACATGATAGTGCTAAAGGGTCACAGAAAGAATCGCTTTCTGCAAACACTGAACAAGGGACTTGGTTAGAATAAGGAAACAGCATCACTGTTACTAATGCCTCTCCCTCTCCGTCTCCTTCACTGCAGCATTTCCCCTGAGAACCTTCCCCAGCCCCTGTTGCCTGGTTTCCCTGCTAGAAATTTAAAGAAACAGTCCACAGACCCTCACACCATTCCCCTGACATGGCGGGGGGTTATGCAGTTCTCTGATGAAGGGGCTGGCTTTCCCCATGCAGAGATAACATGTTTAGCCCCATCACGAGGATGAAGAGAGGAAGGAGCAGGAGCCCTGGGCAGCGCAATGGTGCTTGACTGCCTCTTTCAGTCTTGCAGGCCCAAAGGCAACCAAGCACTAATCACTCAATTCTCTGTCTTAACATAGGGAAATCCACGGCTTGGCAGCTCCAGTGTCCCTGGCAGCCCTCCAAAACTCATGGACAATTCAGGAGTTCCTGGCTTCTCTGCTGTAGTGGAGAGGGCTGTCGAAAAGGGCAGGTCAGATAGCGGTCACTATTTAAACCAGTCTTCACACTGCGACCCCAGAGATTAGTGGGGAGGGATAGCTCACTGGTTTGAGCATTGACCTGTTAAACTCAGGGATGTGAGTTCAGTATTTGAGGGAGGCATTATAGGGATCTGGGGAAAAAAACTGTCTGGGGATTGGTCCAGCTTTGAGCAGCGGGTTGGACTAGGTGACCTCCTGAGGTCCCTTCCAACCCTGATATTCTATGATACTGCTTCATGGTCCTACACTTGGACCAGGGAAATGATTGCAGAAGCTTAGGTGAGCAGTGACTGTTGGTGAATGGGGACCATGTCTGGTAGGTACCAGAAGAACAAAAACAACATTCTTTACTGAGAGTTGGCTGCAGGGTCTAGGACAAGTGGAGTAATTCTCCAGCTTTCATCAGCCCTGGGTAACAAGCTCACTGTTTATGAATGTCCTGATTCATGAAACTGAAGCCACACCTGCTCCGGAGAAGACATACCTAGCTAATGGTGATATCAGAGGCATTTTGGAGACCACATCAGTCATGCAAAAAGAGAAGAAACTTACTATGGAAATGAACACAAACCTCTTAGTTTGAGGGGGACCAGCTCTCTTTTGTTTCTAGCTGGACTGAACTCACCCGCTTTCCCCTGAAAGGTCAAAAGAGGCAGAGAACTTCTGGTGCCGCAAGCAAGACTGGATTAGTGAGTCCTATATCAGGGGGTCAGAGAGGGGCAAGCTTTTAGCAGGATTTCCACTATCAGAATGAAAGCTTTGGGATTTCTTTTCACTTCAAAGAAAAGATGCCAATAGAAGCACATCCGCTCCTTGTCACACTGGTAGGCAGAGTCAGTATTAGCATCATTGACATGTAAGCGGAGGAAGCCAGAGGCTCATCACAATGCTTCTGTGCTGATAGAACCTTACAGGGAAATTTTCAAAGCGCTGCACAAAGATTTAGCCACCCAACTCCCATTGACTTAAATATTAGCAAAGCTGCTAGATCCCCGTGCACCACTTTGAATTTTTTCCCCCTTCAAAAGCAGAAAGAGACAGCTTCTGTTTTAAACTTAAAGGGAGAATCAGAAGGGACTTTTATGTAGGAATCAGACAAGCCCACAGCACAGCTACTGCTCTGGGCAACCTTCTGACCTATGCTTAGCTGGTTCCCAGCAGCCCATACATACTAAACTGCAACGCTTACCATGTAGTATCTCCTGCAAACGGGGAGTGAAGTTCATCCCAGTCCACAGAGCCAGCACAACACCTGTGAGCCACGTAAAATCCCACTTACTCCTATTTTGAGATCTTAAAGAGGCTTATGTGGTGCACTGGCTGCTGTCCAGGGTGGGTTGCACCCTTAATACACATGCTGTGCAATCCTTTTGTAAAAGGGCCGCTCAGTGCAACAAAAACAAACTCTGTCCTCATGGGCCAGCAGGCTGGGAACCTGCTGCTTTATTCAATTGCATTGCAACACAGAAAGTGCATTAGGAGGGGTAATCCCAACAGCAAACCGGAAGAGGTGGAGCATGGCTCCATCCCATAATACTTTGGGTAGTCCAGTTAACCCCATGATGATCACTTTTCTACATATCCTTCCTTCCAGCTTGCTCATGAAGATTTTAAATAAGCTCCGACCTAATATCACTCCCTATGGGAATACACTAGATACTGCCCTCTGTGTTGATACCTCACTGGTTATCACAGCCCTTTTGTCTATGGTCCTTCAACCAATCTTCAGTCCGTGTGACAATGCTCAGATCCCAGCCGATTTGGCCTGAAGGCCAGATTCTCAGCTGGTGTAAATTGGCATAGCTCCTTTCACTTCACAAGCTGATTCACAGCTGCTGATAATTTGGATCTAAATTTTTAAGAAGGATGTTGTAAGATAATGTGTCAAATGCTTTGTCACAATAATAATACCTAGCTCTTACATAGTGCTTCTCATAAGATCTTAAAGCACTTTATGAAGGAGGTTAGTTTCATTATCCGCATTTCAGAGACAGAGAAACTGAGGCACGGGCAGGTGAAGAGATTTGCTCAAGGTCACCAAGCAAGCAAGTGGTAGAGGCAGGTACAGAATGGAGGTCTCCTGAGTCCCAGTCCAGTGCTTGATCCACTAGGCACCACTGCCTCCCCTTCAGTAAAGTCCAAATCGCTTATTCCATTCCTTTCTTATATTAATGTTTAACGTCAATTAAAATAATACCATCAAGCTTATCTGGTATTAGTTGCCCTGTATTAATCTGTGCTGTCCGGTGCAGTGCTTTCATTATCCCCGGAGCACATCCATTGCACTGGAAGAAGTGTGCAGCATAGAGGGGAACAGGGAGCAGAGCTGTGTAGAAAAAAGCACCTGGGAAATGTGGCCTAGTTTTCATGGTTATGCAAAGTTGAGTATAGTACACATAAACACAGCATCAGTCCTTCCCCAATCAGGATCAGCAGGAGCTGGACGTTTTAAGCTTTATTTATTTTTTAAAGTACATCTCTAGCCCAATTCATTGTAAAGAAAACCTTCCAAATCTAACACAAGGGCAAACCAATGCTGTGCTTGGGATGCTGCAGAGTTTGGCCCCAATCTGGCAAAGACTTAAAACAAAGGTAGCCCCATGCAACCGCTCGTGCACTTAATGTTCAGCCTGTTTTTAAGTGTTTCTGGGATCAGGAAGAGCCAAACCTGCCAGTAAGACTGCAATTTGACCCCTGGGCCAGCATGTGGCTAGCTGCAGAACCAGAGACATGCACTGGTGCAAAAATCAGAAAAAAAATCTAGATACATTTATCTGGCCCTTATTACCAGAGTATCTGTGCACCTCACAACACTCCTGCGTGGGACGACAGTGCTGTTGTCCACATTATGTGGATAGGGAAAGAAAGCACAGAGAGACGAAGCCCACCTGCCCACAAGAAATCAGTAGTAGGGAATCAAACCTGGGTCTTCTAAATCTGCAGCTAATACCCTAACCAGTGGCCCAACCCTCCTCTTTTTTTAGTCTATTGAAAAGCATTCTCTGTCTCATTATGCTTTGTAAAACCCAGTTTTTCTTTTCTGAATTTTCTCCAGAACTGGTTTTGAAACCAGTCTTCAAAACAGAAGTCTTGCTAAACCTGATTATTACTATTATTTTTATTTTGGAATAGGAAAATTTCAAGTTAAAGGAAGGTTCCAATTTTGAAAGAAAACAGCATTCACTTCTTGAAATTCTCTTCTTGAGAAAAAAATGTCATGCCATACAACTAAACCAGACAAAAGTTGCAAAATGTGAAAAATGGGAACCCATCATGTTTTTGCAGGGCAACCAGAAGGCTGAATTCTTGTCTCGAAAGCTGCTGCCCAGAATGTTTTGAAAAAATTGGAAAAAAAAAATCACAAAATCACAATCACATTTTCACAAGAAATTCTCTCTTAAAAAATTACAAGAAATCCATCTTTGGGTTTTAAAACACATTCAGATAATTTTGACCAGCTCTACTGCAGACAAAGAGCCTGTAACAATGATATCTTAGGACCCTGTCCTTGGGGTGAGCAAGACTCTCTATTTCCTGTTTACACAGACTCTTAGGCCTGGTCTACACTATGAGTTTATCTCGAATTTAGCAGCATTAAACCGAATTAACCTGCGCCTGTCCACACAACGAAGCCCTTTACTTTGATATAAAGAGCTCTTAATATCGATATTTGTACTCAACCCCGACGAGGGGAGTAGCGCTGAAATTGATATTGCCATTTCGAATTAGGGTTAGTGTGGCCTCAATTCGACGATATTGGTCTCCAGGAGCTATCCCACAGTGCACCATTGTGACTGCTATGGACAACAATCTGAACTCGGGTGCACTGGCCAGGTAGACAGGAAAAGCTCTGCAAACTTTTGAATTTTATTTCCTGTTTGCCCAGCGTGGAGCGTTGATCAGCACAGGTGATCATGCCGTCCCAGAATCAAAAAAGAGCTCCAGCATGGACTGTATGGGAGATACTGAATCTGATCTCTGTATGGGGAGATGAATCTGTTCTATCAGAACTCCATTCCAAAAGACGAAATGCCAAAACATTTGAAAAAATCTCCAAGACCATGATGGACAGAGGCCACAACAGAAACTCAACACAGTGCTGCGAGAAACTTAAGGAGTTGAGACAAGCATACCAGAAAGCCAAAGAATCAAATGAACATTCATGGAGGAGGGTTGACAGACTATTGTAGCTATCCCACAGTTCCCGCACTCTCCAAAAACTATTTGAATTTTGGGCTGAGCTCCCAAAGCCTGAAGGGTCAAAAACATTGTCGCGGGTGGTTCAGGGTATATGTCGTCAGCCCCCTCCTCCCGCTCCCTCCCTCTGTGAAAGCAAAGGGAAAAAAATCATTTCTCGCCTTTTTTCAATGTCACTATACGTCTACTGGATGCTGCCGGCAGAAGCAGTGCTGCAGCGCTGCACAGCAGCATCCCCTTGCCTTGCCTTGCGGACGACAGACAGTACAGTAGGACTGGTATCCGTCATTGTTATCCTGTGGGTGCTCCTGGCTGGCCTCGGTGAGGTTGGCCGGGGGCGCCTGGGCAAAAATGGGAATGACTCCAGGTCATTCTTTTCTTTAAGTTTTGTCTAATGGAGATTCAGTCCTGCCTGGAATATCATGGAGCTAGAGGCTTCTGCCTCAGGCTGCTCTCCCAGTCAGTAGCACTGCACAGTCGCGCCTAGCCCAGCCTACTCCTTGCTACCAGAGCTCACAATCAGATACTTAGACCTCTACATTTTGCTGCAAGTAAAAAAATTAAGCTGCCGTTTAGAATTGTCCCCCAACATACATATTCTGGGACATTTTGTATTTTACCCAGTGTCAACCAAAGGCCCACACACGAATGGAGATTCAGTCCTGCCTGTGCTTCTTTCCTAGTGCTTATCACAGATTCCCATTTTCAGCTATAGGCTGAGAAAGTGCAGAATGGTGGTTCACTCTACTTTGCTGTAAACCAACCACCCTCCCTTCCCAGCTTTGATCTCTGGTTGCAGAGGCAATAAAGTCAGTGTTGTTTCTTATTCATGCATTCTTTATTACTTCATCACACAAAGGGGGGGATAACTGCCACGGTAGCCCAGAAGGGGTGGGGGAGGAGGGAAGCAACGGGTGGCGTTGTTGCAGGGGTACCCCCTAGAATGGCATGCAGCTCATTATTTCAGCGGGATGTCTCGGGCTCTGACCCAGAGTGGCCATTTGCCTCTCTGGTTCTTTAGTAGGCTTGCCTGATATTCTAGGCAGGACGGACTCTCCATTAGACAAAACATAAAGAAGAGAATGACCTGGGGAGTCATTCCCATTTTTGTCCACGCGCCCCGACCGACCTCATCGAGGCCAGTCAGGAACACCCATGACAGCAGCAGACGGTACAATATGACTGGTAACTGTCTTTGCTAACCTGCAAAAGGCAAGGGGATGCTGCTGTGTAGCACTGCAGTACTGCCTCTGTCAGCAGCATCCAGTAGACATATGGTGACAGTGAAAAAAAGCTGAACAGGCTCTATGGTTGCCGTGCTATGGCGTCTGCCCAGGCAATCCAGGGTAAAGGGCGTGAAATGATTGTCTGCCGTTGCTTTCACGGAGGAAGGATTGAGTGACGACATTTACCCAGAATCACCCGTGACACTGTTTTTGACCCATCATGCACTGAGATCTCAACCCAGAATTCCAATGGGTGGGGGAGACTGCTGGAACTATGGGATAGCCATGGGATAGCTATCCACAGTGCAACACTCCCACAAGTTGATGCTAGTCTCGGTACATGGACGCACTCCGCCGAATTAATGTGCTTAGTGTGGCCACGTGCACTCAACTTTATACAATCTGTTTCCAAAAATTGGTTTCTGTAAAATCGGAATAATCCCATAGTGTAGACATACCCTTACTTCCCTGCTATATGCCCCCTAATGGCCACTCTGAGTATCGGTGCTAAACATTCAGAACTAACATAACAGGGTCTGCCCAGTTGAATCTAACTGCAGGATCAGGGCCTAAGAGAACTGTGAAGTCCTCTGTTCATCTCTATGGTGTATTCTCACTCCCAGCAGTGAGTGGCTCTTACACAGCCACAGAGGGCTGGGGACATACAAAGAGGTTTACACACCTTTCAGGCCCCATACCCTGGCAGGGACAGTCCCAATCCCCATCCCTGCACTTGGGAGAGTTCTGGCACTGCTCTCTCTATGTGCCTACAGGGTCCCTTAGACTGTACATCCTTGACACCCTTTGGCCAGAACCTTGGAATTCAGGCAATGAAATGAGCCAAATCCAGCCACAAATTGCACCAACAGCTGCATGCTCATGCAGTTAGTGCCAGTGCCTTGGTGGGAGAGGAGGGAAGTTTCTTGTGCAAACCAGGATAAGGAAAGATTCTGAATGCTCTAAAATTCTCCTGGCTGCTCTCACGTACCCTAAAATATTCCATCCCCACTCTGTCTCTGTGAGAGATTTGAAGCCCTTGTGGTTAGTCCTGGCATGCCTCCTATTTTAAAATTTTAGGTCATCTGATCAAGGATCAGAACTAATACTGTCTGACATAGGTGACCAAGCACACAACTGATACATTATGAGTCATCAAACTGCTCGATTCATGGAGAACCAGATTTTGTACGCTAAGGCTGTAATTTCGTCAGACAAGTAATTAAGTAAACAGCTAGGAACAATGATTAAATCCTGCTCTGTTTGAGAAAAGAAGAAATGGCTCAATTCTTTTGATGAGCAATGCTATGGCAGGACTCACCAGATGGCACTGTTACACATAGTTTTACAAGTTCTTTTTCCTTTTGTGTGAGCAATTTTTTAGTCTTTGAAGAAATGCTGTGTTGATGTTGTTAGCTTTGTCGTGCATTCATCTTTTGAGAAAAGCTGTAGCAGATAGCAGGAAATTTATTCTGTTATTTATTCTTCATATTTGGAGGCAATTATTAGAATTGAGTAGTTCCCTGGGAACTGGGCATTGGTGTGCAGGCTAAGGTTTAGAAGAAGGGATTGCCTGGATGCTGTTTGTGACTGCCTCAGTTCCAGGACTAGCGCATGTGCGTAAATAAGACAAGTTACGCTTAGAAGATACCTAGACTCTGCATCACTGATTTCTCCTCCGTCGGGAATCTGACCTGCAAGGCCTTGAAATTTTGCTACCACTCAGCGTAGTGGCAACATTGGTGTTCAAAGTGATACACTGATGTCAGAAGAGAGGGCAACGTTATTTATCATGTGATATGTAGTTCAATTTGCTCTGGAGAGAGTTACTAAATTGTTAACTGACATATTTATGTTGTTTGGACTTGAATTCTTAAGGATTTCTGGAGCATTATTCTTAATAATTATACAGAAAGGATAATAAGTTGTAGTGATCTAAAGCACCTTTATACTGGTATAGCTACAACCACACTAGATGTTGTACTGGTATAACTATATTGGTAAAAAATCACACTCCTAACTGACCTAGTTATACCAGTACAAAAACTGCAAACACCAGACCTCAATAACAGTACAGGGAAAGAAACACAAGAAGTGAATGTGTGGAAGGAAGGGGTTTGTTTCTACATAGACAGCAGTGACCAGCTTGCTTTTGACAATGGAACACCCTGTTTTTTTCCTAAGTTCATTGAGTTCCTGAGGTCATAGGAAGTGTTTTCCTGATTTCCTGTCTGTTATGTCAGGATATCCTGAGGTGATAGGCAAATTTAAGTCATGCAGCCCTGCATTCATCTATAAATGATGTTGTAGCCTGGTTGCTAACTCATACAGTGGTAGTTGGGAGTGAGGGCTGGATGTTTCTTTGAATATAATACTCTTTGAACTGCAGTATGATTCATCCGCAAGAGCCTACTTATGCGAGTAGTCCTTCCTCGGGCAAGTGGCCTGACTGAAATCCAGGGGACTGTTTGCATGCATATGGATTAGTTCCGGAAACAGCTAGGCCATGGAACAGCCCTGCAGCTTTAATATGGGCTTCATTCTTGCCCTGCGAATTTGCAACTGTCGTTGATTAAATCCCTTTTCACAGCAGAATGTGAGGGGAGTTTTGTTTGTCTTCTCAGGCCAAGACCTTGCACCGCCCTGTGGTTTTCAGTCTCAGGTTGCCCATTGAGGCAGAATAATGACACTGATTAGGAGTGTTTATACAGCACTGACTGTTATTGTCTTGCCAATAATGGGATGCTTTCCCCATCTGCAGCAATCTGAAATAAGCACATAGCTCAAGCATCCCAGCCGCTGCTCTTCCTCCTTCTCTCCGCCCATTGTCCCCTCAGTGCTGCCCAGGCCTAGTCTTGTAAATTGTTATTCAAAGGTAATAAGCTTTCTTTTCCTCTCTGCCCAACTGGAGAATGGTCTATGTAGCATTCTAATAACCTCTGGCTGTTTGTTTGAGCTGTAATTGCTTAAACATGTAAATAGCGCTCTTTGAAAAAACAAAGGCTTGACTGGTTCGCTAGGCTCAAGCTTGCCTTGTGGAAGACTCAGGCCACCAGTGCAACAGAGGGAAGCTAAAATGGTATCTCACTCTCTCTCTAGGCGCAGTTCTTCTGATGTGTGGGAGAATGCATTGCCTTGATATTTTGACTGACTTTTAAGAGATAGATAGTTGAAGCCGGTCAAGTGCTGCAGAAAGCTCACTCACAAAGATTGCAATGAATTCCAGAAGGTTCTTCAGTTTGATCATTTTATTCACAGTTTGAGACATGCGCATAAACAGCTCTGTGTCCACACCCTTGTTTGGGAAATGGCTGTTTTTCATTCTGATACACACATTCCCATGCAAACTAAGGTACAGCCAGGTGATCAAGTGCATGGCAGTATCATAACCAATGAAGTTAATCTGAGGTGTGATTATTGCTAGTTGAAAACTTTTCCCAATACACTACTCCTTATTCCTTTTTTGTTATCATCATGTTTGGACAGTTTGTCCATCCCCAATCATGGTGAGGAAGCAATACCATGTGATCTTAACCACCAGTTGCATGCCACTAACAAATAACAACATCTTAGTGGCTGAAATGTGTTTGCATAATCTACTCGGTGCTTACTTCTTATGAATGATAAATACACTCACAGAAATCACGATCGATTTGAAAATGATTCATGAATGCTACCCCAAAAACAAACAACAGGTTGATGTCATCTGATAATGTATCTGCAAGGAATAATTTGAGCAATCCCACATAAAACAAAACCTGTTTTAAATGACCAGGATGCTTCCGCTGTTTATCCCCAGGGTGAAATTTGCAGGTGCTGTGGGTAGGGTGTGCACCGTAGCGGGCCCTCCTTCCTGAATTGCTCCCAGCGGAAACTTTCCTATCTGTGTTTGGAACAAGATATAAAATACATATTTCACCCAGGCCTTTCATTAATTGTAGGTTCTGGAATCTCCTGCCACTTCTCCTGCTAGTTAAATTGTGCTCCCTGAGCCCCTTCCTGGAAGGTTAGCTGGTGTTGCACAGGGGGAGGAAAGAGTTACTGAGTTGACACTCTCTTCTGGGCTGGGTGGGCGGAAATGTTGTTTGGTTTCATCTCCAAACCTTGTGAAGTATGAGCAGCTGCTGAGAGATGGGCACCTTGTAAATCAAGGCAATAAATAAATAATGACTATCTGGTGCACCATTTGTCCTAAGCACGTGTATACACAGCCACTAGATCCACAATGGTGCACTTGAATAAGTATGCGGCTGCTATGTATTCAGCGTGGGGAATGCCATGACCCTCACCCCTGGGGCACAGAGGGCACTAAACACAATGGCAGGACTGTGTCGACCCACCAGCCAAACCTTCTTCTTCCTCAGTTTGGAGAGGTAGGATACAGAGGTGGAAGAGACCACAGTAGCCCTGAGGTTGTGAGAGTAGCTATGGAATGGCTCCTGAGGTGTTCCGCAGCCTGTGAGGGGGAACTTTATACCACCAGCCCTTGCAGAGGACGCCAGCTTGAAGCCCATTTATTTGGGCTTTACAAGGGAGTTGAAGATTTGGTCCTAGAAGGGAACAGCCTTCTAGATACAAGTCAGTGCCATGTTAGACGAAGGTTGTTGTGGGTTCTTGAAGATTATGAGTCAATAACTTGTTTTGGCCTAATGCTTCACCCGCTAGTCTCTGGGCTATGTAATATGAGCTGCGGGCTGATCCATAGCCCATATTTCTCAGGTTTTATGATGCCACATTGTATTATAATGTATTATTTGTATTTCCATTGCGCCTGGGAGCCCAGTCAGGGACCGGAACCCCATTGTGCCAGGTGCTATACAGACCCAGAGCAGAGACAATCCCTGCCCCCATGAGTTCCCAATCTAAGTAACTGTCTCTTTTGCAGATGCTGAACTCTGGGGCATTTTGTTATTTTAATGTTAAAATTCAGAGTGATTTTTTTTTTACATCAAATATCTTTGTATTTGTTTCCAGAAAGAAGCGACTGGTATTCATACTAGCCCTGACTGTTGATAAAGGGCCCTCCACAATCATTTCTGAGCCCAGTGCACAAAACTTATTTAAGATATAGTTAACTTCCTCACTCCATAATCATATCATCTGCCCCATTCTCCAAACGAGTTAATGAGACTTCCCCTAACATTGGATGCTAGGAGACTGGCTTCCCAGGAAAAAGAGGCCAGCACCACCTGTAGTAGGACAGCCAGACCAGAAGTGGGTATTGTGTTACATGGCCTGATAAGGGGGATATTCAAGTTTTGGGGGATCCCAGGCCCTAGAGAGTTCCATAGTCAAGGAGCTACCTGTGAGAGCCCCCTTTCCCTTGGCTCTGCAAGCTCCACTGGAGACAAATAGCCAGAGTCTTTTCAGAACCTGATCACTGAGATAATTGAGCCTTTGACCATTTAGAGCATTTGAGGTCATTATTGGGACCTTGAGTTGTACCAGAAGCAAATTAAGAGCAAATGCACAACCCAAAGCATAGATGGAACATGCTGGGGATGTCTTCCCAAAGCATGCTGGAAACTTTCAGGTGCCCCTCAGGGCTAGCTCCACGAAAAACATCCCACAGCCTGGATGGTGACCAACAGATGGATCATTGTCACGGGTGTTAGTATAGAGGCCTGTCTGTTAGCCTGAGATAGAATTTTGGTTTTGATTTTTGATACTCTTATATCCTTACTAATAAGTGTAAACAAAGACACGTGTGTGTTGCATTTCCCACAACCAGATGGGGCTTACAGCACAATGAGAAAAGAGAAGGGATAGAGCTAAAATGTTACTGGGTATGGTGGGAGTGTAATATATGAGCATGCACTGCAAGACTGCCTGGGTCCCCTTTCAAGCCGAGGTCAAGAACCAGCTGGGAGGGATGAGGGGGTTGTGGGGAGAAGGCATAAGAAGCGCTAAAAGCCAAAGAAATGCCTCTCCCTGGCCGAAACACAACTTCACTCCCTACCCCTCCCATGGGATACAAAAGAGGTGGTGCTGATGCCCCCAGACTCACAACCCTCCAAAGTGGAACATGATGATAAATTGTAAGAGTAGGACCAGGGACGTGCACTACAGGTATATTTGGGCCTACTCAGAAGGAGGAGGTGGGAACGGGGAAATGGTAAAGGCTTTGCGGCATCAGAGCTATGGATATGCTTGCTTGAAACTAACCCCAATAAATATTACATTGTCTGCACTTCAGATTTCTAGTCTTCTTGCTTTCTGTCTGCCTGACAAGAACAAGGGGAGGGGTGAAGGGAAAGCCCCTAACAAAGGGATCCACCTCTGAGAGGGATGGGTACAACCTCTTGACTAGCTGGAGAAGGGAAACTGTATTTCTGGAGTCTCTTGCTCTCTGGAAGTGCAGAAGTGTTGGATCCTTGTTGTTGGTTTCTAGCATAGCCGCATCTGAAGGTGAGTTTTACTGTTTGTGATCGTTCCAAAGAGAACTAATTCAGTGCGGCAGTCAGAAGGGCGGAATGTTCCATTTGACCGCAGGTGTTCATGTGGGATCCTGTACCCCAGCGATTAGATGTTTGAGGTGGGCCTGAGATGTTATTTGTGAGACCTGGTCCTCCAGGTTCTTTGCTATCCTGCAGGAGCTGGTACTAGGTTCTGTGGTTTCGTCCTTCTCTAAAAGAGCCTGCAAAGGCTAAAGACTGGATCTTAAGACTCAGGCAACCAGTGCAGATTGTTAAGCACTAGCTTGATATACCCATGGTGAGATACTGCTCCTACCATGCTGTCTAGTCTTCACAGCCTAGTTGATTTTAAGATAGAGCCTCGTTACTGAGTTTGTGATTTAGTTAAATATGTTTAGGTGCCTCAGAGAGACATGACAGGTGAGGTCATATTTTTTATTGGACCAATATCTGTTGGTGGAAGGGGCAAGTTTTCAAGCTCCATAGAGCTCTTCCTCAGGTCTGGGGAAGGAAGCAGAGTGTCTGAGCTAAATATATGTTGGGAGAGATTATTAAGCAGAAGGGGTACAGCATACTGGAGGCAGTCACTTGAAGTGAAGTGGGTAATCGGGGGGTAGACTATTATGCATAAAGGGTTTGATTTAGGTACCTTGTTAGTTTATTTGGGTCTTTTACCTGTATTAAGCCAGCCCAGTCTGACAGTCAAAGTTAGTGGGATAAAATGATTAACAATTATTTGATGAGTCTTTTATGGACTGTACCTAGAAAGGAGATGGGTCTGTCTGAGGTACATTGGATTAAATTTTATCTTCTTTTGACAATGTGGTTGTGGTCGCTGCTGCTTGTTAGCTTGGAGGAAGGCATCAGAAAGGTTAGAATAGGAATGTTTCCCTGCAAGGGGTTATGGACACATGGCTCTAGTTAGGTGTAAGGTCAGCTCATCCTGGAATTTGGCCAGAACCCTGGAATTAACACCTCTACTCTTCTGAAGAGTTCCATGGGACCTGTAACGGCCAGAAGTCGTTAGATTCACTATGGTTCATCTGAAAGACTAGATCCCGGGGATTTACATTCTTTGGGACAAATTACATGCCATATAGTTTAGTTAGGTGGGTGGAATAAATGAAGCATTTGAAGGTTGATAGTAGCCTTGGTGTTTAGGACCTTATATTGACATCAGTCCTCACACAGGTCTTATGGGCAGCTTACAGCATCAGCAGAAGTTCCACTATGGACTGGAAGAAGCATGTGAGTTTTACAACTCTCCTATGAGATGTGGATGTATTGTTTTCCCTTGAGATGCAGAGATGCCAAGTGATTTACTTAAGGATACAGGCGATGTGTAACACAGGCAGGAATGAGTTGAAGTTCTCCTGACTTGCAAAGCTCTACTCTGATCCCAAGACTGTTCTTCCTCCCTCTGGCAAAGCACTTCAGTGCACACTAGATTTTAAAGCATGTGAGCTGTTCAGTTCAAATCCATGGGACTACTCCTGTGCTTAAAGTTGAACATGTGCTGAACTGGGGCTATGATTCTGTGCATTTTGTGGTGGCAGATCTTTCACAACAAACACATTTTAACCCAGACAGAGCAGTTTTAGTAACACATCTAACTTAATTGTATGCTCATGTATGAAACAGGCAGGTCTTAAATAAATTTAGTGAACATACATTTAAACATCCTTCACTAGAATAACAAAAGGTCTTGAAACTCTTTGGTTGTGCAGCTTCTGTAGCTGCATGGGCTTTTAAATGCCATTCATCTAATTCAGATCTCCAAATGCAAACTCAAGCACTCAGGGACAACACATTAGATTTGCAAAAATGTGGAGCCTATAAACCAGTGACTAGGTTGCACAGATCGATACGTAGAGCTTTTTCCTCCAGGCCATAAAAATCTTGCACAGAACTATATTTTTCATGTTGCTTAACTGCTTCTGAATGCTATATGTGAGAAAATACATCAGGATATATACTGTGTTTACAGACTGTTGCAAAAGATGTTGGCCAGGTATTTATTTATCTGGATTTTAAGTGTTTTACAATGTACCAATCATAACTAGTATATTAAAGCTAGTAGCGGGTATTCTATATGCTGGACCTCCTGGTAATATTTGGGGCTGACTGGATTAGAGGAAGTGTAGCCCAGTGTTTAGGGTAGTGGCCTGATATGCTAGAGATGGGGGGGCCAGTTCTCTGCTCTACCACGACTCCCTGTCTGACCTTGGAGTCTGTTTCTGGGCCTCAGTTCACTATCTGTAAACAGGAGTAATAGCACTTCCCTTCCTGACAAGGGTGTTGGAACGATGACTATGTTAAAGGTTGTGGGGTACTCAGACCCCACAGAAATAGGGTGTGTGCGTTGGGGGGAAGGGCATGTAAGTAACTAAGGTAGCTAGTTTGGCTTCTGTGCTTCTCTTGCTCATGATGACTAAGATTTCCTGGTCAAGAAAGAGCTAAAAAGTCCACTCAATATCAGGCATCCAGGGCGAAGTGAACATGCTTACTTACAGTACAAACTAATCAGTCCTCATCTCCCTTACATGGGCTGCTGCTGCTCCCACATCAGGGACAGGATCTGTGAATGGCCACTCACTGGAGTGAATTCTTCATTCAGTGGGGCAGTGGGGGGTGATTTACAACCAGGAGAAGAATCAGGGAGTTCAGCCATCAGAACCAACTGAACCCCCAACACCAGCACAGGCCGTGGGAATTTGCGGAGCGCAGGGCTATCCGGATTGATGCCCTTTGCTTCTGCACTGGTTTCTGCTTTCCTCTCCTCATCTATCTCCCTGACAATACAGCTACTGCAGGAACTATCCTGCCAGGGACCCACTTGATGGCCCTGTATTTCCCACAAGGCTTTGCACAGCATGGTAGGAGAAAGTCATTTAGATAATGCAACTATATTCTGTAACCAAAGTCCAAGGCATTAACAGGGTTACAAAACACAGTTGAGGTTCAAACTCAGACCATATACAATCCATATCATGAGGCAATCACATTGTGTTTACAGCACAGAGCCCTTCAGTCATTTGTATGCTTAGGATTAGCCTTTCATGGCTAGTCCTAGCATAACTGATATGGACATAGGTGGCAAGTTATATGGGCCCATGGTGCCCGTGCTCCACCAATACTCAGGAACGTGGGCCCAGCTCCACTAATGTTTGGGCTTATATCTTCAGAGCTGTCCCATCCATAGGAGGGACTGGGCAACCGCCCCAGACCCTGTGCTTTGCAGGCCCCACGCTTCAGGGGGTGTGGGGTCCAGGGTTGCCTGGGGAGTTAGTGAGGGGCCTGTCACCAGCAGCAGTGAGTGACCTGGCCTCAGCCCACCCCACTCTGCTCCACCTATTCACATCCCTGCTCTGCCCCGCCCCCACTCCACCCCTTCCCCAAGCCCCTGCCCTGCCTCTTCCTGCCCCTGCCCCATCTCTTCCCACCCCTACTCTGCACCCATTCCACCCTTCCCCCAAACCCCTGCCCTGCCTCTTTCTGACTTCCAGCCCCTTCCTCGAGTAACGTTGGGAGCCAGTGGCGTGCCGCAGGGTGGGGAGGGCCGGGTCACTCATTGCTTCCGGTGCCAGGCCTACCGCTAACCCCATCCTGGACCACACATCCCCCTGAAGCGTGGGACCCCCCAAAGCACGGGGCCTGGGGCAGTTTCCCCAGTCCGTCCTACGGATGAGATGGGTCTGCTTGGACCCCTTCTGGGCACCATCAAAAATTATACAAACTTGGTGCCCATCGATATGGAATATCTTGTCTGTCCATCCATACATGTGTTTTCTGAATGTTTTCTAAAGTTGTTTGGAGACAATGTAGTGCCCCGGGCACATTGCAATTGAAACAATTCCAGGAGCAAACATGTTTGAACGTGGTTGTTGCTTGCATCATTCAAAGCATTTTTCCTTGTCTGGCATGGACAGAGAATGATGCTTGGTTTTATTTTTGTAGGAAGCATATTATAACTCTATTATAAAACCATACTGTGGACTATCTCAAGGGCACTCTTATTAGGGGTGAGAGGGGAATCATGGTTTGGGAAACTGCTTTAGTCTTATTCTACAAACAATTGCACTTAAATGCAGATAGTGCAAGCAGAGACTCAACTGTAGTGTAGACAGGAATTGACAAAGGAGATTAATATGTGCTTCATTTCATATAACAGAGGCACCAGGTTCCTTAATATAGTTGTCCCCTAGTAGTAACAGAAATCTATGGGCTAGATGAGTTTAGTTTTACTGTGTAGATGGGGGCTTACATGGACAGATGTTCATTTTGCCTACAGAATGTGTCCATGAAATGAAAAAGAGCATGAGCATGAGAGTGATTCCCTTTCTCATTAACAAGAGACTACCAGAAATGGCAGTTTTAAAAGACTAAAACAACTGGTATTTTACTCATTACAATCTTTGATTGAAAAGGAAGAGCTGTGGGTATGCATGGAGTACTGCATTTGGGACTGAAAAAAGGATCACGCATTTATATAAACAGTGAGATCGTACAGCAACACAGTGATGAGGTTTAAAAAAAAACATAACAAAAATCAAGTTTTGGAACGGCTGTAGACTCAATGTCAATGCTATGAAATTAAGTTGATTTTATAGAAGTCGATCTTTGGAAAGTGATTTTATTCAGTCGATCATGTATGTCCCCACTAAACGCAGTAGGTCGGCAGAGTGAGTCCTCAATACTGTGGCTATTCCACAGTCCCCACTGCCCAATGGAATTCTGGGTTAAACTCCCAATACCTGATGGGGCAAAAACATTGTCATGGGTGGTTTTGGGTTCACGTCAGTCTCCCTTCCCTCCCTCCTTGAAAAAAAGGGCAAACAATCGTTTTGCACCTTTTTACCCATGCAGACGCCATAGCACGGCAAGCATGGAGCCTGCGCAGCTCACCTCTGCTGTTGTGAGCATTGTAAACACCTCATGCACTATCCTGCAGTATGTGCAGAGCCTGAATAGGAACCGCCAGCATGAGAATGATTGTGAGGAGGACATGGACACAGATGTTCCTGAAAGCACGGGCTGTGGCAATTGGGACATCATGGTAGCATTGGGGCAGGCTGATATAGTGGAACACTGATTCTGGCCCGGCAAATAAGCACAGACTGGTGGGACCACATAGTGTTGCAGGTATGGGATGATTCCCAGTGGCTGTGAAACTTTTGCATGTGCAAGGCCACTTTCATGGAACTTTGTGAGTTGCTTTCCCCTGCCCTGAAGAGCAGGAATACCAAGATGAGACCTACTCTGACAGTTGAGAAGCAAGTGGCGATAGCCCCGTAGAAGCTTGCATCGCCTGACTGCTACCGGTCAGTCGGGAATCAATTTGGAGTGGGCAAATCTACTGTGGGGGCTGCTGTGATCCAAGTAGCCAAGGCAGTCAGTGACCTTCTGCTAATAAGGGTAGTGACTCTGGGAAATGTGTAGGTCATAGTGGATGGCTTTGCTGCAATGGGGTTCCCTAACTGTGGTGGGGCAATAGATGGAACCCATATCCCTATCTTGGCACTGGACCACCTTGTCAACCAGTACATTAACAGCAAGGGGTACTTCTTAATGGTGCTGCAAGCATTGGTGGATCACAAGGGACGTTTCACCAACATCAGCATGGGATGGTTGGGAAAGGTGCATGACGCTCGTATCTTTAGGAACTCCGGACTATTTGAAAAGTTGCAAGAAGGGACTTTCTTCCCAGACCAGAAAATTACCATTATGGATATAGAAATGCCAATAGTTATCTTTGGGGACCCAGCCTACCCTTTGCTCCCATGACTTATGAAGCCATACACAGGCAGCTTGGACAGTAGTACGGAGCAGTTCAACTATAGGCTGAGCAAGTGCACAATGGTGGTAGAATGTGGCTTTGGATGTTTAAAAGCTCGCTGGTGCTGTTTGCTGACTAAGTTAAACCTGAACACAACCAATATTCCCATTGTTATTGCTGCTTGCTGTGTGCTTCATAATATCTGTGAGAGTAAGGGTGGGAGGTTGAGGCAAATTGCCCAGCAGCTAATTTTGAATAGCTAGACACCAGGGCGATTAGAAGAGTACAGCTAGGTGCACTGCGCATCAAAGAGGCTTTGAAAAACAGTTTCATGACTGGCCAGGCTACAGTGTGATAGTTGTGTGTGTTTCTCCTTGACGCAAACCCACCCCCTTTGATGAATGTACTTCCCTGTAAGCCAGTCTCCCTCCCCCCTTCAATCACAGCTGTAAAAGTAAATAAAGTCCCTATTGTTTTCAATCCATTCATCCTTCATTAATTAAAAAAAAAAGTGAGACCACTGACAAGGTAGCCCAGGTGGGGTGTGGGAGGCGCGAAGGACAAGGCCACATTGCTTATTGTAGCCACACTACAAATCAAAGCTGTTTGAATGACAGCCTTCTGTTGCTTGGGCCATCCTCTATAGTTGAGTGACTGGGTGCCCAGAGCCTCCCCCCGCCACATTCTTGGGTGTCTGGATGGGAAGGATATGGAACTTGGTGAGGAGGGCAGGCAGTTATACAATGGATGCAGCAGCAGTGTGTGTTCTTGTTGCCTTTCCTGCAGCTCCACCAGACACCTGATCATGTTCGTTTGCTCCCCATTAGCCTCAGCATCTCCTCCTGCTTGTTCTAATCAAGCTCACTATATGCTTTCCTGGCCTCTGCCACCTAATGCATGGAGACATTCAGCTGTGCCCTATCAGTATGGGAGGACTGCATGAGCTCGGAAAACATGTCACTGACAGTGCATTTTTTACTGCTTCTAATCTGTGATAACCTCAGGGAGAGACTCAATATGGGGAGTGTAGAAACATTTGCACCTTTGGGGGGAATAAAAAGGAAGAGTAAAATTTAAGAAGATACATTTCTAAGAACAAAAGGGACACTCCTTCACAGTGAATCAAGCAATTCGCAGCGAATCAAGCAATTCACAGCAGACAGCACACATGCTTTAGGTACAAGGTTGCATTTTGCCTTTTATATTGAGCACCTGCCAGTATGGTGACACATCACACATGGCTGGGCAACACAATTTAGTTTCCAGGCAGCCATGGTAAGCCATAGGGTACGTTGGGTTGGCTTCTTCCACGTTCATAACATCTGGGAATGGTTTCAAACTATAGCGCCCTCTTTTCCCACAGCAACCAAAGCCGGTTGTGTTTGCCATTTAAAAGGAGGGGCTGTGGTTTTCGGGTGGACGTACAGTACATACCTCCTCCCACCCCTCCATGTGACTATTTGGGATGATCCCTTCACCCCTCCCCTCACCGTGTGGCTATTCTCCAGGATGATCCCTTTTAGCCAAGCACAAATAGCCCAGCATGAACTGGGTCCTTTTACTGTTCCCTTACAAAAATTCCCCTATTTCAACCAGGTGACCATGAATGATATCACTCTCCTGAGGCTGACACAGAAAGACAAAGACTGAATGTTGCATGAATGCGACCAAAACCCAGGACCATTCGCTGCCATGCTTTGTGCTGCAATGATTCCAGACCACTTGCTAAATGGCTTGGTGTGGGAAAGTGTCCTACCGTGGAGGTTGAAATAAGGCAGCCCTCCCCAGAAACCTTCTGCAAAGGTTTTCAGAGTACCTCTAGGAGAGCTTCATGGAGATGTCCCTGGAGGATTCCTGCTCCATCCCCAGACACATTAATAGACTTTTCCAGTAACTGTATTGGCTGCGAATGCATCCCAATTGTTCAGTGCAAATCAAACATTAAACATAATTGCTTTTAACCCCTGTAGTGTAGTTACAAATGTGCACTCACAAGAGGTGCCTTCTCCAGCTTCAGGATCTGGGAACACGCCTTGGGAGGGTATTAGCTCCGAAGTGATGAAAAAGTCCTAGCTGCTGGGGAGAATGGATTCTCCCCTTGCCTGCTGCAAATTCTTTTCCTCCTCCTACTTTTCCTCATCCACAAAATCCTCATCCATGTTGCGTGAGACTCCCTCCTTGCAGGTGTCCACGGACAGTGGTGGGGCACTGGTAGAGTTCCCCCTAGAATGGCATGCAGTTGATCATAGAAGTGGCATGTATGGGGCTCTAGCGGGGTGACGACTCACTCCTGTGGTGCCTCCTGCTAGTTCTCCAGGGAATTAGCTCGCCAGCCTCCGGAGCGCCCTCTGCGGGCTAGTGTGTTGTTTGTCACTGGCCCCAGTGTCCGTCCTGGACCCCGGTGCCCCTTCTATTGGGGTTCTGCACCCTACGGTACCCAGTAGTCTCACTGGGTCTCCCCTCCCCAGGGACCCCCAACCCCCTATCCCCACCTCACCTGGGCTACTGCCAGTCACCATCTAGCCCCCACTCGCTGGGGAAGACTGCAGTATAATTGCCACTCATTGGCAAGGAGGGTTTGGACCTGCTGCCTCTGCCTACCTTAGGTTGTCCCTCTGCAACCCCAGTACCTTCTTGGCCTTTAACAAGGCCTGCAGCCTCGGGAGTTTCCAGGCCAGAGATCCCCAGCTCTTCTGGCCTTTTCCCACCCCTGCTCCACTTTAGGTACTCTACTCAGCTCCCAGCAGCCAGGCCCATCCCTCTCAATATCCAGAGAGAGAGTCTGTGTGTCCAGCTTCTGGCCCCAGCCCTCTTATAAGGCTGGGTGGCCCATTAATGTAGCTGCTTTTGGTTAGGTGGCCCACTGTAGATAAGCACTTCATTGCTTGTGGTACAAATTTGCTGGAGACCACTCTTTCACACACCAGTGCCCTTTATTTCCCAGTATTTTCCCACCACCATATATATACAGCTATATACAGTTCAATACCATTAGGTAGCCCCTTAGGGAACAGCTTGCTCTTACAGCAGCTAGGAGCAACAAGCCCTCACTCCTCACTTTCCTGTTCTCCCCCCTCCTTCCTTCCTGATAGCTTTATAGGTCTTCTTCTCAGCAAGCTCACAGGCAGGGCCGGCGCTTGCATTTAGGCGGCCTAGGCAATCACCTAGGGCGCCAGGATAATTAGTGGGTGGTGTTTTGCCGGAGGAGGCAGCAGGCGGCTCCGCTGTGGACGTGCCGCAGTTGTGTCTGTGGAGGGTCCACTGGTCTGCGGGGTCTGGTGGAGCTGACGCAGGCATTCCTGAGGATGGTCGGCTGCTCGTGCAGCTCTGGGGGACCTCCCGCAGGCACAACTGTGGCAGATCCACCGGAGCCGCGGGAGCAGCCGACCGTCCACAGGCAGGATGGCGGAAGCTCCACTGGAGCCGCGGACCACGGGGCGGGGTGGCGAAATTGCCGTGCGCCTAGGGCGCTCAAACCCCTAGTGCCAGTCCTGCTCACAGGTGATGGCTCTCTGGCTCCCTTAATGAGCCACACCCTGCAGTTCTGAGCTAATGGGGCTGGTTCAGTGCCTCTTAAGCCAGCACTCTGTTACCCTCACTAATTAGGTGCTTTTCTAATCAGCCTAGCTGCCTCCGCTACAGCCCTCTCCAGGGCTGCTTTTACCCTTCCAGGGCTGGAGTGGGCTGATCACCCTGCTACAGGGGATCTGACCTGGAGTGATGGTTTGCCTCCTTTGTCTTGTAGTAGGCTTGCCTGAGCTCCTTAACTTTCACGCAGAACTGCTGTGTGTCCCTGGTGTAGCCTATCTCCACCATGCCCTGTGCAATTTTGACATATATATCAGCATTTCTTCTGCTGGATCGGAGTGCTACCTGCACAGATTGTTCTCCCCAGACAGAAATCAGATCCAGTGTCTCCTGTTCACTCCACGCTGAAGCTCGTTTGCGATTCTGGGACTGCATGGTCACCTGTGCTGCTGAGCTTGACACGCTGACCAGACAGGAAATGAAATTCAAAAGTTCCCAGGGCTTTTCCTGTGTACCTGGCTAGTGCATCAGAGTTAAAAGTGCTGTCCAGAGTGGTCACATTGGAGCATAGGTGCCAACTCTGTGGGTGCTCCGGGGCTGAGGCACCCACAGGGAAAAAATGGTGGGTGGTCAGCACCCACCAGCAGCTCCCCTCCCCACCTCAGCTCACCTCCACCTCTGCTCCTCCTCCACCTTATCCCCTGAGTGCGCTGCTGGGTCCCGCTTCTACCCCTAGCTCCCAGTGCTTGCTGCCACGAAACAACTGATTTGCACAGCAAACCTGGGAGTGAGGGGGGAGGTGGGGGAACACAGTGCTTTTGGAGAAGGTGAGGCTGCGGGGGGGATTCGGGGAGGGGACCAATAGGGGCAGGGAGGGGGTGGCGATGGGGCAGGGCCAAGACATGAGCACCCACAGAGTTGGCACCTATGCTCCAATGGGGCAGAGTTGGGGCAGGGCCAGGGGCAGGGCCACAAGCTCCCACTGACTCCAACAAAAGTTGGCACCTGTGCATTGGCGCACTCTGGGATAGCTCCTGGAGGCCAATACTGTCGAATTGCACAACGTTATGTCTGCACTACCCCAAATTGGACCAAAGAAGATTGATTTTAGCACTGCTCCCCTCATTGGGGAGAGTACAGCAGTCGATTTTAAGAGCCCTTTAGGTCGATGGAACAGGATTGGTTGTGTAGTCACATTGCTTATAAAATCGACATAATGTTGCTAAATTCAACCCAACCTCATAGTGTAGACTAGCCCTTAGACTCTAAGGCCAGAAGGGATGATCATGATAATTTAGTCTGACCTCCTGCACAGAACCTCACCCACTCACTCTTGCAATAGACCCCTAACCTCTGGCTGAGTTGCTGAAGTCCTCTATTCATGGTTTAAGTTACAGAGAATCCACCATTTACACTAGTTTAAACCTGCAAGTGACCCATGCCCCATGCTGCAGACAAAGCAAAAAACAAAAACCAAAACCCAAGGTCTCTGCCAATCTGACCGGGGGAAATTCCTTCCTGACTCCAAATATGGTGATCACTTGCACTCTGAGCATGTGGGCAAGACACTGCAGCCAGACACTGGGAAAGAATTCTGTAGTAACTCAGAGCCCTCCCCATCTAGTGCCCCATCGCCAGCAGATCGGCTACATGCCATCACAGTCTGTCCCATCATGGCATTCCCTGCATAAACTTATCAAGCTCAGTCTTGTAGGATTTTTGCTCCCACTGCTCCCCTTGGAAGGCTGTTCAAACTCTCCAACTCAGCGCATGAGCCACCTCTAACTAATGCAGGTTAGATATAATCTTTCTCCTGAAGCAGATGACCCCAGAGCTGCCCACTGCAGGGGTTTTTGCACCATTCTGAGAAGCAGCTGGTAGGGGCCATTGTCAGAGACAGGACACAGAACTAGAAGGATCTCTGGTCTGCTCCAGTCTGGCAATGCCTGTATTCTTCTGTCACATAGTTGAAGTCAGGGCCGGTGCAACCATTTAGGCAACCTAGGCGGTTGCCTAGGGCACTAGGATTTGGGGGGCGTCATTTTCTTCGACAGCGACAGAAGCAGTCGGATCTTCGGCCACCCCAGTCACCGCCGGCATTTAGGCACAGGGAGCTGGGGCAGGGGAGCGCGGGGAGGGCCACTTGCAGCAAGTAAGGGGGGGGGACGGCATGCAGAGGAACTCCCAGCCCCAGTTCAACCCTGCCCCACCTCCTCCCCTAGCACGCCATGGCTGCTTCACTTCTCCTGCCTCCCAGGCTTATGGTGCCTAAGCTGATTGGCACCACAAGCCTGGGAGGCAGGAGAAGTGAAGCAGCCATGGCATGCTCAGGGAGCACACGGGGAAGGAATGAGCTGGGGTAGGGGGGTGCCTCAGGGCGGAGGGTGGGGAGCTGCTGCAAGGGGGGCGCCTCAGGGCGGGAGTGCAGGATGGGGGGAAGGCGCAAGGTGGAAGTTTCGCCTAGGGCACGACACATCCTTGCACCGGCACTGGTTGCAGTATAGTTTCTTGCTCCATTAAATCTATATTGACATACTTCTACTTAAAACTAACTATTGTTAGTGTATTTGTGTATATCAGAGAGAGAAGGTGGGTGAGCTTTTATTGGACCAGTTTCTGTTGGTGAAAGAGATAGGCTTTCGAGCTTCCACACATTCGAGGCTTCTTTCCTCTCCATGTGTGTAGGTATGCATATGTTTTTCTTTGCATAGCAATCTAGCTATACAGTTGAGCAAGGAAGTATAGTGCAACTATATATGTGTGTGTGTACTATACACCACTGTTCAGTGTGTAGTACATTCCTCACAATATGTATTTATTATAGGTGTATGTATATAGTTTTTTGTATCTGTGTGTATGTGTGTGTGTGTGTATATATAATAACCAAATGGGAAAAAATGTATCACTCACTACTCTGCCTATTACACTGAGTTGATCACATATATTTTAAGACCATTGCCTCCAGTGGAAATCTAGCAAGGCAATTCTGACATAGGGAAGGAAAGCTGAATGCATGCAGAGCATTAGAAAAAATCATCGTTTGAATAGCTGTGAAAAACATCAAGGGGCTGAGTATCTATTGAAAATCTGCACACTATTTTAACACCATTCAATTAAAATCCTTGGGTTTTAGTGCATAAAATGTAATAATATATAAATATAGCTATGAATGTAGATAGATATAGATCCTCTAAATTCCAGTATATCTATATTATTTCCAGCATTTAGTCTGCAACCTGAAATGAGATCTAAGGAGAACTATATTTTTAAAATCCATTTTCTTCAGGAACTACAAATTTCCAGCAACTAAAAGTTTGGAACAGGGACGCCTTCAAGTTCCACACCTGTTCTGCTGGTTCGCTAGACAACAGTATCTGAGAGAAAACAGAGAGAGCCAGTTCATTCAAAATGGTCTTGAATGTATATTCTGCGCTCTTCGTCAGTTACTTTTGAGAATTACAATAGTGTCGCCCTGATTGTCATTCCTATGAAGAAAATGTGTGTGTTTTGTTTCGTTTTTTTTTTAAGTACAGTTCTAGTTATGGCTGATGTTAGGTTGCAGGCTAAATGTTCTAATCTAGTTTAAAATTATTCCAAATGAGCTACCTCCGAGAATAGAATTGTAATGCTTCCGTATCGTTTTACGCTTATCTTTCTATATTAGCAAGGTGTCATTCAGGAATAATAATTACACTGTTAGTTTTCGTGTCTCAACAACCTGGCAAAGGGAAGCGGATTTCAGAGCAATCGGGTGTCCTTGTCCTTGGTGGCATTCATAACTAGTAGCATAGTAGGGAAACAAAGTTTTTAAAAGCCAGGGGACATTTTTGTTTGTTTGTTTGTTTGCTTGTTTTTTGCAGCAGGTGTCCTTCCAGAGCAGATCACATACATAAGAAATGGGAGTTTTTAACCGTAGGGGTGGATGTATTTGCAATTCAGATTAACTGTCTCTTTTTAAATGGAGGCATTTACAATGTAACAACAGAAATAGCGGGAAGTGGCGGGAAAGTTATATATATATATATACGCACACACACTATACTACAACTATGTGACAGAAGAACATATATAGGGTGTATTAATGCAGAAGTGTCAACCAAAGTACAGCAAGGTATTTTCTATCATCAATATTTCAAACAAACACGAATTGATTCGCAAGACACTCCAATAGAAGACAGGGCTTGCAAATCATACCTCATTTCCAAACGATTTGTCTTGCAGTCTGCCTGCTTGAAAAGGGGGCCAAGTTTCTCTTGTTTCAAAGACAAATGCTCCGTATAGATCTATAGCTATCTGGAGAATCGGAACATAAGCCATGAAAACAAAGGAGGGGTTTGGATTGTAACATACTTTGTTTGAGAGAGGAGTGGTATGGAAAGCGGGGGGCTCTAATACAAGGACACCTTTCCCCAGCCAGGATTAACATCAACTTTCCTTCCCTCTCACATCTGTCCCCAGCAATGAGACTGTCCCTTCAGTAAGGAATTGCTGCAGCAGCGGCTTCCTGGGGAAGAGAGGCAAACAGCCCACTCACCCGGGGAAATATGGCGTATTTTGCCTGCCCAGAAAGGGCTGGCCCCTGGCGCACCGGGCTAGGCTGCGGGGAGAACTCCCGCAAACTAGCCGGCCAGCGCACCTGTAGAGTCATTCGCAAGTCCTCAGCCAGCCCTGGTGGCCTCCCGCAGGGAGGATCCCACGGAAAGCCCCCTAGCCGCTGACATGCCTACCAGGAATTGTGCCTCCCCCCAGGAAGGGGCAAGGGGGGATAGGCCAGTAAACAAAGAGGATCCCCTGGCTGTCCTCGCGTCCCTTCCCGGGGCAGGGGGTTCGCCTCCTGGGGCTGCCTGTGCCAAGCCAGGGGCGCTGAACTCCTAGACTTTACCGGGTGAGTGACACACCAGTATCCGCGCTGCTGTTGTCTGGACTTCCCCGCCCCCCTGCTGGTGGGAGCGGGCAGTGAGCTCTGGCCTGTGCGCCTCCCCACCTTGGCCTGCAGAGCCCAGCCCGAGAGAGATGCGCGTGGGAGCAGCCCCGCCGGCTGCCCTACCCAGTGCTGGCCTGGATGTGTCTGGACCCCGTGGCAGGAAACCCCTGGGAACCAGGGTGGCCACCTTGCTGAAAAGCCATTGACCAGCCGTGTCCAGGGGGGCCCGTCCCAGCCCCTCCCCGCCTGCTGCTGTCGCGATCCGGGCCGGTGGCACCGACTTAAAAGGAGCTGCGGAGCCCAGATGCTAAAACTTCCAGCTAACTATCCTGGGGAGTTGCTCTGTCCCTGTCTGTGTCCCTTGGACGGGCGTTTTTCCAGACGCGGGGGGAGCGAGGCAGGCACCTGATTCCTCCCCTCCCCCGAGTCACTTCTCCAGCAACTCGCGTGGGATTCTGCAAGGGACAAGAGAAGAGAAGGGGTGGCAATGCGAGCAGACGATACTCTCCTTCCCACCCTCCTGCAATGCAACCCGCGGAGTTGGCAGGACCAGTTGCTTCCTTGAGGCCCGCCTCAGTTCTTTGATGGGAGCCCGGGGCTTCAAGCAAGAGCAAAGAAATGTGCTGCCCCACCTTTCCTTCCTTGCACAAGGTGTGGGCTGGGAGAGGTTCGGTGCCTGTTGTTACTGGCTGAGGCAGAGCACAACCTACCGGGTGAAGGGCTCCGTGCATTTGATGACACGAAGCGTCTTTGAGCATTTCTCCGCAGCAGCTCAGTGCGTTATCACTAGAGGAAAACAGGTTTTGCATACATGCGCGCGCGCGCACACACACCTAATCCACCCAGAACCCCAGTCAAAGCAGCAAACATTAGCTGTGCTATTAACTGGCCCATCCTTGGGGGAGTATGGTGAGGGGCCTGAATCCACTATATTTAGTTACAGTCCTTATGCTGATTAACACGAAAACCACTTTCTCAGTGCCTGCGATTAGTCGGCTGGATGACAGCGTATTTGTGCAGGATGAAAAGCAGAAGAGTTAAGGGCTTAAGTTCAGGAACTTAGGGAATCACTCAGAGCTAGAGATTGGAAATATATATATATATATATATATATATATATATATATATATATAAATAAAATAAGGGGGCAAAAGGTTGCAAAAGAAAAAAAGGATAAGATATGGGCCATTTCCTTTTGAATCACAACCTACGGGATTCCCCTTGGCTGACGGTGTGTGGCGGGAGGCAATTAGAGTAGAAATACCAATACATACTCCTGTGTGCATTCAAAATACTCCTTTTTTAATATGCAAGAACTAGCTGCTCAGATGTCGCCTCTAAATATACACTGGGGAGCAAATGTTGAGTGCCCCGGGCTAGGGGGAAATGTAGTGTACTGTAAAATTAGTGGTATGTTACAAATGTGTCCCAGCTACCTGTGTCCGTTCCAAATACGTGTTAATTTGCAGCGTGGCTTCGTAGCAAAAATAAAATAAAAATCTCTGAGTCCTGAGAAATGCACAACGCATTTCTGTGTATAACGAAAAATCTGTTCAGATCTTGCTAAATGTACAAGTACAGTCTAAGTAGCAGGTGACGCCTCGGGCTCTGGGCAAACCCGTACAGGTGAACGGACTTTAAATCATTCCCCGCGTCGCTTTAGCACTGACATTGAATTCAACTAATTTATTGGAGACTCCAAGTGTGGGAAAAACAGAAACTAGGGAACAGGGCTATAATTTCAGTGAAAACATGGGAGGGGGAGACCCCCTAAAGACTCTGATCTTCGCAGCTATTTCCAACCCATATACGCACCCAGTACGTGTATCGGCAGCTCGATTTGCGTTGTTACAATTTGTACTGGGGGCTGTTGTGGAAATAAAGGCTAAAGACTTTGCCGCTAGGTGTTTCCATGTCCCCGGCTTTAAGGAGGTGAGAGGTGGAGAGGTTTTTTGGTGAATTTCACTGAACGTAGACTAGCCAGTCTGGAAGGGTCGATTGAAAGAGAGAGAAAGATAATATAGCAAATATTTAGAGCTATCAGATTGGTAGAGTTCTCCCCTCTAGATTTTATTTTAATAGATTATTAAAGCTGAACGCTGCTTTTAGGAACAACTGAAGGTGCTTAAGCGTTATTTTAGACGAGACATTTAACCCTGGCAGGTGCAGTTGCCAACAACCCTTTAACAAACCCAGTCTCTACAGGGACTCGGGACAATTGTTTCCATTTAATAAATATTCCCCCCAAGGGCATTTCACATTAGGCAGGCAATTATTCAAAGAAAACAGGCATGCAGCCTGATTCCTAGGGTTATTTAGTGTTCCTTACCCGAAGAATTATAACCTATTTTTAAAAAACCACAAACCACCAGAGAATAGAAACAGACCATTCTCCGGGCAGCACAAAAGCAAGGTACCAAGTGTTATTACCCCAGACACCGGGCCAATCCCGGCGCCAATTCATCTAATTCATCCAACTAGCGGACTTCATTTTTCCAATTTCAAATAAATCTGGAGGCTTAAGAAAGAAAGAAAGAAAGAAAGAAAGGCCTTGTTAAACTGCTAGTGTAAAGTTAACTATTCTCCCCATAATCAAACACTAGTTTATCTTTTATATTAACCCCCTTTTGCCATTTGTCTTACTTCCCCTAATGAATATTGAACAGGTACACATGGAGCTGACACATGATGTATAAAGGTACAGTGTATAGGTTGGGGCGGGGGGGTAGATTGGCATGCTTTCCGTTAGACATGGAATGTGAGTGCATAGATGTACCTATATTTTGCAAGTATTTCGTAACAGCCATAATAATATATACTGTATTTAGATGGCGGTTTGAATTTTTCGAAAGAAATGCTGCTAGCTGCGCCCGAGGTTGGCAAGGAAGGGGGGAAATGCTGCCTTGCATTTGACTTGTGATGCCTGATTTACAAACCCACACGCGGCTGTTTTTCGTTTCTTGTGTGGCTGGTACAGTACGTCCCATTTCTCCCCAGCAGCCCGGAACTCTAGCGAGGAGGCGCGCGGAGTTTCATTTGGCGCTATTAGCGCAACGTCTAACAAAAGCATTCCCTTTAATCCGGTGTATTTAGTGCCTGCCCTCCTTTCTCTTCACTCTCAGGCTGTCTTTTTTTAAGGTATTCTTCTCTCCAAGCTGATTGGGCGCTCAGGTTAGGGAGTGAACGCCCTGCGATTATGTCAGATTGCGTGCAGTCCGCAGCAGGCTAGCCTTTGAACTTCACCGCTTATGGCTCCTGGTCCTCGGCTGTTCCTCATTCCCAGCCAGGTGCTTTGCAGGGCTAGACACCTTCGGCAGCAGCATCTCATCACAAAAGCAAGCCCTCCCTCTCTCTCTTTTCCGCACACAAACACTTGAGAGACTGATCACTCCGACCCGAGACGCTCCTGGATTTCTTTTTTCACTTCTTTTCTCCTTCTTGTCTTCTTACCCCTCCCCTCCTCCTCCGTTGACACCTCTCCCCCCGTAACTGCCTGTGGATTTGCCGGAGAACTGGTATGATCAGCTGAGAGTTTTGGGGTTCTTTTTGGGCGGCAAGGCAGGCGAGTCGGCTAGGTGAGCCCAGCCCCGCTGTGACTCCTCAGAGCGACCCCCACCCCATAGCACCATGTCCAAGCCGACCGATCACATCAAGAGACCCATGAACGCCTTCATGGTGTGGTCCCGGGGCCAGAGGCGGAAGATGGCCCAGGAGAACCCTAAAATGCACAACTCGGAGATTAGCAAGCGGCTGGGCGCGGAGTGGAAGCTGCTGTCGGAGGCTGAGAAACGACCCTATATCGACGAGGCCAAAAGGCTCCGGGCGCAGCACATGAAGGAGCATCCTGACTACAAGTACAGACCCCGGCGCAAGCCCAAGAACCTGCTCAAGAAGGACAGGTATGTGTTCCCTTTGCCTTACCTGGGCGACACAGACCCGCTAAAGGCGGCCGGGCTGCCCGTGGGAGCCACGGACGCTCTGCTGAGCTCCCCGGAGAAGGCTAGGGCTTTCCTGCCTCCCACCTCCGCACCCTACTCCTTACTTGACCCCAGCCAGTTCAGCTCCAGCGCTATCCAGAAGATGACCGAGGTGCCCCACACCTTAGCCACCAGCACCCTGCCCTACGCCTCCACCTTGGGATACCAGAGCGGGGCGTTCGGCAGCTTGAGCTGCCCCAGCCAGCACACCCATACTCACCCTTCGCCAACTAACCCCGGGTATGTGGTGCCCTGTAACTGTACAGCTTGGTCGGCTTCCAGTTTGCAACCTCCAGTTGCCTACATATTATTCCCAGGCATGACCAAGACTGGAATAGACCCCTATTCTTCAGCACATGCGACTGCCATGTAACACACCCACATACCCGCAAGCGAGACTTGGTTTGCAGGCAGAACTTGAATTCACGCACGGGCATGTACATAGAAACTGCAGAAGCAAAAAGCCACCTGCATGGGAGAATGATGCCAGTGTATCTGATGGCACCTGGGGAAAGACAGAGACTTCTCTTGGAACGCAGAGACTCGCTAGTCAAATTAAACAAAGATTTCTCCCTCAGCCTGGGGAAACTGGAATTGGAGGCTCAGCTAGGTCCAGAAAGCTCTAAGAACTGTAAATGTGTTAAATCTTGACCTGCCCTTTTGGACTAAAGGCTAGACGGTTTTGAGTTTTATTTATTATATTAACGTATATGAGTTCTATATTACCTGCTGTTAGTTGGACTTGAATTTCTGAAGTCCTGGTATTTATTAATATTATTATTTCCTTTTGCACATTAAAAGACAAGATTCGGTGTGTTATATTATATATATATATATATTTTGCCATCAAGCACTAATAGGTAAAAATTGCTTTTCATGTCAAAAAGGCTCTTAAAAGTTACAGAAAAGGGAAACGTTTCTCTTTCCAACATGATATGATAGTGTTTGCTTAATTTAAAACAGATAGTCTTTCAATTTGTGTGCTCCAGTGCAACTAGATCGAAGTTCATTTTAGACAGAGCGTCAGGTATGAAGTCAGGCGGTAGAATTGTAAAAATAACTAAATAAACAAATAAGAATAAGACTTTAAAAAAAAGATGATAATTTCAATATGTTTCAACCATGTCTTTGAAAAATGTATCCAGAAGGATTTTACCTCGTTAACCTGTTCATTTGTTGAACAAAGACATTTTGAATAAAGACAATCTGTCATTAAACAAGCAAACCATGTGGTGTGAATAAAATCCCAATTTTGACAAACTTCCTCCCAAAAGCACGAAAGCAAAGCTTAAAAGACTGAGTTGCATAGGACTAGCTCAGATGCTTCTGGCCAGGAAAGCACCTTCGGGCCCGATCCCGGGGGAAAAAAAACTTAGGTGAGTAACGCTACACGGGTGAGGGGCCCTATATGAATTCAGTGGGACTACTCGCTTGAGTAATATTACTCACCTGCGTTTTGGCAGGATCGGGGCATTTATAGATTATATGGATACCTAATTTTTAATCTCATCTCCACTGTTAACTACAAAGCCTTTTGCTGTGGTTTCACTTTGACTGGTTTATGCCTACACAGATTTTAATAGCCACTTCTTATGTTCAATGATTTGCTAACAGTGAAACAAATGGACTCAGTAATACACTGGAGAGGACGGCTGTGCCTCATCTGCTTTCGGGAGAGGTTGGAGTACCTGATCTATTGGAGATATCAGTCCATAGCCAAGTCTAACGTAGCTGCCTTGTCAGGACTTTCCCCAAGGTTTGAAAACCAGGCTCCTTGGCATTTCCTCTGGTTTCCTGGCTATAGGAGAAAAGAATAGAAATTGACAATAGACAGAATCAGGGCAACAAGGTGGCTATTTCAGATCCACGGCGCCGCGTATTTTTAATAGCCTCCTTCAGGAGAAAGTTTTTGCGGACAAAACCGTTGTGGTTGGGTGGCCTGTCGGGGAAGGGGACTGGCCTGCACAGGTAGCTCTGAGCAGCTCGGAGTTTTGCTTTGATGCGAGTCACTTGCTTCGCCAAATGGCCCGGCCCCTTTAAACGTGTCAACATCTTTTTTTGGTCTGTCTCCCTTTCCCTCTCTCTGCGAGCTTGTGTGGCATCCGCCTTCGTCAGCGGTCAGGTCCTTTTCTCCCCCAGCAGTGTTCACTGTAACTTTCACCACCCAGTCTAAGCAGCCTGCCGAAGCCGAAAACAGCGGATTAGCATATTGTCCTGAGCAATTAGCAGTGTTTGGGGGGCTATTCATCAGGTCCCCTTTGTTAGGGAGGGATTTTCATTTTGGAAAAAAAAAAGTCGCGGTTGTCCATCTGGTTTGAGCTGAATGGCAAAGCGATCCGTGTTGTAGATGCTTTTCTCATGAAGTGCTCTTTTGAGACCGGAGTTAGAATTAAATGGCATAACACAATTAACATACATGGGGCCTCAATGGAAGGGTAAGCATATAAATAATAGATAGATAAATAAATGGGAGATGGGGCGGAGGTAGACAAAAGACCGGAGGAGAAAGGGTTTGAAAGGGAAGGTTAGAATGGCTGGATCACGCTTGTTTAGCATGACAAAGCACGCTTACAAAGCAGGACAATTAGGGAACTGGCTTGACTAGGGCTGCAATCACGGGCACGGTGCTTTGGGACACTCAGGGAAAGCCCCAGTGAAAGGAGCCCGGCGTGGCTCTGAGAAGGAGAGGCAGGAGCTGGGAGCCTGGTGGGTTCCTTCGCTGATTTAACCCCAGCTGACAGTTGCTGTCAGGCTCTGTGATAACACTCATAGCTCAGTGTCCTTTAACATCTACCCAGATTAGTTTTACAGTGGTCTGAGGCAGAGCTGGGCCCAGTCTGCTGCTACCTTCTCCTCACCAGACTTTGGAGGAGAAAGGGGAGGAGACGGAAGAGGAGGGCAAAACCCGCCCCCCCCCAACCTACAGAACTGAGCAAACCAGGGTATTTTTGCAGAGCCCCCCGCCCCCGAAGTAGATCGGTATGGAGGCTTAGCCACTGGTGACTTTCATAGGCATTAAGTATCAGAGAGGTAGCCGTGTTAGTCTGGATCTGTAAAAGCAGCAGAGAATCCTGTGGCACCTTATAGTCTGTTAGTCTATAAGGTGCCACAGGATTCTCTGCGGCTTTCATAGACATTGACTCCTTTCCTGGTAGGCTGGATTAGGCTGGGCAAGGCAAAACTGTCGAGGGTCAAGATATTGTCCACTTTTCCCATCCTAACGTGTCGGGAAGTGAAGCTCTGTGGGGAGGTTTTAAAGGAAAGCATACTGGGGTAAGTCCCCTCCCCCAACAGAAATAAGCCTGGGCAAAATATTCTGGGCAAAATAACACCCCCTTGTTGGCTTGATGCATCAAATCGCGTAGAAAAGCTACAGAGGTGAACGCTTTAAGATCGGTCTTTCCTCTTGTTCTCTTTCACCGATTTCCATGTCTCTCTTCACCTCGCCAGCACATTTCCCCGCCCTTGACTCAGCCAAATTATCCCTTCAACTGGCTTCTGCGTCTGCAGGTGTGCAGCTATTTTACTCGTGGAGATAAACATATTAAATAATCGTTCTGACACCGAAATGAACCGATTACTGACTTTGATGTCAAAAGGAGACCAAGAAAAGATATTCCCTAGAGGTGGAAAATGCTGCTCCTTGTCAAACCTGTTCCCCCACAACTGTCTGCCTCTTGCAATAAAATCATTACACAGAGGCTGCAAGGGTGTTAGACGCCACGCCTTCAGCCCGCTCCAAAAGAATATTGAGAGGAGATGGGACGACTCAAGGATCTCAACCTCTTTCTTGGGTGGGGAGTACTCTGCATAGCCCGCACGGAGTACAGCCAAAAAGCAGACCCGGGTGGGCTAGCAAGGAGCGAGCTGCAAAGTTGTTTCATTTTAAAATCTACCTGCAAATGAAAAAGAGATCAGGTGAACGAGGGACTTTGTCAGGCAGTAGCCCTTGCATTGAGCTTTAAACACTTATCACTGTTTCGATTGCTTTCCAGCTGCCTTGAAATTAACAAGTAACCTAGTGCAGAAGGATAAGTGGACTCATCCAGCTGATTTCTTTTGTTTGTTTTCGTGGAGTAACTTATTTTAAGTAATTCTTTCTGCTGCCATACACCGTCTTTCCTGCTGTCAAGCGAATCACACAAACGCGTTAAAATGGTTTTCTTTGCCAGTGTTTTTTTTAAAGCCCAATAATAAACCTCCCCGAAGAGTCGTTTGATTTTGTTCAGGGTTCTGGTAGCAGAGAGAGAGAGCGAGAACAGGTAGCTAGTCAAAATAATTTTCTTCTCCCTTACCCGCCCAAAAGAAATCAGTAGGAAAAAAAAGTAGCTATCCCTAATTTGGTTACAAGTATAAATGCTTAATTGTTTAAGAACTTCGCTCTGTGTGTGCCAGAGAGGTAGGATATACAGAGAAGCATTACATAGTGTTAAAAACTTTATTTTAAAGGACACATTAAGCCGTAAGAAGTCTCTGAGAGATATTACTTATTTCTGCTTATTAGTGATAATAGCAGAGTAAATTTGCTATTGAGTGTATCAAAGCCATTCAAAGAGACTTTGAAACATCAAAAAGATTGCAATTCTGATTTTCCGGTTTCATTCCAGCCCCGACCTCCTGGCTACAGTCCTTGATTGCACTGTTTAAAAGCTGGTGATCAGAAATATACCTTCATTCTGTGTTCTAAACACCTCATGAATTCAAGAAACAAAAACAACCCCCTCTTCCCCCCACACCTCTTAGATAATTAAACAGCGAAAATGCATAGCGGCCATCAATGGAAGGCTGAGAATTTTGAGCTGTCCGTTCTACATATGTAACCCTTATCTAGATTATACATACGCATGTGCTTTGCCGTTGCAGTAACTTCAAAGGTAGGATGTAAAGTTGTGCAGGTGAGAACGTGTCTTCTGATTACAAATCAAATAAATAACGTAAGCCCTCAGCTTTCTCTGAATGGGATGTGATTTTTAAGATCCAGGCATAGAAGGGAGGTGAGTGTACTTAAGGAGTGTAACATTTTAGAAAATCCCACAAGTTTTTTCCGCACCTAAAATAAGCGAGGTCTTTTGACACCTTGCTAAATGCCTGCAATCGAAGCTGCAATCTCTCCTCTTTATCTTTGCTCCCCCTTTCAACCACAAGTGGGTTACTTTTTAAAATGGGGTGGGAGTGGAAGTGGGGGATATGATGGGTAAGGAAAGAATCAGCAAAACATTGCACTTTCATTTTTAAACCGAATGAAATTGACGCAACCCCCCCGCCCCCAACACACACACACACACACACGTGAGACTTTAGAACTGTGGAATGAGCCTGAAAAAAATGTGACTCTGTATCATCCAGATGGGAAGTGGGGCCGTCAAGGTGAGAAAGGGACAACGGGTGGGAAAACTGAACAACCAAAGAAAGAGCTCAAAAGTGTGGAAAGCGACAGTCTGTGCTTTAAAACAAAGAGCCGGTGGAAGGGTATTACACAAGGACGTGGAGGAATAGAGATATTAGAAAAGGGGGCGCAACGGAAAGCGAGTGGGGGCGAAAAGGTGCGAAACCTACAGACACTTTGGGCGCAATCCAGTGAAGCTACAGGAGAGGGAAGAATGATAAAAATTGTGACTGAGGAGTTAAAGCAAACAAAGGGAGCGGAGGGGAAAAGCGCAAAGAGGCTGGCCAGGGAGACAAGAGTTCTCTAGTCTGCAAACGGCACCTGAAGTTAAAGTTCTTCAGACATGTCGCTGCTTTTCAATTTGGAGCGAGAGAAGGAGTCCCTGATGATGCTTTGGATGCGTCTGTAATTTATCTTCCCCCCTTCGTTCTTTAATTTTACCTCCTACATTTCTTCCATTCTCTCACACGCCGGGGTTGTTTTATAGGAACATCAAAGTGAAAAGCCAGCCCTTTTTTTATTAGGGCAAATAACAAAATACTTCATTATTCCTGAACACGCCACATTTGAATAGCTAAACAAGAAATAACGTGCAGAGTCTGTAAAGATCACATTCCAACAACCAAATATTTGTACATGAAGCGCCCAGAAATTAAATGCAGGTTGATGCCAAATTAAGGAGGAGAGAAACAAGGGAGAAGAGCCTCTTTGAGCGTGTGAAAGAAAGTGGGAGGGGGGAGATAAGTAGCTGGTAATTATTGAAATATAAGATGAGATTAATTCAAAGGAAACAAACTATGAAAACAATTGGAGCTGAGTGAAAAGCAAACCCCGATTAGAATTTGCTTGTGGTTGTTGTCTGTGTGTGTTTCTCCCCCCAACCCATTGTCACAGTGCAAGGCAATGGGATTTGCACACTTGAGGTGTAATAGCATTACTGCATTAATTAAAATTTTCATTTCACGTCCAGATTGTTTACTTATCTGCTAGAAACATATGTTGAGCGAAGTTAAGATTCTGGATTCCGCACTGTTGCCCAAGGTGCAATTCAATATGGGGTGTGTGTGTGAAAGGACGGCTTCAGATTTTTTTTTATTACATCCTCCAGCCTTATCTTGGTGCCGTAAATTATAAGGATACTCCATTGAACTGAATATGAAGATTATATTTTGAACATAGCTTCCCAAAGCGTGCACAGCCCCGCTTTGAAATGAAACAATCCGCCCTGCGCCAGAGTAGATTCACTGCAAAGCCTTCCTGTCCCAGACGCTCCCATCTTATGCCCCCCAGTGCCCAGTTTAGCGCCTTGCCCCTCCTGGACAGAAGGAGTTTGAAGAAACAACTGCATCAGGGAGAGCACTGTGAGAGAAACACTCCCCCCAGCCCCCCGCAACAGCACAGATCTCCCCCGTTATCACTGCTTCGGGAACACCCCCCTAGGTGCCTGCAGATCATACACACAAAACAATCAGTTCCACGCACGTGTGTATGTTGCTGTTACCTCTATAAAGTCATTTGCACATTATGTATATAATAGGTCGTTTATTTCCCCCAAAGCTCTTATTGTAAAGGGGTCCCTCAGCCTTCAATCACACTAGGCAAAATAAAAACATAAATTTGAAATTTTTTTTTGGAGATTTCCCTACAAAACAGAGCTACATTTCCAGAGCTGGCTACATTTCCACACCTTATTTTCTATCCTTAAAACCAGGAGCCCTCTCCTTTTCAGAAACAAACACACACACACACACACAAAGGAGCTGTGTATGAATACGAACGGACTAGCTCCCTAGTCAAGTGTTTCTTTCAGTCTATTTTATTTCAGCAGAACAAACCGAGAGCAGCTCCAGAAGTGAATCCAATCTCTCTTATCTCACCCAGGCTCCTTTCAGGCTGAGATCAGAGAAGGGAGGGTAAAAAGAAGAGAGGGTAATTGTTCTTTCTTTATTTTTTAATTTAATACGACAGACACCGCTTTCAGGTCATTTATATGCCTAATTTAGTGATAAAAGTCAATAAGCGAGGATCACAGTACTGTCCCCTCCTAGTAAATATTTCAGAGTAACGAGGGAAACCACAGTTACAAAAAAAAAAAAAAAAAAAAAAATACACTGGGCTCTTCAAAGCTTCTTTCTTCCTCATCGTAATTGTAATACGTGTGTCTTTATAATGTAATTAGTTGGATTTTTGTTTGGCGGCGATAATCAAACAAATTGGCCTCTTTCTGGCGGTAATATTTTTATGTCGCCCCATGTGCATCTTTAATGTACACAAACACGGAAAAATACTTTTCCACGTCATTTTCATGAGCATAGCCAGCCCCTTGGAGGAACCATCGTGGGTTTTGTAGCCCAGACATGCCATTGAGGGAGACAAAAGCCAAAGTTTAAATAAACACATTTCTTTCCATTCAGGGTTATTGTTTGTTTGTCTTTTTTGGGGGGGTGTGTGTGTTGGTTTTTCGGGGGAGGGAAGGGTTTTTGTTTTTCTAATTTTTTAAGAGGACCTCTAGGAAAATGGTAAGGTGTCATCTTCTCCTCTAGGTCTATCTGTAATTGAATCTAGGTCACTATTCTAAAGCAAGAAAAGTCTGCTTCCCACTTTTCTACATCAGCCTGGAATTTGGGGGAAGGAAAGGGGAGGGGGTCTTGCAATTTCATTTAAAATGTAATGGTGGATGAACTGATAAGCAAATAGGGAAAAAGGCTCTGCTTAAAAGAAAAAAAATGGCATGGTTTTAATATGCTTCCAGATGGGGGGAAAATGATTTACATGGGAGTTTATTTCCTCTTTGCTGATATGAAAGAATTACAGATACAAAACCCACTGATCTATAGAATAAAAAAAGAAAAGAAATGTTATTTTCCTGTAAAGGTATCAGTTCATTTATATTCATTTAACCATCCATCCATCAATTCACTTTCTCACTCCTTGCACATTCTCCCTGGCTCTGTTAAACCTTCCCCACCAATATACTTTTCTAGAATATACAATGAAGTTTCCTTTAAAAAAAGAGAAGAAAGAGAGATTGAGTTGAAGTAGGTAAAGGGAAGAAGGTTTTCCCCTTGTGTATTTTACATTATGAATTTTAGGAGAATTTTCAAGTATTTTAAACACATGTTTTTGCTTCATTTTGGAGAGATTTTGTACACACAGACACACACACACACACACACTGTATATTATATATATACACACACTATGTATATGTATATAATATATACATTGTATATGTATGTATGATACACAAATATAAAAACATATATATATATTATATGTATACACACAACATACATATATGCTGTATACGTCTATAGAGTATTCATATATACAATGTACATATATAGTGTGTACATACACATCATCTCTCTTCTTCTATAGATACAATGTTTCAAAACTGAAGCAAGTGTGTGTGTATATATAAATATGATTTTATAATATGCGTGCGTGTGTGTACAGGCAAAGAGTGTTAAAGAAATTAGATGATCCCTTCTTGTCTTAAAAATTTTATATAGCTATAAATTAATTTTAAGTAATTTTCAATTTTCCACTCAAGGAAGGGCATATATATATTCACTCAATGAAGGACATGGAACTGAGCTACAGTTTCCTTTTTGTAAATAGTAACCAGCTACAGCAATGAATGAATCTTTCCTATTGGCAGCATTACATTCTATTAAAGCAAATCCACTATATGCAAGCTCTTGCTTATCCCTGCCGCCTGTGTGTATTAGGCAGTGCTATACGTTGCTGGAAATGGGTAGCTCTCCACCATGGTCTGGATTTGACAGCCCTTATTCAGTTGCATAGTTACAGTTGTCAGTGGGATTACTCACCTAAGAAAAAGGTTGCAGCATCAGGCTTCCTGTTAGCTTATGTAAGTAATTTTCTGGAGGGCTTTCCAGAATTTGAAAATGGGATGGGGTGAAACAATATAAATTTCTAACCCAAATATTGTTGTAAAAGCCATTTTAAAAGTTGCCTTTTCATTGTACAAAATCGTATTTATTTTGATTTTTACTACTTTCTGTTTAAAAAGTCCCATTCAGTGCTCTGGGCATCTTTGACAATCTTTTAAAAATACACAGAGCATTACTATATATAACTAAACAGCTCCATCAATTAATCTCAGATGAAACAACCCAGCAATAATATAGATATCAGCAACTCAGTGGAGACCTTCCACATATAGATCCAGTATAAAAAGATCAAAGACTGGAGTTACCAGAGTCCACATTGTAAGTGTCTAGATGTTAAATCTGTTTTGTGTTTCGAACCCATACCTGAATAAACGCACCAGAATATCTCATAAAATAATTCATAATAATATCGCCATGAAGAACTCTTTAAAAAATAGGCAGCTGGAAGAAGGTTCCTAAAGGTTATCCTTCACAATGGTTTCCTTAAAATGCAAGCACTAGTGGAAGCAAGACAGGTTTAGTTTCAATATCTTAACACACTGGATGTTACAGTTCAGACCATGTAATATGTTTCCTTTATCTTGGCTTTCATTTTCAATTTGGAATAAACTTTCTTAAGGATCTCATTGCCAGTGAGATTCTAAAATGAGGAAATTAACACAAAGGCCCAATCCAGCCCCTGTTTAAATCTATGGGAGTTTTGTCATAGACTTCTATGAGAGCTGGTTTAGGACCAAAGGAACTGGAAAAAAACAAAATAAAAACATATTGGTCTGGAGTTTGAACACTGTCACATGATGTTTAATTTTTAAACCGTTTTAAAACATCACTTTTGAGCAAATATCAATGAAAAACAGTTTTATATAGTTAAACATTTAAATCATTTTGGAGGTGCTTCTTAATTTTTCTTTTTATCCCTGGTTCTGTGAAAAATCCATTGAAACCGAGCCTGCTCTCTCTTGAGCTGTTTGCTTGGAGGTGTCTTTGGACTTCCCTGACTTGCTATGGAAAGATTTGATCACACAGGACCACATCACCTACTAGATTCGGTAAGTAAATTGTTCTTTCAATCCCTTCTCTTCTGCAAGGCCACATGCTGCTGTGTCCATTTAAGACATTGTGGAGCCATATGATAAATTGTATAGCTATGGGATAAATTACAGTGTTCATGTTCTCTTGACGGCCTCACCTGCACTCTGCCCACTGATTCATCCAAAGTGTGGCTTCTTCTTTTATCTTAATTCCCCCTCCTCAACCTGTCAAGGTCCATTGTGGGGTGCAATATGGGGCAAAGGCTTGACACGGGGAACAGAGAACAATTACTCTTTAAGGAAACTTGAAAAACTGTGGGATTCCTTCCTTTCTACACTCCCAGTCTCATGACCATATCTTGCTGGCATAAATCATTTTCAACGGGAAAAGTGAGGAGCTATTATATTTGTGTGGAACATAATTAACTTTGGGACTGAAATGAGCAAAGTCCCTTGAAATGAGGGACAATGGACCAAATCTCTGGGCAGCTTCAAGCAGCCACATTTAAAATGAAATTAGCCTTCCAGAGAAACATCTTGTGCTTTGTCTTCCAAAGGTGGGCTGTTCCCTCCAAAATTAAACTGGTGCCAACTCTGGACAGGCAATATTCTCTTCTGGACCAGGAACAGCTTTGAGTCCCATATTTTGTGACCCATGAGGGAGTTTTATTCTATTGGAAATCCAGGAGGAATCTCCTTTTCCAAGGGTATAAGAACCTCAGTAGATTGTCAGATATCAATCCACAACTTTGTGGCATTGTTATGTATGGGGAAACTATTTTAGGTAAGCTTAATAGGCTCTCTGAAACATATTAGCTACAATTTTCCTGGTACAGCTGAACAGCTGCTACTATGGGAACCTGTCCTGAGGGTTGGAGAAATGCAAGACAACCAACAGCAGGCCTGCTCTCGCTGGAAACAATGGCAAAACTGCTGTTGACGTGAGTGAAAGCAGGATCAGGCCCATTAATAATCAACTCTTAAATAGTTTGCCTGTAAAATATACAACATGTACAGAATGTGTAATGATGCATTGTTATATAAAGGTTTTATTGACACCCTTAGGATGGCTGCATAATTTGCTTGTGGCTTTTCCACCAATGAGTAATGTGGACATACTGCTAATAAAACCTTTAACACTACACAACGCCATCACAAGAGCTCCGTCTATCCAGAGATATGTGCACACATACACAGTCCAAGGCTGGGGTTTTGAAAGGATACATCAGTGTGTGTGCAAACTGAGCACGGAGAGGAGTTGGGCATGCATTTGATTGGAAGATATGCAGATGATGCACATCAAGGCAAAGTGTATGTGCAAAACAGATCACACAGGCTGGGGTTTGTAAAGGAGCCCAAGGGGCAGGGCATCTAACTCTATTAGGCTCTGTCGCATATCTCAGCTGTAGGAGAAGCCTCATAGGAGCTGCATGGGCAGCTGCTGTAAATTAAAAGCAGCAGCAGCTGGGATGGGCCAAACTCTTGTTGCTGTTGAGCTGCAAAGAGTAGGTTGAGCAGCACTTTCACAGCGAGCCATGAAAACTGCAATGACCTGGCAACAAACCACACCCCCAGTATTAATGGTGCTGTGTAAGATCCAAAAAGAAGAGCCCCCTCCACTTAAAAATCTCTGTTAACAACAAAGAGTAGAATCCTGAGAAACACTGGGGGGAAATCCATGAGTCCAAACCAAGCCAGCAATCATGGACTATAGAAAACACAAGGAAACAAGCAAACAAATCTGGTTCATGTAATGGAAAGGGTACTCCCTTCTCCCTTGGCCTCTTCTAGGGAGACTCTGAGACTGGTGGAGAATATGCCCTTTCTAGAAGATCATAGGGCAGATGAAGACTATGGGGGAAAGTAGAGTGTTTTCACCAATTGATGTGGAGGTCAATGACATCTAAAGGTCCACAGTCCAGGAGAAACTGACAAGTTGTTTCTTCTTATCAAATGGTATTTATTCCCCCGAAAGGCTGGGCTACTAGTATGGAGAAGGTCAGGTTTTACCTTACTGGTTTAGAGCACTCTTAGGCTATGTCTACACTACCACCAGATCAATGCTCCAGAGACAGATACACCGCTGATCACTGCTCCTGAACAGGAGGCAGGTTGCTGTCTGGCAGAGCCAGCCAAGGTGCAGAGGAGCTGACTGTGATGGAAGAAACCAATCATGTGAGGAGAGAAGACAGAAGCTTGTGGCCTCCACAAATGTGAAAAATGTGTTCCACATGGAATTACTGAGGCGGATAGCTGGGGTGTCCATTTGCCCTGTAGTTCCTTTCTCTGCAGAGATCTCCTGTGGCTCTTCATGGCATAGATTCTAAAGGAAGTGTCTCACCTCCCTTATGGGCAACTCAACTAATTTCAAAATGGAATGGGGGCTGGGTGTTTGTACCCCTTTTGGTTCCTTTCTGATATGTAAAGGAGGACTGGACCTTTATTTATGTATCTGCTCGTGCTTTAATCTCAGAAATATCTGGGTTATCATGTCTGGTCTTTCCTGATTTTGATGGAGGGATTGATGGATGCATATTGGGTCCAGCTCACATCATTTCCCCAAGTTTTGAAATTCTGACTTTTTTTTTGGTAATTATGTTTGCAGTGTGTGTGTGTGTGAGAGAGAGAGAGAGAGAAAGAGAGATAGCTTATAGAGCTAGTTGAAATTTTTGAAGTTTGAAATCTTGATGAATTTTTTTCACAAAACCTTGTGGCATTTTTTTATGCAGCTCTAATATTAGGCTCATCTCCACATGATAAATAAAGAAGAAAGGGTGCTGAACCTTTATCTGAGACTTTCTTTCTCCCACATGTTGATTGAACATTGGCATTAAATAGACATTAAGAGTAGGGGAGAGGGAACCCACTCACTCAGAGCCTGAATAAAACATCCTTTCCCCTTGGAGGTGCTCAGTTGTCCATCTCTTGTGATATAATTTCACTAGTTCTGCATTGGTCCATACAATTTCATGGAAGAGAAGAACTGAATTTCTAATTGAAAAAACAAAAAAAAAAATGCCTCCTCCCCAGCTTTTCAAGACTTCTTCATGAAGTAGCAAAAAATAAGGCCACAAAATCTTCTCTCTCTTTTATTTGCAGGTCACTTTGGCAGGTGGATGAGTGACTCCTTTAATAGTGATTTTTCCTTGAAGAGCATTTCTATGATGAGTATAGCAAGATCCCCATCAGTGACATCCCCCATTTTCACATGGCTTCTTATCTTTGTCTTGAGGAGCACTAAGCAGCAGGACACCTTCTCAGTATAGCCATTTCAGTCTACTGCTGCACCTCAATCTCTTTTAAAATAATACAAGAGTTTTGCATACATGCAAATTAGCCTATGTTCATGAGCCATTTTAGCATGTGTGGCTGGCACATGCACATCCAGGAATATCTGTACACTGAAGAAGATTGGTGTTCAGGTGTTAATAATCACTCTGATCAATGTACACACCTAAGTCCACTGGTCATGGATGACTGCTGGGTTTTCCACACCTGCAGTCTGTGAATTGGCAGGATCTTGCTTAGGAGCTTGCAAGACTCTTCTTAACGTTGTGTGTGCATGAATGATTAACATCTGCAAAAAGCTGGGACTCAGCAAGCTGCAAGCACCAGTCACTCACCAAAAATTCAAGTACCTTTATAGCTTAGACCACAGGGAACCATTGGTACAGACAAATAATAGCTTAAGTAGCTACTGCACACTTAAATAAATACAGATACTTTTCTTCACATGGCAACATACACGTTTTTAATTAAAATATAGACACATTTTTTTAAAAAAGAGATCCTTGCAATTATTTTGCAATGGTGGCACCTCTCCCAAAAGGAGAGCACAGGAGAGCATTAAAAGGAAAATTTAGCGTGGTGGATGTGTGGGGAACAAGGAGATTTAGAGATTCATGGATTCCAAGGCCAGAAGGGACCATTTTGATTGTCAGCTCTGACCTCCTGTATAACATAGGCCATAGAACTTCCCCACAAAAATGTTCAATCTTGATTTAAAAGCTGTCAGTGATAGAAAATCCACCATGACCTTTGTTAAATTGTTCCAATGGTTAATTATGCTTCTGTAGCGAGGGGGCCCGCCTCCCCCACGCTCCTGAAGGGAATAGGCCAGAAAACCTGCGGCCTCGGGCGGAGGCCCGGCCGCCTATCCCCGCCCCCCAGAAGTCAAGGGGCGGGACCGGAAGTTCAAGGCCCCCTCCGCCTGTCCCCGCCCCCAGGAAGTCAAGGGGCGGGACAGGAAGTATAAAACCCCGGCCCCAGCCCTCAGTTAGGAGGAGGCTGCCAGAGAAGGCAGACGCTGAGGCCCGAGCTCCCGTCGGGCCCGGCTTACCCCGCGCCCGGTATCCGGAGGGGTACTGGCCTGACCTCCCCTCGGGCCAGTTCCCAGAGCAGCCGGCGGAGCCCTCTGATGCTCGGCCTGTGGAGGACTGGACCGGACCGCCCGAACCCCGGTACCCTGAGGACTGGACCGGACTCCCGAACCCCGTACCTGAGACTGGACCGGACCGCCCGAACCCGGTACCTGGAGGAGTGGACTGGACCTCCCACCGCCGAGCCTGCTGAGGACCCATGGTTTGGGAACCCCTGGACGACGCTGGCGAAGGTCAGGTACCCAGGGGGGGAGGTTGGAAGTGGCCGGAGCCGACTCCCGTCTGGCTGCAGACTCGCCTGAGCCCATGTCAGTGTGTTTCGGTCAGGATCCCCACTGACCGTCAGCGGCGTTGACCGCTGCTAGGGCCCGGGCTGGAACGCAGTGGAGTGGGAGGGCCTGCTTCCCCCTGCCATCCCTTTAAGGGTGCAGACTCCCCACTTCCTTTGCCTAAGGAGACCACCTACAGTGGTTGCCTTACCTGCTCAGCCCCTGCCCAAGGGCCTGAGCTCAAACTGTGTTGCCCGCCCTGCCCAAGGTCCAGGGCTCAACTACATACTGTTGCCTACCTGCTCAGCCCCTGCTGAAGGGCCTGAGCCCAAGGTGTGTTGCCCCGCCCTGCCCAAGGGCCTGGGCTCAACTATATACTGTTGCCTTACCTGCTCAGCCCCTGCTGAAGGGCCTGAGCTCAAACTGTGTGTTTCCTTGTTTGCTCAGCCCCTGCTGAAGGGCCTGAGCTCAGACTGTGTGTTGCTTTGCTTGCTTCACCCAACCGGAAGGCCGGAGCGTGGTGAGCCGGCGTGGCTCCCCTCCCCTCCCTGAAGGAGGGTTGAACCCCAGTCACGCACGACTACAGCTCTCTATTAAACTTTTATGCCCAATCTGAATTTGTCTAGCTTCACCTTCCAGCCACTGGGTTGTGTTAGACCTTTCTCTGCTAGATTGAAGAGCCCATTATTAAATATTTGTTCCCCATGTAGGTATTTGCAGACTGTGGTCCAGTCAGCTCTTGACCTTTTCTTTGCTAAGCTAAATAGACTGAGCTCCTTATATCTATCACTATAAAACAGGTTTTCTAAATCTTAAATTATTCTCGTGGCTCTTCTCTGAACCATTTCCAATTTTTCGACATCCTTCTTCAATTGTGGACCCCAGAACTGGACAGAGTACTCCAAAACCATGAGTGGTAGAAGAATACTCTTTAAAAAAATGAATGCTAAGATTCTCAAATCTTCACATGGCTGGTGCTTTAAACAAAATACCAAGTATTCTGAGGGTAAGTCTACACTACAGCGATATATCTATGGCGCTGCAGCTGTGCTGCTGTAGTGTAGATGTTTCCTACATCGATGGAAGGAATTTTGTAACTAATCTACCCCTTTAAGAGGCAGTAGCTAGGCTGAGAGAAGAATTCTTCCATCCACCTACCCAAGTCTACACTGATGGTTAGTGTAGGCATTAAGGGCATAATGTTTTTTGCAGCCCTGGGTGACATAGTTTGGTTCAATCTAATTTTTAAGCATAGCCCAGGGCTAAGAGTTGGCAACAGAGTGAGCAAGAGGGAGGAGTTTTCAAGAAGGTGGGCAGAGCCCTGATAGAGGATTGCTCGGGTGGAGTATACAGTAGAGAGCATGCTGTAACTTCTCTCTGAGATGAAGGATCCTTTGTCGGCCTCTCCTGAATCTATAAAAAGTTTGGTTTTGTTCCTCAGGACAGGCTGGAGTTCCAAGTATGCGTGTGTCTAATTTTAATACTAGTGGTTTTGCCAGCCCTAACTGATAAAATTCCTTTCACTCACATGTGTATATGGAAGGACAGACAGATGAAGGATGGATAGATAGAAAGAAAGATGATATAATGTACCTGTATGCTTTTTAGTGGGGATTTAATATACAATAGGTTGCATTCAGTTCTCAGACTCCTATGGCCGCTCTTGGTTTCTATTTTTCATTGTTGTTTTCACATTTGTTAAGTTTAGATAAAGGGATAATGAAGTAAGTGGATGTTAACTACAAATTAATCATCCCAGCCCTGATAACGTAACATGGATGTCTGTTCACTTACCCTCTTAACTCAGAAGCGCTAGTACGCTTTCCATCTTTGTAGCATCAACTGTCAGGAAATATAATAAAGTATAAAACCTTGAGAAGGTGAAAGTGCTGATTGAAATTCCTGGAAATAGTTTGAGTCTTAACTGTAAGAAAAAAATTTAGTCATTTTTTTGGAAATATAAACATTGTAAGAAGAGCTTGTTAGGAACAATTATTAATCAAAATCAGATTTGGTTTGGTTCTAGTCACCTACTTAAAGGAAATATATGATTTTTCTGAATTTGGTGGTTTTTGGTGGCTGTTCAATGAAGAATGAAAGTATTTTTGAACATATTGGGCTTTTTGCAAACTCTGCTCTTTTGTTTTGGAATTTGACGTTTGATCCGCATGGCCAGTCCTCAAGTTCTCTTTTGGGTATTTCATATTTGGAATTAGCTCTGTGTGGTTGGTCACCTATGTCACATGTAGAGTTTCCTAACTTTATAAACCAAAGCAGTGCCTGAAGAAATCACTCAATCTCTTGTGAGAGACTGAAGGGCACTTTAGACAAAGATAAATAGCGGAAGCTAAACAGGTACGAGAAACTGTAGAGCATTTAAAATCCTTTGCTGTCTTCTCTTAAAAAACAGCATTATATCTGTCTATGTATACAAACTCAGATTTGGTACTTTCTTTTGTACTCTGCAGACTATCATGCAGTTTCTTATTGTTATTAATTATTATTTTTTATTATTATTATAGTGCCGAAGAGCATCAGTCGCAGCAGATCATCAACAATTGCTTCCACCCCATCTAGATCACCAAAGATCTGAACATGTTACTTTGATGAACCTCAGGTGCTGAGGCAATCCTGAAGGGAAGTTGCTTACGCATACATCTACCAGAAGGTGCAGAGTTCTGAACTTTTTATATTGAGTTGGACCTGCCAAAACCCTTTGCTTGTCCCCCTGACTCTTGTATCTTGAACTTTAAACATGGCCTTTTCTCATGGGCAGTGCTAACATTTGACACTCATTCAGATATTTCAGATCTATGCAAATCTTTATCTTGTTTTGTTTCACTGTGGTGACCATTCTGTTCACCCTGTCAACTGGTGTCCGTGATGGATACATTCTCTGTCTAATACATCCCAGTCTGTTAAGCATGCCATAAAATTCTTTAATTATATCTTTTGTATCCTATTCTGTAGACAATTTATACACCCTTTGATCATTTACTTTTGCCATTTGGATTTTGACCTATGCAAATATGGGAATTTCTCTTCTACTGTTTCATATTCAACTGAGCGATATTTGTCTTTATGCAGACCTGCCAGTGTCTCTTTGCCACATGGTCTCATTTTGTGCTCGCTATAGGAAAAAAGCTAAGTTTTCAATTTTAACATCAGGTGATCACTAATCACTTTGTATACAAGTGCTGTGATTACTTGGCACCCAGCTCCAATATCTATTTTGAAAATCAGTTTTGTTCTATTCCCAATGTCAGAAACCAATCTGCTGTGGAACCTTAGTGCCCCATCTATTCCCACTTAACCTCACGATGGACAATGTTAACAGCAGCTGACAGACCCAATAATATCAGCATGGAGATGTGATCTTCATCCATTGTCAGGAGGAGATCATCTACCAATGCAACAGAGCATTCTGTGTCATACCTATCTCAGTTCCCAGACTGACAAAGCTCTTAGATACCTGAGGCCACCAGATAGCCACCTTCATCACAACTTTAACCAGAAAAAGCAGATGAGATACAGATTGATAATTGGACAGATTGTCAGTGTCTCTTGGAGAGAGGGTAGATTGACAGATTCTCTTAAGGTAGCATGGGCACAGTCTCTGCTCAAGACATTACTGCTTGATGGTGACAATCTCCACCAATAAAGTGCTTGGTTCTTCTCAGATATATTGGGAGCTCTTTAAAGCATTAAAGGTGTCCACTGAAAGACCAAGTTAGAACTTACTTGAATGATTGATAATGTTCTGTTGATCCCTTTGAGGAATACTCGATTGCTGTAATAGTCTGCAAATACTTCACAAATCTCAACACTATTATTTATTTTGAATGAAAGGAGTAATATGCAGCAGTCCTTTAAATTTTCAATCGCACAATTTGTCACGTTTATTGTCCTTCTCATAGCACTTTTTGTTTCCATGCCCTTTCTCAGTAATCTCTCTCATCGGGACACTATGTTTTCCTCTTGTATTGATCAATTGTTTGAGGACCTTTTTTGACTCAGATGATTTATGAATATTTTCCAAGCTTTGGTTTTCTTTAATTTATTCTGGGTCCTTCCTATTTTCAAATGAGAGACTCTGACCTTATCTTCCAGTGTTATCAGAGTACATTTCCTTTCCTGTTAGCTTTGCCATTTTTTGGAAGTATTGAGCAACGTCCTTCTGAACAGCTTTGACCTGGTATCCCGTTCAAGCAGTTACATCTCCATGTCTGCATTTCTGATCCCTTCTTCTACAGGTGCATGGTCAGACCAGGTATTATCCCGTATGTTTGCAGATTTTACCCTTTGCATTAGTGAGCTACACACACGACTCATTTTAATGAATTCCATACAAGTCTTGATGCTTCTCTATGCTTCATTTCATTCCCTACTCTTCATATTCCCTCCCTCACTGTCTCTCCCCACCCCAGCCGGTGTCAACAGTAAGTTTTATTGCCAGTATAAGAGGTAACAATGAAAGCCCGCAACGGGCTGGATTTTGTTTCTCATTTTGTGTCACATTCTGTACACACTCTAAGTCAATGACTTTCACTCATTTTACAGGTCACCTTATGTTACTATTGATTTCTGACTCCCACCCTTAAAGGGAGATCTAATGAGGCAGAGGCCATTTCACTTTCCCCATTCAACTCCCTTAATTAATAGGCATTCCCTCCATCCTGCATCCAATAGTGCCCCCGAACTCACATCCTCTGTCCAGGGATCTTGCTAGTTCTACTAAGTGTGAGCATCCATTGCTTTCTAACTATCAGGTACTTACAGGGAGGACGGGTGGGGAGAAGAGGAAAGACAGGCCCCCAGCATGCATTGGGACTCCTCTAACCAAACACGTTCTATGTGACCAGTGCTTTTGCATCTCCAGATAAGCAATTCATGGTTGTTGTAATGCAGTTGTCTAACAGTCATGTTGTCGCTTTCCCCCTAATAACTGAATTTAGTACCACATCTTCAGCTGGTGTCCATCACCATTGCTCAGCTCAAGTCAGTGGAGTCATGTTGGTTGGCACTAGCTGAGGATCTGGCCCAGCATATGGGTTCCTTACAAGGTGAGGGCTAACAAGCCGTTTGCTTTTCATTAGTTCCCTTTTGCTCTGTATCTGCCCTCGGGGCTATGAATCCTCCTCCATATTGTCAGTTTACTTCTAGAAACTCTTTTCTTTTTCTTGTCTTGAAGCAGCCACCCCCATCTGGGATTTGCTGCTTGCCCAGATCTGATTCCTGCTCTTCTGTATTTACTTCTTGATCTTCTTCAACTGCCCTCTTTTCTCAGACAAAACATACAAGGAGCTATTGTATGATGCCAGTAGAGGAGCTGAAAGGGAAAGTTCCATCTGTTATGCCATTGCCTGTCCTTTTTCCTGAGCTCCCCAGTTGTTTAGCTCATTTCTCTGTGCAGAATTAAGACAGAGAGACAGCAGAATATCTGTATGTTCTGACATTCTGACAGCCCTTTAATTCTCATATTCTGTCTCTATTCTCTGTGGGAATGTCCCAAAGCCTTATGTCAATGGAAAGACTCCTGTTGATTTCAGGGATCTTTGGGTCAGACCCTATATCTTCTAGATTATTATATGTCTGTTTCTTATTCTCATCTACTTTGTTCTCACTTGCAGTCTGACAAACTTGATCTGAATTTTCAAGTGCTCCTGTTTCTACCATTTGAAAATAAGAAGCCACTGAATTGGGAGAGGAAATATCTACTTGGATACCAGGCCTTAAAGCCTTGAAATCTAGCAGCAGTTCCTTGATGCCAGTGTTAGTCATTAATATGTTCTGATCTTTCACTGCATCGTGCTGCTTGGAAGCCATCTTGTTTTCTGTTCCAGATTGAGTGGGACACCCTGCAGGGAAAGATTGTTGTTTTTCTCAGAGAAATCAGTTTTTATCCTGGAGACTTTTATGAGTTTACCACAAGCTTGTAGAAGATTCAGGGTTGAGGGGACCATGCATCTGTTCCTGTAAAGCTAAGGCCTACAACAGGATGAAGCTCATCCTGAGGAGAACCTTTGCAGACCTCACTAAGTGCAGGTTATGCAGGGGTAGAAGCTCACCCTAGTGCCATCATGAACAGGGCCGGCGCAACCCATTAGGCGATCTAGGCGGTCACCTAGAGTGCTAACATTTGTAGGGAGGTGACTGTGGCAGCTGGATCTTCGGCTGTCCCGGTCGTCAGTGGTATTTCGGGGGTGGGACCTTCCACTGCCTCTGTTAGGGGCACCATTTTGGCGGCGGGACCTTCTGCCGCCTAGGACGCGAAAAAACCTGGCAGTGCTCCTGATCATGAACCTCTGAGGTGAGATGAATGGGGAGCCACACAGGTAAGCTCAGGCCAGCCATGTGGCAAACTTCCCCATCCCCAGGTGTGGTTGATGGCACACATTGCTCTGAGGGCCCTGGGAGGTATGGGGGAGGGGTCAGTGAAGGCCATAGAGATAGACAATACAAACCCTCAGTAAATACAATTATTATATGAGGTGGCACATTATTGTTTATATTGGTGGTAGCTGGGTTTCCCAGCTCTAATCATGACTCAGTGATCATGGAGCATCAGGACTGTCATCAAAGACAGTTCTGATCCTTCCATATGAGTAGAGATTATAAAAGACTGGGACTGCTCAGTTTAGAGAAGAGACAACTAAGGAGTGATATGATAGAGATCTATAAAATCATGAATGGGGTGGATAAAGTGAATGAGAAAGCATTATTTACTCTTTCACAAAACACAAGAACCAGGTGTCACCCAATGAAATTAATAGGCAGCAGGTTTAAAACAAACATAAGGAAGTACTACTTTACACAACACACAGTTAACCCGTGGAACTCATTGCCAGGGGAAGTTGTGAAGGTCAAAAGAACAACTGGGTTCAAAAATGAATTAGATAAGTTCATGGAGGATATGTCCATCAAAACACAAGATGGTCAGGGGCACAACCCCATGCTCTGAGTGTCCTTCAATCTCTGACTACCAGAAGCTGAGACTGGATGACAGGGGATGGGTCACTTAGTAAATTGGCTTGCCTTGTTCATTCCATCTGAAGCATCTGGCACTGGCAATGGTTGGAAGACAGGATACTGGACTAAATGGATCATTGGTCTGACCCAATATGGCCATTCTTATGTTCTTAAGTAGGGAGGAAATGTTAAGGCTGTTTCTTGAGTAGATATCATCTCACTCTCTCACCAACACACATCCTGATACCCACATAAAATCATGCCCAAAGACACAATCACTCACCAGAACCAAGTCACTGCTTTTCCCCCTAAGAGACAAAGATATCAACTTTCAACCTGGCTGATGACCCCTCAGCTCTCCAACACGCTTATAGGGAAAAAAAATAATATATTCACAGTATTTAAGGCCAGAAGGGATGACTGTGATCATAGAATCATAGAAGATTAGGATTGGAAGAGACCTCAGAAGGTCATCTAGTCCAAAACCCCTTCTCAAAGCAGGACCAACCCCAACTAAATTATCCTAGCCAGGTCTTTGTCAATCCAGGCCTTAAAAACCTCTAAGGATGGAGATTCTACCATCTCCCCAAATAATCCATTCCAGTGCTTCAATACCCTCCTAGTGAAACAGTTTTTCCTAATATCCAACCTAGACCTCCCCCTCAGCAACTTGAGACCATTGCTCCTTGTTCTATCATCTGCCAACACAGAGAACAGCCTACCTCCATCCTCTTTGGAACTCATCTTCAGGTAGTTGAAGGCTGCTATCAAATGCCCCCCACTCTTCTCTTCTACAGACTAAATAAGCCCAGTTCCCTCAGCCTCTCCTCGTAGGTCATGTGCCCCAGCCCCCTGATAATTTTAGTTGCCCTCTGCTGGACTCTCTCCAATTTGCCCACAACCTTTCTGTAGTGGGGGGCCCAAAACAGGATGCAATACTCCTTATGTGGCCTCACCAGTGCTGAATAGAGGGGAATAATCAGTTCCCTTGATTTGCTGGCAATGCTCCTACTAATACAGCCCAGTACGCTGTTAGCCTTCTTGGCAACAAGGGCACACTGCTGATTCATATTAAGCTTCTCATCCATTGTAATCCCCAGGTTCTTTTCTGCAGAACAGCTGCTTAGCCAGTCAGTCCCCAGCCTGTAGTGGTTCATGGAATTCTTCCGTCCTAAGAGCAGGACTCTGCACTTGTCCTTGTTGAACCGCATGAGATTTCTTTTGGCCCAATCCTCCAATTTGTCTAGATCACTATGGACTCTATCTCCACTCTCTAGCATATCCACCTCTCTCCCCATCTTAGTGTCATCCGCAAACCTGCTGAGGGTGCAATCCATCCCATCATCCAGATCATTATAAGATGATAAACAAAACGGCCCAGAACCAACCCCTGGGCACTTTTCTGATACCAGCTGCCAACCAGACATCGAGCCATCAATCGCTATCCATTGAGCCTGACAATCTAGCCGCTTCTATCCACCTTATAGTCTATTCATCCAATCCATACTTTTTTAACTTGCTGGCAAGAATACTATGGAGACCATATCAAAAGCTTTGCTGAAGTCAAGATAATATCATGGATCTCCTGTATATATATATATATATATATATTATTATATAAATATATATATATATATATATTATATTATATATATTAATATATATGTGTTCGATATATACATGTGTCGAATCTCCTGTAAACATCATTTAGTCTAATCTCCTGTAAACACAGGTCAGAGAACTGCCCTGAATTAATTCCAGTTTGAACTAGATCTTTTAGAAAAATGTCCAATCTTGATTTAAAAATTGCCAGTGATGGAGAATCCACCACAGCCCTTGGTAAGTTGTTCCAGTGGTTAATTGCCCTCACTGTTAAAAATGTATGCCTTTTTTCTAGTCTGAATTTATCTTGCTTCAATTTCCAGCCATTGCATCTTGTTATACCTTTCTCTGATAGACTGAAGAGCCCATTATCCAATTTCCGTTCCCCGTGTAGATACTTCTGGACTGTGATCAATCCATCTCTTAACCTTCTCTTTGTTAAGCTAAATAGAATTGAACTCCATGACTCTGTCACAGTCAGGCAGGTTTTCTACTCCTTTAATCATTCTTGTGGTTCTTCTGTGAACCTTCTCCAATTTACCAACACCTTTCTGGAATTGTTGATACTAGAATTGGACACAGTATTCCAACAGCAGTCACACCAGTGCTAAATACAGTGGTAATATAACCTCTCTACTCCTATTTGAGATTCCCCCATTTATATAGGCAAGGATCACATTAGCCCTTATGGCCACAGCATCACAGAGGGTGCACACATTCAACTGATTATCCACCATCACTCCTAAATCTTTTTTCAGAGTCACTGCTTCCCCAGATAGAGTTCCCCATCCTGTAAGTGTGGCCTGCATTCTTCATTCCTAGATGCAATTTAGATTTAACCATACTGAAATGTATATTCATAGATGCTAAGTCCAGAAGGGATTGTCTAGTCTAGTGATCATCTAGTCTGACCTCCTGTATAACACAGGGCATAGAACTTCTGCAAAATAATTCCTAGAACAGATCTTTTAGTAAAACACCCAGTCTGGATTGATTAGTTGCTTATACCCAGCTTATCAAGTGACCCAGATCCCTGTGTATCAGTGGCCAGTCCTCTTAATTATTTACCATGCCCCCAATATTTGTGTCTTTTGCAGACTTTATCATTAATGATTTAATTTTTTTCTTTCAGTTCATTGATCAAAGTGTTAAATAGCATAGGGCCAAGAACCAGTCCCTGTGGGGCACCAATAGAACTATACCTACTCAGTGATGATTTGCTATTTACAATTACATTTTGAGTTCTATCAGTTAGCCAGTTTTTAATCCATTTAATATATGACATATGAATTTTATTTTACCCTAATCAAAATGTCATGTGATATCAAGTCAAAAACATTACCAAAATCTAAGTATATTACATCTACACTATTTCCTTTATCAACCAAACTTGTGATCTGATTAAAAAAGAGATATCAGATTAGTCTGACAAGTTTTATTTTCCTTGCACCCATATTGATGGGTATTAATTACATTTTCCTCCTTTAAATCTTTATTAATCAATACAAACAGGGCTGTGAAATATATCAAATGGGTTATAAAGAGAGCATTTGGAATCTTAGCAATTAGATTCAGGTGCCTGCACCAAACTGGTGGGACACTGCCATATGGCCCAGAAGAGAGCAACAGGATACTCCTAGTATGTTGTGTGTCCCGCCAGCATTGCCACCAGATGTAGCTTTGCCAATATCAGCATTGCCACCGGATGGGGCTAACAATAATGTATGGAGGAGCCTGAGGGGTACCAGGAGGACGATGCTGGCAGAACGTGGAACAATGACCACAGCCCAGGACTTGATCTCAGGACTATGAGAGATGGCATGATTGCCACCAGTTTTGCAGGTAAACTGTTAATTCAATAAGACAAGCACAATAATGAGAGACAGAGCAATGGCTCTGGTGAAATACTGTGCAGGGTATGCAATGTGAAAGGCATGGTAAATATTATTTATGTGATAATAACACTTATAGGTCTCAGACAAGAATGGGGCCCCATTGGGCTAACTACTGTACAAACACAGACCATCCTTGCCCCCCAAAAGCTTATGACACACAGGGTAGGAGAGAAGCAGGGTTATTCTCTCAGTTTTACAGATGGGGAACTGAGATTCAGTCAGTGACCCACACTCTGTGGCAGGGGTGGAGATCAGCGCTTGCGAAACCCAGCCCATATCTCAACCACAGGGCTATGCTTCTCTGAAAAGGATGGCCCAAGACTCTGGCACAGAATAGTGTCCATAGCAGAGAGGGAAAAGATGCCCATTTATAGTGTGCTTATTGGGTGGGATGGGGGTAAGGGATGGAGAGTCATCCCTCTGTTACCTCTTAGGCTACCTGCCCTTGCCCTTGAGCCTGACTGGCTTTTGTGGTAAGTTCAGGGTGGGTACGGTTGGCAGGCTTAGGGGTGTGCTGTGGGTAGGCTCAGTAGAATCAATGAGCAGATTCTCTAGGGTTGTGCAGATGTTGTCACAAACAGTCCATGAGGTGGCTTGATGCTCCTCAGCAGGAATGAAGGGCTGTGGGAGACTCCAGGATGCTGCAGGTAGAGGCTTAGCAGCTAATGTGCATTCCCCACAAAGGGTGCTGAGGACTCTGCCTGCACCCTTTGTATAGAAGCCATGGATGTTATGGAAGGCCTTATTCCTTGGAATGCATTAAGCATACCATGCTGTTCAATTGACCTTATGTGGGTCTGTGTTGAGTTTTCTGAGGCAATGACAGTTGCCCATCTTGTACTATCCATCTTTAGACTCTTTCATGTCTGCAGAACCTCTTTTCAGAAGATCAGGAGATAAGACTTTTCTCCCATTGAATGTCCCAGGGGAGGTGTAGCTTTCTGGCTGGTTGGGAGGTTCAGTGGCTCCAGAGTTGACTGAACGTAAAGAAAGAAACAGGCAGAACTCACTTCTGATGTGTCCAAACTGTCACCAAGGAGGCGGTCATCTGCTGAGAAGGAGATCCTGACTGGTCCATCTCCTGTTACCCATAGCCTAAGCGTAACACCTGCAGACAGAGTTCATGAGCACTTATCCAACACTGCAACTGTTCCTCCAGGAAGGGAACGGAGGGGTCAGCAGTGGGCCACTATAGGTGGCTGCCTCTTCTCTCGTCTTTTCTGCTTTCTCCCCTCATTGATGGCATAACTTTTTATGGATAAGAATGGTAATATGGAGGAGTTTGGGCAGTTCAATATTTTACTTACTTCATTGATATCCAGAACCTTGGCGTCTTTAGATAGCCATTCCACCACACGCAATTCAGGATTTCCCTCCTCTCCACGATCTGAACTTCAAAGCTAAGATTTGCAAGAGCTACTTAATTTCTTAGGAGCCTACATCCCATTGACTTTCAATGAGGCTGAGGCTTCTAAGTCACTTAGTCACTTTGGAAAATTGTAGCCCAGGTCAAAGTCTTCTCTTGGGAAATTCATACTATTTCTCATTGGAGTCAGGCAGGAAGGAAGCACCAAGGTGTAATTTAATCCTAATTTTTTTTCCATATACCAATTGTTACATTAATAGGTGGCTGAGAACAATTCTGACAATTTCTCTGCTGTTTAGACAGGCACATCAGAATAATGTGACTCAGTGTTTACCCACTTTTTATCTGGATATTCCTGGAACTGCACCACTCACAGGGAGAGCTGCAATTTGGGGCTGCAAAACCTACCTCTACACATGGCTGCACAGAGTTTGCTGGATGGTCCCAGGTAACTTTTCACTTAGGTGAATTTCACATGGAAGGGTGTAGTACTTAAAGGACTTGGTAGTGTGGAAAAAAGGAACATTTTGGGTAAAACTGTTCATATTCATGGCTGGGAAGATGTCCTCCTTGCAAGCCAGTTGGCTACATTTTTTTCTCTGATCTTTCTGAAGTGATTAGCATCTAAAGGATATTGTATGAAGAAATGATTTATACTCCCAAAGAGCTGACATAATTCATGGCCCATTTAAAATTAATCCTATAGATTTTCCAGCATTGTATGAGTGAGCCCCTCTACCATTGCCTTCAACTTGGAATAATTGAGTTTAAAACCAGAGTCCTCTTCAAAGTCTTTTATTTGCTGCATGAGATGGAGTGTTGAGGGCCTGGAATTTGTTAACATCAGTAGCACATCATCTGCATGAAGTGGCACTTTATGCTCCGCACAACTGGCCTGTATCATATATGTGCACTTGGAATATCTATTTCACTAAGCAGATAGCTCTATTATTGTGGATGCTGAACTATGGAATGCTTCAGTCCAATGCACACCATTCTTTTCTCAACTCAGCTCCCAATGGGACTTTCTGCAGCTTTCCCCACTTGATACTGTGAAATAGATCTCCGCAGCTAGGGAAAGCAGTGTACTCAGTACTGCCCTAGATCTAGATGAATGGCTACGCCCTGCCCCATGAAAACTTCTGCTATTACCTGATGATTGACCTCATGCCAGCATGAAATCTGATGGCTCCTTACTCACATTGCCAATACAGGATCTCAGGGCCTGATTCTCTTTTACACTAAAACCCTTTTGGTATTAATAGCAACAATGTCACCACTTAGCTCTTACAAAACACTATTCATTGGCAGATCTCAAAGGAGGTCAGTTTGCATATAGCACAGAGAGGGCCAATGATTTGCCCAAAGTCATGCCCAGCAGGCCAGGAATAGAACAGAGGTCCCTCAAGTCCCCCGTCTAGCAGTCAAACCATTACACTACACTGCTTTCTACAAGGCCTTTAGCCTGGGTCCAAAAGTACTGTGCACTCCCGCGTTGCGTTCCCTTCACACTGCCAAAGAGGGATAATGGAGATTTTCTGTAAATTAAAATCAGCCCCTAAGTCTTTGCACATAGTTTGACATGTACATTAAGTAAGGAGTTGGCACCATTGGATTTTTGTTTTTAAGGTCGTGCCCAGTAAGTGCACTTACAAAAGGACTGTTTCTAAGCCTCGTTGTTTCTGCCCATCTATTGATGCTAGAGCAATAGCAGAAAGAAGCAGTAGTAGGGCTCTTGTCTGCCATTCCATTTTTGTGCACTAGGTAGCAGCCCTATCTCTGCATCATACATGGACTCGCACTCCTGTACAAGCACATTCTGGGTTTCAAAACACACAAAGGCTGGCTGCTCAGCCCCAGCACATCACCTGGGCTGTACTGAAATGGTTAAAAAATCAGGGCTGGTCTACACTATGGGGGGAAATCTATCTAAGATACGCAACTTCAGCTACATGAATAACGTAGCTGAAGTCGAAGTATCTTAGATCGAATTACCTACCGTTCTCACGGTGCAGGATCGATGTCCATGGCTCCCCATGTCGACTCCGCTACCGCCATTCGGGTTGGTGGAGTTCCAGGATTGATAGGAGCTCGTTTGGGGATTGATATATCGCGTCTAGATGAGACGCGATATATCGATCCCCGAGAAATCGATTGCTACCCGCCGATACAGCGGGTAGTGAAGACGTAGCCTCAGTGAATTCTGAGAGGTATCCTGCTTTTCCAATGCATTTTCCGCCATCCCTGTAGTGCTGGGTTATCCATACCAGACACTCAGAGGGTCTCCTCCTGAGCCACATCTAGCTCTTTCCGTCTCTTCTTGATTCTTGTTGAGTGAAGCGCAGTTATAATAACATAATCCTTAGCTGTATTTGGTTGTTTCCGTCTCTTCTCACTCACTATCCAAAACAGCTCAGCTACTTAGTTTTCCATTCCCCCTTACAAACCAAGGTTTCCTTACATTCAGCTCTTTCTGTCTCCTCTTAAAACAACCTTACTCACTCCTGCTTCTATTCCCCATGAATTATGTTAGACTCTTCCCATCTCCTTTCTCTTCCTTTCAGATGCTCTACTATCTGGTGATGCTCTACTATCATTGACAAAGGACCCTTTGAAATGTGGACTATCCTAGTTCTCTCCACTTCTGAGGCCTTGCACCTATCAGTATGTTCTCTCTCCTTGTCCAGCAGGGAGATGGGATATTTTGGCCACAGTGTGATTTTCAAAGCCACCTAAGAGATCTGAATTCCCAATTTCCATTAAAATTATGAGGTGGACTTCTAAATGCCATAGGTTACTCTGACACTATCAACTAGAAGGGGGATGAAAGCTTCATACATCCTTCCTTCTTACTGTCCAAACTTCTGAGAGCTGGGCACATTCCGAAGTTAATGGGAACTGCTAATAAGGTGCAGATATAAGATGAATAATATTTCCCTACCTCACAAGGGTTATATAAGGTTAAACACATTAATATTTGTGAGGTTTAAGATACTAGACTGTTATGAAGGCATAGAAAAGCCTATAAACAAAGAAGATGTATGTCATGATATATCTTAAACAGGAAATATTTATTGAAGAAACCAGCACCTGACTAATGACACAAATAAACAGGCTTCCACCCTGCTTGAGTTCCATTTTTGTCTACCTTATTTATCAAGGACCATACCCTGTCTGAAGCTTTAGACAGTACATAGAGACATCTAGTGGCTGAATACTATACAATAAGTAAACATTTCATTAGTGCACACGCGCGCGCGCACACACACACACACACACACACAAAGAGCAAAAAGGAAAATCAATACTTTTATAAACTCTTGAATTATGATAGACTAACCTCATTATATGACCATGTGACTAGTTAACACCACTGCGTAGTTTTGCTGTAGCATATGGACCTGACACTTACTATGTCTCTCTTCTTATTTCATCTTTCTGATTATTCTGGGAAGAATTCTTGTTGGAAGCTAGCAAAAATTGATAGAAAAAAATGAATATGCTTTGAAAAACCTGGCTTTTTAAGAGGAAATATTTTTCTTTAATTTAAATTTTAGAGCAGGGGTCAGGTCATATTGGAATGCTCTGGAATGCTATTCCAGAAGTGTGTTCAGTCACTTCTTTTTTTAGGACTCTCATACAGCTTTAGAATCTTAAAAACGTAAAACTTATTAGGACTCATTTTGCTTTCTAAAGCAGACTTTTCTGATCATCCTACCAGCCCCACTGAGTTTCAAAGAATCAAGAAGATGCTGGCATCTTCTGTTTCTACATACTGAGCTTCTCTCAGTTCTTGCTCAGCGGGGCTGTTCAAATGACATTTCAGAGGGAAAAAAAATCAACTTTCCTCAAAAGGAGAAAATTTTACCATAACTGGGAATATTTACAGAATAAATTAAAAGTTGAAAGTCCATTGCAAGCAAACAAACAAACAAACAAACAAACAACCAGATCCTCTGCTGAATTTCATCACATATTGTGGCAAGACAGGAGTCTTTCTGTTTTAAAGATTGTAATCACCGTTCCATGAGAAGCTCCATTTTGAACCCTCCTCCACATGTTCCTCAGAACAAATCTGTCCCACACACGTTTTTAAACTTGCATCTCTTGCAACAGTAGAATACTTCTGTATGATCCAAATGTGAGGTGACTCAGATAAGATATTTTAGGGATCTAGAATTATAAAAATAAGAGAGTTTTCACTTTTTAAAGGCGCTTGCAAGGATTTATTAATTATTATTATTACTATTAACAACAACAACAACAATAATAATAATAAATAATGAATAATGTTATATCTCCATACTAGTATGGCCAGGTAACACCACAGTTTCAAGTCCCTTCTCCTGAAAATCAACATGCACCTTCTTAAATGTAAATATCTGAGTTATTTCCTTGATTTCCCTTGTGCAAAGTATGTGGGTTAAGGTAAGATTTGGCCTCTACAGTTCAGGCCCAGGCTCCCACTGTTCTACCTGCTGCTGGAGAGGGACAGAAATGTGTGCTGATGAAGTATTCGCTTAAAGAATTAAACCATTTTGGCTTCCCAAAAATGTCGCCCTCTTGGCACTCAATGTGCATTTTCTGGCTTTATGATTAAATGCTTCAGAATAATAGGAAGCAGTTGATCAGCTCCATGTTTGCTATCTCCATGTCCCAAGTGGGATACCAAGAGAGCTGCTAAGCTGCTAACTGTGCCTTCTGTTGGCTCTTTCCATGGCGGTGCAGAATGCGTGGGTGTGTCAGCACACAGCGTATGAAGGAATCTGAGTTAGTCTGTGTGTATAAGAGACACATCATTACAACACATGAAATGGCTTTTCTCCCCCCTCCCTGAGGCAGGCTCGGAAAGGCCACTAGAGCTTCCATTTGGACTCCAGAGTCCCATTGAGATCATGACAGCAATGTTTATGTGCTATTCTAATGTTGGTTTTAGCGGCATAAGTGCTTTTTAATGCATAGCATTACAGCTAGTGTTTCCTATTCTCTCCCTTACAGAATGGCTGTCTGGAGGGATGTAATTCCAGCCTCTGCCTCCGCACGCTGTTATTTACAAGCACAGTTACATGCCCACGTCAGGCATGGTTAGAGCCACTATTGAGCTGTATTTAGTTAGAGTAATTTGGCAAGTGACACATACACAGCACAATAACCATCAGGATATCAGAACCACTCTCATATACAGTATGCTAATGCTGGCTGCATATTTGCAGAGAAGGGGCAATGCATCAGGCCCAAAGGGGAGAGCCCTGCCAAAAGAACAACATAATTAGTCCCTGTTTCTAAGGACTTGCACTGGATGCCACAGTAACTAGAGGTGTCTATGATGCAATGCATCCTGGTGAGTCCATCATAAAGACCTTGCCACCCGTTCATGCAAGACTCCAAGCTAGGAACGTGGGGCACATACTGGGTGAAATCCAGCTCAGAGCAGCTCCTACTGGGTCAGCCCCTGACAAGCTTCTGTTTAGCTCCCATCCCTCAAACGGTGACTTTCTTAACTAGTTACATTTGTACAAGAGTTCCTGGTTCACAGACACACCCTCACCAAACACCTCCTTCTAAAGGCTCTGATTATTCAACATACGTGTGCAACAGAAATCAGACTGAATATGAATACCTAGAATCTGTAGCCTATGTGGATGGTTTGGAGGGAACTGTCTATAATAGCAGCATTTAGTTCTGTTGTCCCACTTCCCGCTCTGATGGAGGACTTGCTCTGAGGCACTGGAAAGCTCTGATTTCTGGAAGACAAGTGTATTCACCAGCCTCTTTCATACTCTATGTCAGGGAGTTAGAATGCTGCACCTACTCCATTTAAACGAGCTCACAAGTGGAAAAAGTGACACTCATTACTGATTATAAGATTCGTAACAGACACTTAAAACAAACACTGTTATTGTGCTTTGTCTTATGAGCTGCATGAGCTACAGTCTGTTTCAATAATGATTTCTTGAAGTGGTAGATAGCAAGCTTAGGAACATGTAATTGACGCAACTGGGGGGAAATGGGCACTGTGTTCAATACAGAGGGGCGTATAATCACTGGGAATTATTGGTCCTGTGAGACATCCCCAAAAGGGGCACAATTAGGAGCCCCTGCTTCATTAGTTTTTGGGTAGGGAACCCTGGTCACCTCTTTCCCAGTGTAATAATAATACTGAGCTCTTATACAGCACTTTTCCTCCACAGATGTCAAAGCATTTTACAAAGGAGAGTGGTACTCTGTGTTACTGATGGGGAAACTGAGGCACAGACAGGCAAAGGTACTTGCTAGGGCAGTGGCAGAGTTCAGACTAAACTCCAGGATTCCTGAGTCCCAGTGCAACATTCTATCCACTGGACCCGTAGTAAAGCGTTTGGGTAAAATAACTCCGCCTAGTTGAATGTGGTTCAATTACTTTATGGGACTTCTGGGTGGGGAATAACAAAATAACACCCACACTGGCCAGCTCAAAGGGATAAAACAAAGGAAAAATAATGATAACCCATCTTCCCAGTGCTGGATGAGCTTGTGGGAACAGTACATACCTGTTATAGGGTGAAACACCAGAGAAATCTATCTCCTGGCCACAGAAATCTCTTCCTCCAGAAATCTGGCCATCACTTCAGCTTCTCCTGCTGTGGGTAATGCTTGCCTGGAGCAGGCTCAATGAAAATGATTCATGTCTGCCTGCTTGCCTCTTCTTCACCAGACGGGGGAGGTCCAACCATTTTAATTACATGTGCCCCAGCAAAACGTTAAGCCTGGACCTAAAGGGGAAAGTGTTTCCCAGGTAAGCTTCTCTGACCAGGGCAGGCCTGACAGGCAGCCCTCCCCTCCAGGTAAGAACAAAGCCTTCCTAACCTTCCTGTCCCCAAATATCTAGTGCCATGTCCCCTTTCCCCATCTCCTGATGCTCCCCACTGAGGGGCTAGGTCACTTGCACCAAACTGCTGCATCTCCCATTTCGTTCCCTCCTGTTGCCATCTCTCCTAGCAGCCAGGTCAATAGAACGTGGACTTTCAATTCCCCAACAAGGCCTTGTGTATCTCTGTGGTAGCGGACCCTGGACTGGACAACAAACTGGTCATCAAGGCAATGGCCTGGCATATGTGGGGAAGACATCAGATCCAGAGATTTCTAAAAATCACATTAAATAGTAAGTGTTCCACAACTGCAATTCCATATACAAACTAATGTACTGCCTATTTTTCTATACCCCTAGTGTCACTCCAGAAAGTTCAGCTTGCTGGGAAATCCAACAGCAAATTAATTACCAAGGCCATTTCCTGGATGGCAACGGGCCCGAAGAGATACAAACCTGGATGTCTGAACGGTCCAGAAAGGCAAAATGTTCCACGGAAACTCAGAGCTCTTCTCTGCCATGAGGCCTGCAAAAAAAGTGGCAACAGCTCTGCTACCAGTGTGCTGGCCAGTACTGTCTAATTGGACTCCCCTGTCTGTCTGTCTCCATCTATTGTCTCTTATCTCATTCGTAGATTGTCAGCTCCTTGGGGCAGAGACCATCTTGTTCTGCATTTGTACAGCACCTAGCACAGTGGGTCATGGCCCATGACTAGGACTCCTAGGCTCTATGATAATACAAGTAAATAATAAAAATAAAGAACCTCAGAGTCTCCATCTCCCTGGTAATTCTTGCTGACCCTCCCTATGACCTAATCCCTTGGGTTATAAAACCCTACCCACATCACGTACGCCTTTACCAGGTACTGCTTCAGATACTACCTCAGCAAGAGCTGCTGAATGTCTATCAGAGGTGGCTCTAGACATTTTGCTGCCCCAAGCGCGGCGGCATGCTGCAGGCGGCGCTCTACCAGTGGCCGGTCCCGCGGCTCCAGTGGACCTCCCGCAGGCACGCCACTGAAGGCTGCCTGCCTGCTGCCCTCCTGGCGACCGGCAGAGCGCCCCCCACGGCATGCCGCCCCAAACACGCGCTTGGTGTGCTGGGGCCTGGAGCCGCCCCTGATGTCTATCCCCCATGCAGAATGTTTTGCAGCACTTGTTCATGCCTGGACTGAGTTCGGTCATTGCTGCATTTCACCCTTTGGAGACCACTGGGGTGCAGGAGCAATTGTAGATGAGCTCATCTGATTCAGGATGCCCTCTGCAAAGGCCACAGCAAGGGGCAGAGATGTGAGTGGTTCTGTTTTGGCTGTTTTCTGTTGTTGTATCCTCTAACGATGATTTAATGCCTAAAATTTTTGTGCATTATATCAAATTTCAGCCCCAGGGTAGGGAAAAGAGGACAAGAAAACTATTCACTAGCCCAAATATTAAGTGAGATTTCTTTAATGGAGAATTTTATCTCCAATACATTGTTATCCCAGTTAGGTTTTCTGTATCTATTAGGTACTCAATAGATAATGGCTAAAGCCTTCAGTATTCTCTCCTCAGTCGGAAAACACAACACCACATCAGTTATCCAACTCCACTCTAAATCAGTGAACAAAAGCTGGTCGGTGGCATAGGGGGTGGAGAGGAAACGAAGTTCTAAAAGGTGGGCATGAGGTTCTTTGGGCAGTGGAGGCATACATGGCTGCTGCAGAATGTGGCAGTGAGATAAGGGATGGGGAGCCAAAGAGATCTGTAGGGAAGGTGCTTCAGACAGGATAGAGGCGTGGGTGCAGATATGGTGCCCCAGTGCCTGGCTGTGCCATGGCAGGCAGTTCTTAAGGAAGCATGTGAGCCCCGAATCCTCTTGCAGATGATCATAGACTGGTGTCTGTTTCTGTCAGTCTCAGGCACTTCACATGTTCCATCTACTCTTGAGGAAGCAGGTTGCAGGAGATGCTTTTATTGAATAATTACATCAACACTGTGGATGATGCCACATTCAGTGTTTGACTCCGAACCCCTAAACATTCTGTCTCCATGCCTTTCTTTAGAGTACTTCTCATTAGATACCTGCAGGATCTACAAGGTGGTGCTGTGATTTGTACTCCTCCTTCTCTAGCTGCATGAATGTGCCAGGTCACCCACTCAATTTCCTTCTATACTCTCACTTCATCCAAAGGTCCCCCTCTAGTGGCTGCAGCCCATATGAGCATATCTGCTTGCTATGATCCCCAGCCCATGGACGTAGTCATTTATCTCAAGTGGGTGGGAGGGGTCTGTGCTTCGGTTCTAGAGATCCTCCATTCATTTCCAAGTGATGACCCAACCAGAGAGTCCTTATAAAGATATTTCTGCAGCTTTTCTCTCTCCCTTGTGGCAGATAAAGCTAATGTCTGAGGATATCTTGAGCAGTTGCATTTTGTGACTCAGAGCCCAGGCTATGTGTGAGCACAGATCATGGAAAAGACACAAAACAGGAAGAGTAAAGACTGAGTTATGGCAACTGCCTGCCCAAAATCAGCCACTCACGGAGTCCATTATTCAGTGTCATGGCTGTGCACTCACTAATAAAATACAATGTGTATGTTCCTAATTTCTGGAGGTTTAGGACAATATCCGTCATTTCTGCCTGGAGGGCAATGCAGATAATGCAGAGGCCTGTTATTATGGTAACTACATTTAAGGAAGTGTGCTTTATATTTTGAGGTGTGTGGTGTGTGAATTGGGTTAGTCCCAAAAGGAAATGGCTGGACAATGATGGGGTGCTGCAGGGAAGCAGATCCTTGTTGTGTTTCTTCATGTTGGAGAGACCATTGTCAAAGGTTATCTTGATACACATTTACTCAACTTAATCTTTTTAAATGAATGCCCTGCTCCAGATGGAAGGGACTGGCATATCAATATCAATAGTGACCAGAGAAAAGATTCTTTGCCTTGTGAACTGGTATATTGCAGATGAAATCACTGTTGATAAATACACATCAGAAGGAATAATTAGAGCTAATCAAACATATTACTAGGTTCTGAATTAATTCAGGGAATGGTCATGAGCATTGGATATCTACATGGAGAGTACCAAACTCATTTCACTGTCAGGATTTCAACCCAGATTTCCAGGGGGAAAAGCAAGTCCATTAACTTGCTATAGAACTGAGCCATCTTTGGCAGGAAACCCTTCCATTTGTGCAGGGTTTTCATTTCCATAGCAATGCTAATTCTAGAAGTATGAAATTGTAAAAACTAAATCTCTTACATTAAAAAAAGCCTCAACCTCACATTTCTGAGAGCTGTCTAATGCTATTTTCAAGAGTAAACAGAGACTCGCCACAAGAGATTAACAGAAAATCATTAGAAAAAAATAAGTTGTCATTACGAGGTCTAATGAGTTGACATTGCTGCTCAAGATGGATTCGTCACTATGGAAATGATAAATATTAGGACAGCCAGATAAACAATCGTAGCAATTCAGCAAAGACTTTATCTGCCATCTCTCTTTTCCTGGTGGAGGTCTTAATCTTTTCCAGTGCAATGGTCCTTGGAGAAGCTTCTGTGTTATTTAACTTTGCCCTTAATACAGGTGATTTTGTCTTAAAATCCAAGAGGGATTGGTTTTCAGTCACTTTTAGGTTGATTTGCTAATGCTATCGCTAACCCAAGGCCTACCCACTTACTTACTTTTCTGCCTGTCATGTCTTGGAAAGACCATGATATCTGTGGAAAGAAACCCCCAGGCCTGTCTTATAGTATCCTTCCACTGCTAAATATAGTTGAACAACGCCTTCTGCTGAGGACAGAATACACTGCAGTGTTATGGTGCCATCTAGTGGCAGTAGCACAGTAGGGGCATTTAACCTACGTACTGTAACACCATGTCTTTCCTGTAGAAATATGAAAGATTCAGCTGTTTCCAGGTCAAAGACTTGTGAATCACAGCAAGTGACAGTAATGAAAAATGTGCAGCTGTGTATCTTTAATCCCATAGTTGATCACTGGAGCAAAACATACAAACCAGGGATTAGAATCCTAGATAAATGGATAGAACTAATTGTAAAGATTTGAGGAAGGATTGTGATTACATTAGAGGTCAATTAACTCAGAAGTCTTAGTAAGGACATGAGGGTAATGTTCTCTGGTGCATATTTTTCGCATTTCCTGTTTTAATGTTTGCATCCTTGACTTTGGAGAGAAAATCACTACTTGATCACTAACGCCAGTGGGATGTACGCTGAAACTTTTCCTTCTCATGGTTATGTGCTTTTCAGTCACAGCTAGCAAGTCAGATTGCTTCCCCTTTCTGCTGAGTGTGTGATTATCGCACAGATGTTTCAGAAATCTCCCTAGGTATGGCTGAAAGTCTGTGCCTGATGAACACCTAAGAAGCACCTGGTGCCAGCCACATTCTGGGAACAATTGACATTATTTACCTGATGACTAAGACTCAAGTAAACCCTTTTTGTTAAGGTCTAGTGACATAACTATGCTGCTACATATAACAGGGCTCCAAAAAGAATAAATTAATGGAGGATAGGTCATAGATAAGATCATGGAGGATAGGTCCATCAATGGCTATCAGCCATTATGGTCAGGGATGCAACCCCATGCTCTGGGAGTCACTAAACCTCTGGCTACCAGAAGCTGAGACTGGATGAAAGGGACTGGATCACTGGATAATTGCCCTGTTCTGTTCATTCCCTCTAAATCACCTGGCACTGGCCACTGTCAGAAGACATTCAGCCTAGGCTAGGACAGATGTGGGTTACACACGATCCTCTGTTTGCACTGTAGCTAGGAGATGGGGTTTCGCTATAGCTGCAACTCCTTCAGCAGAGGGTGCTTTGCGGACTCACGCTAGCCTACAGAAATCATTGGAACACTATTGCCCAGATCATCAGGGATTAATGGAACGTAGTCATGTAGTGCCCAGTGCTTCCCCTCTGCCAGAGGCTGCACAGTGCCATTTAAACTGGTGGTGGGGGCATAGACTTGGCCCTTCCCTGCCTAACACTCCTTTCCCCCTCTCAAGGGTCCTCCTCCACTAGCAGCCTGACCCCCTGGCAGGGCCACCCAGAGGATTAAGGGGGCCTGGAACAAAGCAATTTCAGGGGTCCCTTCCATAAAAAAAGGTTGCAATACTATAGAATACTATATTCTCGTGGGGGCCCCTGTGGGGCCTGGGGTCTGGGGCAAATTGTCCCACTTGTCCCCCCTCTGGACAGCCTATGATGCCCTACATCCACTACCTTCATATCTGAGTGAGTGGCCTTCTGACTGGGACCTCAGAGTTGCAGTGCCACTCAGTATTGGCCTGGCCAAAATGTGGTCACTGGGCCATGGCTCAGATGGTCCCTCCCCCAGCTCTGTGACTTGTGCAGACCTCTGCACTTCCATCTGAAGCTGCTTTGCTTGTTTGTATTAACTTTACCTTCTGCTCCAGGATTCTTACCCATGACTCCAAAATAAAAACATTGAATGGTAAATGTGTGGACATATAGTTCTTACTCATCCAGAGAGCCTCCCCAGCCCAGAACCCACCAGCAGATCTGAAAAGCCAAAGGTCCTGAGGTAAGGAAGGGGATGTGGAGCAGTCTGAGTTGGTACACAGCCTCCAACATCTTCACTAGCCTCATCTGTGCAGAACAGCAAGGAGACTCTTTGTCCCCTCCTAATGTGTTTGTGCATTATGGGCTAAGCTTCAAAAGGGTCCGTGCCTCCCAAGAAAAATGGTTCACAATGCATGAAGTTCACCCTATGCAAAGGGCCCCCATATACATCACCTTAGATCTCTCTTCTTTTCCAAACACTATATCTGGATGCAAGTGTCTGCGGACTCATGAATATGAAGCACCTCAAACTGTATCTGTAGCAGCTTCCACTACATACTGCCTTGCACTTATTCATTAAAGCAGCCATTATACATACTCACAGCCAGACACAAATAGGTAATTACGTGGGAGCAAGTGTTGTCTACACACCACAGCACCATCCACCTCCTCACAGCTCACATTTGAGTGACAGGGCAGGGTAAAGGAGCCAGAGGAAGAGGCCCATAGCAACCATGGATGGAACAATTTGATTACAGGCCAAGTAGGACCTGGGCACGCTGACTTCAGGCCAAAGAGATACCATGGTACTTTGAGGAGCAGACACCCCCATATATGAGGGTTGGCAGGAAACATAGCACCTGGTACAAAACATGTAACATTTTGGTCAGCCTTCTAGTGCCATCTTCAGAGGACACTTTAAAAGGACCAGTCCCTGTAGGATAAGGTCTTTCAAGGAATGGGGTCAAAGCAGCCAGGCCTGAGAAAGTGAGAGCCATTTCTCAAAGCCCAGTCAGTACGAAATGCCATAGGCTGCCCCCTGGTCCCTTCAGGTCACTCCCCACCAACCCTGAGGCCTCCTACAGGAGCAGGCAGGGGCTACAACCTATCAAGGGTCAGAGCTCTTGTGATGGTAAAGGCTCCATTGCAGATGGGCTGCCATAGTAACCAGGAACATGTCATGAGTTGGCAGGTCTCAGGAGACAGGCACTGGCAAGGGAGCTGGACACTAGGGAGCTGCATAGCGTGCATGTGCCCAGTGTTTTGTGGGGTCTGGTAGATTCACTGTCTGGGATGTTACTTTGAGGAGTCTCCTACTGAAATGATGGCAGAAGCTCTGCTTATTCCAGGAATCTGAGAGAAGGTATAAAGCCCCAGATGCCACCCAAGTGCACTAATACCACCAGATGGACTGCTCTTGCAGTGGGATAGTGTGATTGCTCCTGCCTGGCCAGCCCCTACTCTAGCCTTGGCAGAGGGCTGGGAAGCTGGTGGCTGACTCTACGTATCCAAGCCCCATTTATATCATAAACAGCAGTGGCTAAGTCTACTAATCACCAGATAACATATTCTCCTGGTTTCTACACATCTACACTTTTTGGTAGGCACAACTCCTAATCCTCAAATATTGTCGATCCCTCTGATTTATCTTTACAAATTGCTAGGATGTCAATGTACCCACAGATTTTGGCCTCTAACCTGGACCACATTTACAAGTTGTAGTCCTCTTTGTCAGCTTTAGGCTGATGTCCTGGGTAATGTTGGGGCAGAGTGTGATGCAGGCTCTCATCGCAGCTGCAGAGGTCCCTTCTAGGAACTGGCAAAACGATGGTGAATTGCAGAGGCGCAAGGTAAGCTAATCAACCAGCAAAGTTTGCATGACCAGCATCTGGGCTTCCTGTGGGGTGGAGCACAGACACTGAAGGGGGAATCGTCACAGCATCGATGGCTTGCCTTTCACAAGGGTGCCAATGCTGAGAGTGGGATCTAGCTCTGAGCCCCCCTAGCTAGGGGGAAAGAGCCCAACTCCTCTTGAGGTCAATACATTATGCAATCGGCTAGTAAGTTATCCAGAAAGTAAGGACAGGTCTTATCCATGGTTTTAGAATATGCTGGCATGGACCCTGCCAATTCTGTTCCTCCAATGATGCTAGCTTTAAACCCCATTTTTCTGCTTCTGCCACCCATTTTCTTGCTATCCTCCCTGCTTCTCCAAATGCCATGGCAAATCCTTCCTGGTCTAGGTCATAAAGCTCCCATTCTCGCCATCAAATGCTTTATCAGAATTTTTTCCTAACATGCCTCCTACAAGAAACCAGCCAATGAAAGATAGGGATATAACGAACACAGATAATAAATAAACATAACATTTAAATGATTCAGAATCATCACAACATGCACCTAGCCAGCCTGTGCAGACATGTCTCATTATGACTGGTACCCTGGTCCTATGATTGTTTGCCATACTACTTTCTCATCTGGTCTCCAGTTAGGGCCTGATCTGACTCCCACTGACTTCTGGAATGGGCCTATGTGTTTGTACAGGATCTAGCACAACGGGAATCCGGATCTTCTATGCACTACTGCAATTTAAGTAATAATGGCCTACTATCTCATGCTAAGGTGCACAGCCTTAAATCCACTAGGGACATATATGAGACCAAGGCCAAGAAAACTGGTTAAATGATACAGTCTGGCTTGGTGAAGGACCTTTTTGCCTCTCTTTCTATCCCTGCCAAAAGGGGTTATATCATGTGAAAATGTTGATTTTCAATAAGACTTGGAGCTCCAGGGAAGTTCTAAAAGAATGCTACTACTGTAGCAGTTTTTAAAAAGGGGTAAACAGAATGACCCAGGTAATTATAGGCCTCTCAACCTGACATCAATCCTGCGCAAGATAATGGAGCAGCTGATATGGGACTTGATTAATAAAGAATTAAAGGAGGGTAATGTAATTAATGCTAATCAACATAGGTTTGTGGGGAAAAAATCCCATCAAAGTAACTTGATATATTTTTTTGATTAGATTACTAGTCTGGTTGATAAAGGTAATAGAGTTGACATAACAGACTTCTGTAAGGTGATTGACTTGGTACTGCACAACATTTTAATTGAAAAACTAGAACTATATAAAATTAACCTGGCAGACATTAAATGGATTAAAACTCGCTAACTGATAGTTCTCAAAAGGTAACTGTAAATAGGGAATTGGTATCAAGTGGGTGTGTTTTCAGTGAAGTCTGCAGGTTCTTGCTCTCCACAATTTAACATTTTTATCAATGACCTGGAAGAAAACACAAAATCATCACTGATACATTTTGCAGATGACACAAATATTCGGGGAGTTGTAAATAATGAAGTGGACAGGTCACTGATAAAGAGTGATCCGGATAGCTTGGTAAACTTAGTGCAAGCAAATATGCATTTTAATAAGCCTAAATGTAAATGTGAGCATCTAGGAACAAAAAATGTCGGCCACACTTATGGAATGGGGGACTCTTTCCTGGGAAGCAGTGACTTTGAAAAAGATTTGGAGGTCATGGTGGATAATCAGCTGAACATGAGCTTCCAGTGTGATGCTGTGGCCTAAAGAGCTAATGCAATATTAGGATGCATAAATAGGGTATCTCAAGTAGAAGTAGAGATGTTATTTTTCCTCTGTATTTGGCACTGCTGTGACTGCTTCTGGAATCCTGTGTCCAGTTCTGGTGCCCACAATTCAAGAAGGATGCTGATAAATTGAAAAGGGTTCAAAGAAGAGCCATGAGAATGATTCAAGGATTAGAAAACCTGCCTTAGAGTGACAAACCCAAAGAGCTCAGCCTATTTAGCTTTACAAAAAGAAGGCTAAGGGGTGATCTGATCATAGTCTGTAAATATCTATATGGGGAGCAAATATTAATAATGGGATCTTCAGTCTAGCAGAGAAAGGTGTAACATGATCCAATAACTGGAAGTTCAAGCTTGACAAATTCGGAGAGGAAAAAAGGTGTAAATTTTTGACAGGGAGAGTAATTAAGCATTAGAACAATTTACTGAGGGTCATGGTGGGTTCTCCATCACTGATAATTTGTAAATGGAGACAATTTTGGTTTTGTTGGTGAGAGAGACAGAAGTTGGTCCGGTGAAAGGTATTACCTCATCCACCTTGTTTCTCTAACATCTGGGACTGACATAGCGACAGCAACACTGCATACATGTGATGTGTTCATTCAGGCCTAGCCTCAGCAATTACAGGAATAATCCAGGTAGCCAAACATACTCCACCAGTGCAGGAGCAGTTGAAGTTTATAAAGTGTTGTGCTAGCTGCTGTCCCTGTAAGAAAAGGAGCAGTATTCACCACACAGTACACTCCCAGCCAAAGAGCTACCACTCAGCTAGCCGTGTTGATGTGGTGTGAAGGGGTCCTGAGCATTCCCCAGTCAGGCAGTTGAACTATATCACGTTTGTTACCAAATGTCCTGGATGGCTGTGAATTCCTGAGGCTCACCTGGGAAATTGTAAAAATGTCAGAGTTTAGAGAACAGATTAAGAAATGAATTAGAAATACAGTCCGATGTGGTGATGAAAAATATCTGCATCAATGTGCCATCGCAAAGGGTAAATGCAAGAACACAGGACATGTTCCAGGGAAAGAAACAGAATAAATCAGAGAAAAATCTGCTTGGCTGCAAAGATCTCACGCACGCCTGTCTCATTCTCACTCCCCCTTCTTGTCCAGCTTGTTTCTTTCTTATTATACTTCTGTGATACTAGGATGCCACAGTGATTTCTCACTCTGAGGGTTCTTCCATTGTGAGTATTCCTGAATTCCCAGGATTACATGCATAAGAGTAAAGGGAGTATATTTGTAAGAACATTTCCCTCACTTGGCTGTCACAGAAGCAAGGAGGGACTGCACAGTGTGTTAATTGGGAAAGAGACAGAACTAAGGTCATGATCATGCAACTATGTAGGGAGCCCGGCCACGCAGATCCACTTGAAAGGTTGTAGCTGTAGCTATAAGCCAGTCGTGCTGACAGAGAGATATAGCTGGGGGCGGGGGGCACATTTAATTAATGCTGTTTCACCAATCTGGGGTGGATCAGATGGCTGTTGATGGCTTCGCTGCTGAGTATCATTTTGTTTACAGAATTATATTAAACCATACAGCACCTCTTGCTAGGCAGGATTAGGCAAAGAACACTCATTACCCTTTCCCCACCCCATCCTTCCATACATCCCAATTAAAAGGTGTCGCTGGAGAGGTTTTGCAAAGTGAGCCGCGAATCTGGATGATACAGTATGCAGGACAGGAGATATTGCTGCGTCTAAGCACTGTTCAATTATTCATTTCCTATTTCTGCATATACAAAAGGTTAATCCACCAGGCGCTCGCCACATAGGGAAAGTGGCTCTTTGGAGACAGCTCCATATTAGTTCTTTTCTAATGGTTTTTCAAGCATTATCTAGCCTCTGTTTCTTCTGTGGTGGGGGAGGGAACACATATTATAATAAGAGCTTCCTCTCTCTCTTCCAGACACTCAAGAGGGATCGTGATCTGGTGGGTGTAGGGAATGAGTGTAGGGGCTTATATGATGCCAATATTTTAGCAGGAGGATCATGCCAAACTATCCTACCTTTTCTTTCAATAAACCTACTGTTCTAGGGGTACATGTGCTTGTGTGCCACTATGTGTTATGTATAATATGCCTCCCCTCTGTATTTGACCCAGAGAGCAGATAAGGTGGCTATAGCTAGCCACTAAGTGGTGAATACCTTCAGTTCAAGATGCAGTGGCTTGTGCTTTAGTTCCGGAGAGCCCAGGTTCAAACCTCAGGGAGAACCCAAATGATACCCAGAGAGCGTGTGGGGTGAGAAATTGGAAAGTATGTTCATAAAACAATGCCATTGTATCCCAATCAAGGGGGAGTCATGCTGACCTTGCCTGATTGTGCACACTGGGAGTGTTTCTCCTTTCTTGCTGAGATGCAGACTGAGAGCACAGTGCTTGGCTTGGCTCTGGGCAGGAGGGGAAGACTGAGCAGTGATAGGTCGTCTGTGCCATGGATAACTTAGGAGTGTGCAGGGGGGGATGACCTCCACCAGAGGGAGAGGCTCAGCTCTGGCAGCGACAGAGAAATTCATCAGTGTTGTCAGTGTCACTTTGAATTGCAAACCCAACAGGATCTGTGTTCAATTTAAAAGGTTACAGATGTGTGGGATGGAGTCTGGCCCATGGCCTCCTGCAGCTTAGGGGCATTGGTGTTTCAGAGGCAGCAAAAGCTCACCTTGACTGGGAAGGGGACTTGCTTTGGAATTAGGGATATATGAAGAGAAGTCCAGGGTGAGGTGCAGAAGAAGCGCGATAGCACCGGGGCTCTGGAAGAGGTGAGGTTGCAGGAAGGTGGCGGGGCAGATTCACTGCTGTCTTGGAGATACACAGCAGGCTGAGGAAGCAGCACAATCAAGGCAACTGTGGCAGCATGGTGTCCCCACCAGAGCTGATGAGAGGGGAAGAAACGATGGACAATTATACTGGGCCCTGAGCTCAGGAGAGGCCCCCAAAAGATCAATGTATATAAAGTGAAATAGGAGGGGCTGGAGCCCATCAAACATCAGGTACCAGATTCCCATATTTCTCTTGATGGGCGTGGTCCCTGCTCACCTGTTCCAGGCACCCAGAGCAGCCAGCCACCCACTTCTGGGCTTCCTGTGTCAGCTGCTGCCTTTTTCCAACTAGCAGAGATTCCTGCTCTGTAGGGGAAACAGCCCTCTCTCCAGGGGAATAGGGAGTCACATTTAATGAGAGAAAGGACCTTCAGGTGGGATTTACTTGCAGTAGCCACTGAAAAAGTGTTCAATAATTTTTATGCTAAGGACAGCCTGAGACTGTTCATTTTCTCCCTCCAAGACATTCCACTTGCCAACTGGTTAGCTAGACACAAGAGTGGGTTCATATCACCGGCTCTCAGGCAGTGCTCCATGGGTCATTAGTTTGAAATTTCCTTTCTGATGGCCTGCAGCATGAAACATGCGGAGAACCAAGCAGTGTGGGATTTGGGATTGGAAGTGTTTGAATTCCATGTACATTACTGATGAGATGTCTGATGACCCAGGCTCAGCCAGCTTTATTAGTCAAAGAAAAAATAACACAACGCAGAAAGGAAAGGGATAATACTTTACCAATCCGATCTGGGAAGCAGAGTCTCACAGCATTCAAACTGCTCCAGAATTATGGGCTCACTTCTGTTCATTATATATTACCCTGGTTTACAACAACCAGATGATTACACCTAGTTCTTATCTTGATTTGAACATTGTTTCCCAGAAATCAGGAAATCAGAGACATCCTGACCCAGCCCTAGCTTGGTACTGATTACATATTGGTCAAGTGTCAGTCAAAATCATCTATCTTCTCTCTAGCTTGCTGTGCCAGGTGTACCACACACTATTATATTTGAGAAGTTTTAACATACATCTCATCTCTGACACATTCTACAGATACACAGAACAGAAGTTCACAGTAAGTTTAGCAGGAACACAGCAAAGCATTCTGGAAGTGTGGATCATTGTTACACACTGTTAGCATAAGCATAAAGAATACAAAGCCTTCTAGGAGTATGTCAACTAACCGTAGGGAGAGTGATCTACAAGCATATCTTTCTCTTATGAACTGGAGAAAGGGTAACATTGTTGGAGAACTACTAGTAGACTGGCTGAAGTGTACGCATGTCCTGTCAGTGCACCACTGCACCTAGACACTCAGACTGGGCCCCTTGTGCCATGCTGATATCATTGTCTCCATTTGGTGGAGCTAGGAGGATCCGCACTAGCGCAGACTGTTCACCTAATTATTCTTCAGAGAAATGAGGAGTTTGGCAATGGCCAACATTTTGTGAAAGGACACAGTGAGCAGGAGTGCTCTCTGTATTGTACCCCAAGTCACCGCTGATTCCCTACACTCATCTAGGCCATCCAGAATTAGCCACTCCTAGCATGTGGATGACCCTAACTCTCTTCTATTATTTATTCTACCGGGCTGATCTCCCTGATAGGGTTCAGAAGGTCAGAATGATATTAATATGCTGAACTGGGGGATGCCATAGGCTGGAAATTGAGTTTGTCACACCAGAGTGATTCTCATTGATGGCATTTGATTTGTTATTAATATTAATTTTATTTTTGATGGAGACTCACAAATACATGCCACACGCTAAATGCTTCAGAGGTGCCAATGCTCAGCTGTTGAGAAACATAAACACACTTCTAGTGGGTCTATTCTTAAAAATAATATGTCCCCATATTTCCCTGCACTGTGAGACACACAGCCCAGCAAGTCAAAGGAAAGAGGGGCCTAGAAGTGCCAAGAAGAGTGAAACGCAAGGAGGCAGAAGTGGAGCCAGTGCCATGTCTGGAAGCTGTCTCAACTCAGAGTTCTGCAGCTCGCAGTGGGGGTGGGGCAGGGAAGCAGCCACTTCATGTCCCACAATCCTCTCAGAAGAATTCCATCAGCAAGACAAACAAGAGCTCGGAGCAGCAGCATTCACCCCTAGTGTGAGCCTTCCCTTCCCTGAACAGCACAGACACAGCTGGGGTAAGCAGTGGCACTCAGGCTTCTTGTGAGCATAGTGAGAAGGGAAGCCCAAAATGGAATTCCAAAGGGGCAGCTTGTTATGCTCATGACTTACACAAAGAGAAATTAGATAAAAACATAAATACTCTCTGTGGCAGGTTACAATGTAACACTACTTTATTACTTAGAAGTCAGAATCTTAACACAGAGAGAAAAAACAGGCTGCTCTCTAAGATACTGAGGCGCAACTCACCCCAACTTGGTTTAAGCTGGGTCTGTCTAGAACTGAATCTGCTTGCATGCTTTGCTCGGAACCTTTAGCCTGAAAGCAGCACCAGGGAATCCCCTCATCACACACACTCTTAAGGTGATAGCTTGCAATTCCAACCACGGTCCTCAATCCACCACACAGCTCCTTGTTGGGGCTGGAACATCCATTCTTATGGAACTGCAGAAGGAGACTGCCTACCGCATGTCTTTTCTGAAGTCCATAACCCCTTCCCCTGCATTTTGGCCTGGGCAACAAGCATGGCAGCAGTGGCTGCCAACTGCCATCCTCACCCATTTCGTAGACTACCACAGGCTGATTTTTAAAAGATTAGCCGCCCAATGCTGTTTTTAATGCCTTCGCTGTATTGGGCAGGACAAGGGAATTGAAGTTGGATCTCCCCGTATTACACTGGGTGTCACAGGGAAAGGTTAGAGCAGAGGTGGGCAAACTACAGCCTGAGGGCCACTTCCCAGTGCTTCAGACGTTTTAATCTGTCCCTGGAGCTCCTCCCAGGGAGCAGGGTCCAGGGCTTGTCCCGCTTCAGTTGGGGAGCAGGGTCGGGGGCTTGCTCTGCTGTGTGCATGCCATGGCTCCATGTGGCTCCCGGAAGCAGAGGCACGTCCCCCCTCTGGCTCCTATGTGTATGCGGCAACCAAGAGGCTCCACACTCTGTCCTCACCTCAAGTGCTGCCCCCACAGCTCCCATTGGTCAGGAACCATGGCTAATAGGAGCTGCAGGGGTGACATCTGCAGACAGGGCAGCGCACAGAGCCTCCTGGCCGCACCTCCACATGGGAGCCGGGGAGATACATGCCACTGCTTCCGGGAGCTGTCTGAGGTAAGCGCCACCTGAAGCCTGAACCCCTGACCCCCTCCCACATCCCAGCCCTGATCCCCCACCTGCCTTCCGAACCCCTCGGTCCCAGCCTGGAGCACCCTCCTGCACCCCCAAACTCTCATCCCTAGCCCCATTTCAGAGCCCGCTCCCCCAGCCACAGCCCTCCTCCGCCTCCCCTGCACACATGCCCTCTGTCTCAGCCCGGAGCCCCCTCCCGCATCGCTATCACTGTACTGAACTTCCTATGCCTTTGCACTGTCCTCTTTATAGGGCCCCAGTGTTGGCCCTGAGGATCTTGCCTGAGCTCTGAGAGAACTGAACGCACTTTGCAATGTTGCTGGCAGCTTTGCTGTACATGCCGGTGGGACTGTGGCTACTGCTTTGAGTGCTCTCCACCCAGCATGGTGTCTGAGACTCCTTCCATGAAGTGGAGATATTCCATGAAGCCACATCTGAAGGAGGGGTTTCTGCTGCCCGGCTGCTTAAAGTAGTAATTCCTGTCAATACTGTGAATGCTTGCTGCTGGTGTGTTGATTATGCTGGGTGAAGTGGTAAGTAAGTATACATTTTCTAGAAGAGCCAAGGCTCCACTTGATGAGTTCATTAGCCACAGAGCCATGCTTTTTGAATGGAAAATAATGGGGCATAGGCTAATAATTTCATGAACAATGGCCCATATGTAAGACCTCATTAGCAAATGAGATAGTCATGCCATGCAGGTCAGTGACTATAAAGAGACCATATGAAAGCATGAACATAGGCTATAATATTTAAAGTAGTGAAGAGCTTTTAACCAGAAATTTTTACTCGAAACAAATTCAGTTAATGTCATTTTCAGACTTCATTTTAGGTCTTTTCCAATAACATCTTCATATAGTACCATGTTTATGGGTAAAAATGATCTTTGGAACCCTTTCACCACTGCACCTTAGGCTGACAATTAACATTTGGAGAGGTGCCATTCACAGTCTTTCTGCAGTAACCCTCCAAATGACATAGTTACTATTATGGCTATCTTTGGAAGGAATTTTAAAAAGCACATGTCCACTGCTAGAAATCTCTGTCAGCCCTGTTTATACAGAGGTGCTGCCATATTTATATAACCTCTGTATTAGTGCTGTCCAATCGAATGTCATGGTCACCAATGTTTCAGCAGTGCTGTTGCTGTGTGCCACCTTCCCATATTAAATTTCAAATCTTCTGGTTTATGCACAAACTTTCTTTTCTGGGGTTTCATACTGTAGTCCATCACCCTGGTATCTGAGTGCTTTCCTTTCCAATGCACGATTGTTAGGTAACCCTTTAGAGTTCTTGTGGGAGGAAAGTAGAGGGGGATGAATTTTTTTGTCCAAAGCTTTTTGGGGGCAAAAAATGAAGATTTGGTAACACCAAAATCTTTTGCAAATTTGTGTCAATTTCACAACAGCAGTAGAACAAAATTCTAGAAAAATGAAATTTCATTTTAACATTTTCATTTGTTTTGGTTTAGAACAACTTTTAGTGTCAAAATTTCTTTAATTTTATTTTTTTAATACAAATATTTTTAAATGGTCAGAACTGAAACAAAGTGTTTCAATTTTGTGGAAACAATGTTTCGTTCACCCTGAATTAAAAATTTGAGTCATCAAAAATTATCATTTTAGGGCCAACCCAAGTCATTTTTTTTTTAACTTTTTGAAATTTCCAAAAAATAAAAACCTCATTATTCATCTGCTTTAGATGAAAGGGACATGCCAGCCATTTTACATTTAAGTTAATTAAGAAATTGTATATGGGAAAAACTGTTACAGAATCAAGGCTGATGAGTATATTGTCAGCACATGGACTCTGTGCAGGTACACTTGCTGGTTTTCAAAGAGAGCATAGAGGGGGCTGTTTCATAGAATCATAGAACTGGAAGGGACCTCGAGAGGTCATCCAGTCCAGTCCCCTGCACTCAAGGCAGGACTAAATATTATCTAGACCATCCCTGACAGGTGTTTGTCCAACCTACTCTTAAAAATCCCCAGTGATGGAGATACCACCACCTCCCTAGGCAATTTATTCCAGTGCTTAACCACTCTGACAGTTCGGAAGTTTTTCCTAATATCCAACCTAAACCGCTCTTGCTGCAATTTAAGTCCATTGCTTCTTGTCCTATCCTCAGAGGTTAAGAAGAACAATTTTTCTCCTTCCTCCTTGTAACAACCTTTTATGTACTTGAAAACTATTATGTCTCCTCTCAATCTTCTCTTCTCCAGACTAAACAAATCCAATGTTTTCAATCTTCCCTCATAGGTCATGTTTTCTAGATCTTTAATCATTTTTGTTGCTTTTCTCTGGATTTTCTCCAATTTGTCCACATCTTTCCTGAAATGTGGTGCCCAGAACTGGACACAATACTCCAGCTAAGTCCTAATCAGCATGGAGTAGAGTAGAAGAATTACTTCTCAAGTCTTGCTTACAATCCTCCTGCTAATACATCCCAGAATGATGTTTGCATTTTTTGCAACAGCGTTATACTGTTGACTCATATTTAGCTTGTGATCCACTATGACCCCCAGATCCCTTTCTGCAGTACTCCTTCCTAGGCAGTCATTGCCTATTTTGTACATATGCAACTGATTGTTCCTTCCTAAATGGAGTACTTTGCATTTGTCCTTATTGAATTTCATCCTATTTACTTCAGAACATTTCTTCAGTTTGTCCAGATCATTTTGAATTTTAATCCTATCCTCTAAAGCGCTTGCAATATCTCCCAGCTTGGTACCATCTGCAAACTTTGTAAGTGTACTCTCTATGCCATTATCCAAAGAAAATATTGAACAGAACGGGACCCAGGACCAATCCCTGCGGGACCCATTTGCTATACCCTTCCAGCATGACTGTGAACCACTGATAACTTCTCTCTGGGAATGATTTTCCAACCAGTTATGCACCCACCGTATAGTAGCTCCATCTAGGTTGTATTCCCCTAGTTTGTTTATGAGAAGGTCATGCGAGACAATATCAAAAGCCTTACTAAAGTCAAGATATACACTACATCTACCACTTCTCCCCTATGCATAAGGCTTATTACCCTGTCAAAGAAAGCTATCAGGTTGCTTTGGCCTGGTCTACACTGGAGGAGGCGGAATCGATCTAAGATATGCAACTTCAGCTACGAGAATAGCGTAGCTGAAGTTGACGTATCTTAGATCGACTTACCTCCCATCCTTACAGCGTGGGATCAATGGCCACAGGTCCGCTGTCGACTCTGCTTCCGCCTCTTGCTCTGGTGGAGTTCTGGAGTCAACAACAGAGCATTCGGGGATCTATTTATCACATCTGGATGAGACGAGAGAAATCGATCCCCGATAGATCGATCGCTACCCGCCGATCTGGTGGGTAGTGTGGATGTACCCTTTGACATGACTTGTTCTTGACAAATCCGTGCTGACTGTTATTTATCACCTTATTTTCTTCTTGGTGTTTGCAAATTGATTGCTTAATTATTTGCTCCATTATCCTTCTGGGTACAGAAGTTTAGCTGACTGGTCTGTAATTCCCTGGGTTGTCCTTATTTCCCTTTTTATAGATGGGCACTATATTTGCCCTTTTCCAGTCTCCCCACTAATAGCTTTATCCACCTTCTGAAACAAAAAATTGTCTCCAGTACATTCCAAGAACTTGTTAGCTAATCTGTGCCCTGCTGTGTTATTTTCCCAACAGACGTCTGGGTAGTTGAACTTCCCCATCACCACCAAGTCCTGTGCTTTGGATGATTTTGTTAGTTGTTTAAAAAAAGCCTCATTCACCTCTTCTTCCTGGTTTGGTGGTCTGTAGTAGACCCCTACCATGACATCACCCTTGTTTTTTCCCCCTTGTATTCTTACCCAGAGACTTTCAACAAGTCTATATCTTATTTCTACCTCAACCTCAGTCCAAGTGCACACATTTTTAATATATAAGGCAACACCTCCTCCCCTTTTTCCTTGTCTGTCCTTCCTGAGCAAGTTGTATCCTTCTATACCAATATTCTAGTCATGAATATTATCCCACCAAGTCTATACTGATTTGATTCCCCACCCCAGTTCTGTCTTCTCTCTCCCTTATTTCTGCTAATACAGTCTGTGCTTCCCCACAGATTCTGACCCTTCTCCCAGGTCTCCATGTTTTTAACTTACCTGTGGGCTTTGGTCACCTGCCTCTGTTGAACCTAGTTTAAATCCCTCCTCACTAGGTTAGCCAGTCTGTAGCCAAATATGCTCTTCCCCTTCTTCGACAGGTAGACCCCATCTCTGTTTAGCAGTCCTTCTTCCTGGAACAGCATCCCATGGTCAAGGAAGCCAAAGTTCTCCTGGCGACACCATCCTCGCAGCCAGGCATTCACCTCCAGGATGCATCTGTCTCTGCCTTGACTGGAAGGACTGGAGAGAACACCACCTGCACTCCCAACTCCTTCACCCTTACTCTCAGAGCCCTGTAGTCACTTCTAGTCTGCTGTATCATTAGTGCCCACATGGATGAGTAGCATGGGGTAGTAGGCCCTCCATAACATCTCGGATATGGGGCCCTGGCAGGCAGCATAACTTCACCAGATGGCATGGCAGGGCAACAGATGGGTGCCTTCATCTCCCTCAGAAGAGAGTCTCCAACCACCACTACCCTATGTTTCCTCTTGGGAGTGGTGGCTGCAATCCTCCCAGCCTTGGGGGTACCCGGCTTCTCCTCTTCAGCCTTTGGGGGCGATTCCTCATCACTCCTTGCAAGGGCAGCATAACGGTTCTATCAACATGGGGGGTGGATTGGGAGTAGAGGTGGAGCACTGCCTGCTGCCAGAAGTAACCAGCAGCCAGTGTTCTCCCTGTACCAGAGCCATATCCTCCTCCCCCGGTGGCATGACAGCAGTCCTCTCTAGCTGGATATTTCATCATTGTCTCAAGTAAGTGCCCCAATCCTCCGTATGAAGCAAGCTGAACATGTTTTATTTGGTGGGGCTTTTAACCTTAAAGCAATTGAAAAAGCTGTTACCTAGACAGCTGGGAAAACAGAATTTGAAAAAGAGCAAGATGGAGAATGAAGGAGGTTGGCTACTAGCCAGAGATAAAGTGTATCTCATTGTTTCTGCTTTATTTCTTTGTGTTCTTTTTTACATCGGGTTGGTCTCCATATTCAGTTCAGTTGTGTAAAGGAGTGTGGGTGAAAGTTACTTTGACTTGTGTAACATCACAAATGTGTTACTATTCTCTCTTTCTGAGAAGACAATTAATGTTTAAATACATCTGTGTTTGATGGGAAAAGTAAGTAAAATGCATCATGAGTCAATCTTTTGTTTAATTAAAACATGTTTTATTAACTAGACAGCTCCATAGCTGCCACTCTTAGGTTCTTGGGATGCAGGGGCGTGGCCATGGGGGCATCTGGATGGGGTATGGCCCATCCATTTACTGTCCAGGCCCACCCAAATCTGAGCAGGACTGTAGTGCTATCACGGTAGTCTGGAGGCTTCACTTGGGCATGTGAAATCCAGGACGGAGCTATGTGCCTGCCCTTCAGAAAGCTACACTCTGGCAGCTCTGCCTTGCCATTTTCTGAGCCACCCCATGCATGTGTCCAGCTTGGCAGGTGCAGCCCAGTGTGGTGGGGGGAGAGGCACCAGGGCCAGGGAGTGGACATGGCATCAGGGGAGAAGCTGAGCTAGCACTGTCTGTCATTGCTCGCCCACCCAAAAGTCGTGGTCCACCCAAATTTCCACTCCTAGCTAGGCCACTGTTGGGATATGATCTACCTCAGGGTTCAGTGCACTGGTGAATGCAGAGAAAGAGGGAATATTTCCTTCTCCTTCATTCTCTTTGCTCAGTCTATTGCAGGGGTCAGCAACCTATGGCATAGAATCATAGAATCATAGAATCAAAAGGTTGGAAGGGACCTCATGAGGTCATCTAGTCCAACCCCCTGCTAAAGGCAGGACCACTTTCCCTAAATAATCCCAGCCAGGGTGCGGTCTAGCGGACTCTCTAAATATCCTCTAAAGATGGAGATTCTACTACTCCCTAGGATTACCATTCCCTAGTACTTCCACCACTCTCCTGTCAAAAGTTTTTCTAATATTCCACCTGGACTTCCGCAACTGTCACTTCAAACCATTAGCATCCTTGTTCTGTCCTCCAATCACTCACTGAGATAACAGCCATAGCTCCCTCCTCCTTGGAGCTACACCCTTCAAGTAGTTTGAAGGTCTATCAAATCCCCCCTTAGCCTCTCTTCTGCAGGCTAAATAAGCCTAGTTTCCTTCAGTCTCTCTCACTAGTCATCCTGGCGTGCTCTTAGTCCCTAATCATATTTGTTCCACTCCGGCGCATGGACTCTCCCAATTGTTCCACGTCCTTTTGTATTTGTGGAGCCCATAAACAAGTGGGGACGGAGCCACATTATATCCAGATGCGGCGTCACAGTACGCCCGAATAGAGGGGCAATAATCACCAGCATCTCGCAGTCTGCTGCAACACGTCCTACTAATACAGCACGTATGCTATTTAGCCTATTTTTTGGCTACAAAGACACATGTAGGCCTCATGTTCAACTTCCATTACCGCTAACCCCAAGATCCTTTTCTTCAGCACACTGCACCATCCTACACCCACTCCCCCCCATGCCTTGCCATACGTCCAGCTGTGCAGTGGGGGTTGTTTTCTGTTCCAAGTGCAGGACTTTGCACTTGTCCTTGTGAACTTCCATGAAGTTTCTTATGGCCCACTTCCCAATTTGTCTAAATCTCTGAATCCTATCCCTGCCCTCCATGGTGATCCACACTCCCAACTTGGTGTATCTGCAAATTTACTTAATGTGAATATCCCATCATCAGAGATCATTAATGAAAGGCATTGATAAGAAGGGCCTACGACAGGACCCCTGGGGCACACCACTTGTTCTGGTTGCCAACCTAGAGAGTGGTCATTGGAATCCCATAACTCCGCTGAAGCCCGTTGATTAAATCCAGTTTTTCTGTCCACTTCACAGTCCATTCCTCCAACCCATACTTCCTTAGTTTGCTGATGAGAATGCTGTGGGAAACCGTGTCAAAAGCCTTACTAAAGTCAAGGTATACAACATCAACATGCATGCCAAAGGCTGCAAGTGAGCTGATTTTGCCTGGCACACGGCTGCCAGCCAGTGTTCCAGCCGCTGGCCACACTCAGCCCTCTGCTGGCTGAGTGAACTGAACCCCAGGCTGGCAGGAGGCTGAGCGGGGCCAGTGGCCGGGACCCCAGATCGGCAGGAGGCACTCCCCCCGGTTCTCCCCTCACTGCGTTCAGATTCTGTGGCTCATGGGAGTGTGAGCCGCCAGGACATGGGGCCCTGAGGTTGGCGCAGGAGGGGCAGCGGTGGCGGCTCACACTCCCAGGAACCGCAGAGCCCAAGTGCGGGGAGGGGGGAGCTGAGAGTTGCACGGGGACCGCTGCCTGCCTGCATCTGCTGCAGGACCCCCTGGGGGGGGACACCAGGCTACAGCCCGGCAGGTGCGCCCCCCAGCTCCCTGCTCACCGCGCTCGGGTTCTGCGGCTCCTGGAAGTGTGAGCCACCTCTGCCCCTCCTGCAGCTCCCCCTTCCCCCTCCCCGCTGCCTCAGCACTCTGTGGGAGAGGGGCTGTGCATGCAGCAGCCCGGCAGCATGTTTTGCCTCCATGTGGAGCCAGTGTCTGACCAGCATGGGCCTGGTAAGGGGGGTCCCGGGGGGCAGTCAGGGAGCAGAGGGAGGGTTAGATGGGTCAGGAGTTCTGGGGGTCCTGTCAGGGGGCAGGGAGCAGTTAGATGGGGCATGGGAGTCCCGGGGCTCTGTCTGGGGTTGGGGGTGTGGATAAGAGTTGGGGCAGTCAGGGGACAGGTAGGAAGTAGGGTCCTAGGGGGGCATTTAGGGTCTCAAGAGGGGGCAGTTAGGGGACAAGGAGACGGGAAGCTTAGTAGGGAGTGGGGCTCTGGGGGGCAGTTAGGGGCAGGGGTCCCAGGAGGGTGCAGTCAGGGGACAAGGAGTGGGGGTGGGGGTTTGGGGTTCTGATGAGGGCAGTTGGGGTGGGAAGTGGGAGGGAGTGGATGGGGCAGGGCTAGGGCAGCGCTCCCCCCTCTTTTTTGATTGTTGAAATATGGTAATCCTAGGCGAGGGGGAACCAGGGGTGCATGGGGGCTGGTGCCTGCATACATCCACTGCAGCCTGCAGGAAACCCCAAGGGGGCGCTGGGCCGCAGCCTGGGCAGGAGGGGCGGGGGGGCACAGCTGCTCCCCGCTAGCGGCGCCGCCCCCTTTGCAGGGCTGATGCCCCCATGCACTGCGCCGGCTACTCCATGACTAGGGCTCGCTGCTGCCGCAAGGATGACACTCTGGCTCTCTGGTGCCTCTGGAAGGCAGCTCCTCCCTGCTGAGCTGCTGCAGAGACCCAAGCCCAGCAAAGCCAGTGAGTGGACTCGGGTTGGGGGCCACCTGGGTGGGGAGGGCTCACGGGGGGGCTGTGCACCCTCCAGGGGAGTTCAGAGGGTGGGAAGGGGGGAACCCTCTCTGAGGAGCAGACCTAGGGCATGGCTGGGCCCTGGGGTCTATAAAGGCTCATTGAGATTTGCCCCTCAATGAACTGATGTGCAAGGTGGAGGGGAGGGCGCAAGGTGGAAGTTTCGCCTAGGGCGCAAAATATCCTTGGACCAGCCCTGTCCCAGGGGATGCGTGCACCCCAGGTTAAGAACCACTGCACTAAACTGACAAGATCTGCATTTTAATTTAATTTTAAATGAAGCTTCTTAAACATTTTAAAAAACTTGTTTACTTTACATACAACAATAGTTTATAGACTTATAGAGAAAGACCTTCTAAAAATGTTAAAATGTGTTACCATCACATGAAACCTTAAATTAGAGTGAATAAATGAAGACTCAGCACACCGCTTCTGAAAGGTTGTCGACCCCTGGTTATTGGATCCTAAAGTCAGCTCACTACCAGGGTAGGCTGGACTGATATTAAGAAGACTCCAAGCTGCTCTCTGAACAGGAGTAAGCCATTCTGCTGAACACCTAATTTGTCTGTAACACACAGACATAATGCTAGGGGTCTGTCAATTTCCTTTTAGAAACTGTCCAAGTGGATTAGACTGCATTTTTTTCTAGTATTAAATTGTGGAGTTTCTGATACTGACAGGTGTTAGCTCACATTCCACCAGGTGAAGGAAGCCTATCTGATGTCTTTATACAAATCACTAGTGCTGCCTCATTTGTGTGCCAGGACTAGACACCCCATGTCAAGAAGGATATTGCAGTAGTGGAGAGGATTCAAAGAAGAGCAATGAGAATGATCAAAGGGTTGGATATTCTTATGAAGAAAAGATTGGGATTGTTTATCTTAGCAAGGGGACAAATAAGTAGATGTGATATAAATATATAAAATAATGAATGATCTAGGGAAGATATATCAGGAATTTCTGTTCTTCTTATCTCTTAACACGAGAACAAGCGGACATTCAATGAAAGTAAAAAGTGGAAATGTCAAAAATGATAAAAGGAAATACTTTTTTCACACACGGTATGATTAGACTGTGGATCTCACTGGCATAGGAAGCTGTGGAGGCCAAGAAATTATCAAGATTTTTTAAAAGGGATTGGATATTTATATGGATATCAAGAATATCCAGAATTATCATAATTAATGACAATAACATTTTGGAAGGGATCTTAAACCTCATGCTTTAGGGCTTAAGCAAATTTCTAACTGCAAGAGATCAGGATGAAACCAAGGTGGGATGGCAGATCCCACTGCAGGATTCATACACCATCCTCTGAATCATCTGTTTCTAGTGACTCTGGAGACAGGATAGTATCAGAGGGGTAGCTGTGTTAGTCTGGATCTGTAAAAAACAACAAAGAGTCCTGTGGCACCTTATACATCTAACAGATGTATTGGAGCATAAGCTTTTGTGGGTGAAGTGGGTATTCACTCATGAAAGCTCATGCTCCAATACATCTGCTAGTCTATAAGCTGCCACAGGACTCTTTGTTGCTTTTTGAAGACAGGACAGTGGACTAGATGGACCGCTGGTCTGGTCTGGTCTGATCTGGAGATATTTGCAAGGCTGCTATCTGGAGATCCATCCATACCTTCACATGACATTACTCCCTGGAATTGGTCTCCATAATAGGCAGTCAGTTCAGCAGAACAGGCCTACAATCTTAATTTAAATAAGATTATTTGGACATACCTGGATTTGGTCTGGAGACTCTTTGTTAATCACCTACAGCGCAGATGCATGCAAACCAGGCTCAGATGGAAAAGAAAGGTTACCTGCGTAGAGGTTTTTCAAGGTGATGGCCTGGCGGGATTCACATAACACATGTTCCTTCCCTACTGTTTCAGAGTCTCACAACAGATTGTTGATTTAATGGAGGAAACTGAATGGCAGTTGAGGCTGTGCCTCTTTGTATATGCAAGGGTGGAAGGGACAGGAGAACACAGGCAGAGATGCACATGCAGTCACAAAGGGCCTTTCCTCCAGTTCACAGTTCACATGCATCATCTACTGTGGAGACCCAAGAAGGCAAGTATTGCAAAGAAGCACAGTTACTACAGTAAGGCTAGATTCACAAAGGGACTTCGGCACTAACCTACCTTTGAAGGGTGGGACTTAGACCCCTCCCCCCCCTTTGCTTGGCATTTCCTTGGATAGCTTAGGTGGCTCCACATTCAGAGCACTGGTTTCTGAGAATCCATTGTTAGGGACTCAGCTCTTCCCATGTATTGTAGAGTGAGCCTGGGCACCTACGTCAGAGCTGTTCATTTCAGTGGGCGGCAGGGTAACTAAGGATGAGGCTTTGCAATGCCTATGTCCCTTTGTGGATCTCTCTCCCCACCCCCACAAGTATCTATTTCTTCTCTCTCTCCAACATGCACGCACACATTTGAATGCAAGATTTTTTGCTGGTGTTAAGTTCCTCTGGGTTTATCAGGGAACAGACTGCTGTAGTTAAAAGAACGCTGTGCAGCAGAACAGAAAATAAGATGTCACGGCAAACTAAACAGCTTCACTTTCACAACATACTAAAAAGCTCTCTGGTTAGCAGAGATGGACTGGTGGTGAAAGAACTCACCTGTCCTCTTGGGGTTACTAGATGGATGGGTGAAACCAGGCAGGCACAGCTATCCTGGTATTGGCAACAGGGGATAACTGAGGGAGCTGGGTATAAATCCAATCTCATCTAAGACATCTTTGATTTTTACAGTGAAAGAATATATTTTATTCACCAGAACATCTTATTTTCTGTTCCATTGCACAATGTTATTCTAACCAGGGCAGTTTGCTCTCTGATAAACTTCGGAGAATAGTCTAGCTTCCCAGTCAGAAAAGCTCTGGGAACTCTGATTTTATTTATTGGTTCATTTATTTCATTTTATTTTTCTGCCACTTTTAGTATGACTGAGTGATCAATTCAATAAAAAATGGAAAACTAGTGTGGATTGTATAATAAGACAGAGCAGGTTACTGAGGCCTCCCTATGATGCTTTCAATATTCTTTTCAAAATACAGATCTGAAATAGAGATATCCTGAATAAGATGGGTTGCTGATATTTCATTTCAATTCATATTATTGATATGAATAGGAACAGTCACTGGCATACATCTTTTGAGATATCCACAGGGAATACATCCTTAGGAACAACCCAGCCAGCTATTGCATTCCCTTTGAATAGCAAGCAGAACATATGAAGGTCTCCTCTATAATTCCTATAAGGAATGAAAAATTGGGATTTGAGACTGTAAATCCTTGAGGGCAGGATACGTCATTTCTGTTTGTACTGTGCCTAGCACAATGGGGCCCAACTTGTTTGTGGTCTTTAGATGCTAGTAGTCATAATAATAATGGGAGTATCTTAACCAATGACTCTACTATCTTTCAAAACTGAAAAGGAGCTTAGATCACCTCAGATCACCCTTCTTTCAATACAACTAATCACTCCAATACCACTGAAAAAATTCTCTTAAAGGAAAATTAAGGATTAGATTTGTCTAGTAAATATTTACCTATATTGGAGAGTGTGTGTGTGTGTGTGTGTGTGTGTGTGTGTGTGTGTGTGTGTGTGTGTGTATACACACACAATAAACTTTGTTGTGAAGCAGGAACACAACTTATCATTACCACAACGACTGTACACCACAGACCACGCGCTGCAACCTGAGTTCTTCTCCCCTCAGCCTTCTGCACACACTCCTTAACTAGGTTATTTCTCCCTAATGCTATTAGTAGTGACTGTTTGGTATACTAGCTGGCTGTATTGGAAGGGCAGAGTCTGGCAAAGGGCTGTTTGCAGAAAGGTGGGAAAAGAGGAAGGATGGCATGCCAGGGAAGGGGCCAGAGCTCAGGTTATAGTGCATGGTCTGTGATGTATGGCAGTTGTGGACATAATAAAGTGTGTTCTTGGGGTTGGAGTAGTAGGGCGTATATGCTGGTAGGCAGCTTATCTTTCATTTCCTTTTTGTGAGTTTGTGTGAGGTGTGTTATACGAGTAACAATTCTGGCTGCTGGTTACTTCTGGCAGCAGGCAGTGCTCCACCCTACCCCCAACCCACCCCCCGTGGTGATAGTGGGAGTCCTATGCACAAGGACAAGGGTAGCTGCTGATGGAGAAGATTTGATCGATCAGCAGCTGTGCATGAACCATCCGCCACTTAGGATAAAATCCAACAGGAAAGGTTTTATCTGAAGTGACCAGGTTAGTGTGCACAGCACATAATATTACAAATAATGATCTTAAAATTCAACTAAAATGGACCATAAAATCCAGTATTAAAAAACCTCAAACCCTGCACACTGGACAAGATTTACGCCAGGCACACCTCTGTATCAAGTTTTATGTTGACATTGCCTATCTATGAAAATCAATGAAAAGTAGGACTGTCATGGTAAAATTTTGCTCAAAGCCCAATTTCAAAGGCTGCCTATAAAAAAATTTGTGAAGAGAAACCAAATAAAATCTACACAGAACATTCAAAGAGAATAAAACCCAAAACTGTATGAAATCTCACATCTGTAGGCCACCTCTCTTAAAACATAATGGGTCAGGCCAATGGTCCATCTAGCCCAGTATCCTGTCTTCTGACAGTGGCCATTGCCAGGTGCCATAGAGGGAAAGAACAAAACAGGTAATCATCAAGTGATCGATCTTCTGTCTCCCATTCCCAGCTTCTGTCAAATAAAGGAAAGGGACACTTTAGAGCATGGTTTTGCATCCCTGCCCATCCTGGCTAATAGCCATCGATGGACTATTCTCCATGAAGTTTTCTAGTTCTCTTTTGAACCCTGTTCAAAACCAGGAATATATGCCCCCATTGCCCTGCCTAACTACAGAGTCACTAACAGGAGCTTCCATTGCGTGCACGCACACACATATACGCACTATATTTAGCAGTGATAGCTATGTGTTAATTTGCAGACCCTTGTGATAAGTAAACATTATGTATAATTTTCCCAAAATCATCCCTTCCCAAGGCACAGGATGGGAAACTTTCAGACTTGGACAGATGACAGCTTTTTGGCATATAACCATGGCATGACTTCAAATAGCTCATGTCCTGGAGAAGAAGTTTATAACACTGAGAGATTCCCAGCACTCCCAGTGAGCCAAGCACTCACTTTTAGCCGTGGAGGAAAGGACCCATAATAACTGACTGAAACAGAGCTGGTTGAATTTTTCATATATGAAAATTTTTTTTGGTTGAAAAATGGCCTGTTTTTCAAAGCCAAAATGGACAATTTTTTGTTTTTTCGTGACAAAGTTCAGGCCATTTTCCCTATATATTTTTTCAACATTTGAACTGAATACATGCTCAGAAATGTTATTGAAATATATATTGAAAGCTTTGGCTTGCTGGGGTTTTGGTCAATGAAAAGAATCGTAATTATGTTTTCAATAATTTTATCTATTAAAATTAAATTAAAAGTCAATAAAGATGCAAAAATATTAAAAATAGGTTAATGTCAAACACTTTGAAATAACCTTTCGAAATTTGATTTTTTTGTGAAAACAGATTTTCAATTTTTGACTAGTGCTGCTTTAAAGTCATGAAATGTTTATGTGCAGAAAAGCTAATTTTGGCTCTTTCTAGAGGTTTGTAGGGCTTCTCATGAGCTCTGCATAGTTGGATTCATGATAATTAAGGCACCTGGCTTTCCAAGCAGAGGAATAGGATAAATAGTTCCAATGAAAACTGTAAAATCTCTAAATTAGGTTAAAGCAACTCTGTTGCCGTTTTGGAGGAGAGGTGAGATTACCCAGAGGAGGAAAATGTCAATGAAATGTCATTTTTTGTTTTGTTTTGATCATTCTAATGATCAGAGCTCTCTAAAAGCTTGGTAAATTTGAAGACATTTAACTACAAGCACTTGGAAATGCAAAAGCTGAGCAGTTCATTTCAAACATCAGTTTTAGATAGGAGATTGAAAATGCATCTTCAGATTATATTCAACCCTACCTTAAGTTTTCATATCAATTTCATCATTTTTCAATAGAAGAAGCTCTGTGGTACTGGTGACTGCACCTTTAAGTGACTTATCTTTCCAGATAGGAGGTTTCAGGGATAAGCACTGCAGAAGCCCATGTTCTGTTATGCAGAGGCATTTGGGAACTTGATGGCCAAATAAAGAGGATCTCTTTCAAGCACCTTGGGCCAAGAGTGATTAACAAACACCACAAACTTCAGGTCGTGAAGTACCATTTAGCATCCGATCCTGTCCCCATTGAAGTCCACAGCAACACGCCAGCTGTCTTCAATTGTTTAATATAGGGGCTCTTAATTCTTGGAGCTTATGCAGGGCCAGACGCCACAAACCGCATTCGTATCGTGTAGTATCCGACTCCGTGTACAGTCCCCTTGAAGTCAGTGTGAATACTTGTGAGTAAGATACTCTAGACATAAGTAAAAACATCAGAATCTGGCCCTTGGATTGAAGTTAACCACATAACTAATAAATAAAAAAAATATAGACAAATGAAACTGCAATAAAACATCTTTCAGAAGCAGTTTCCACCAGAGCTACCATACAAGGTTCTTCTCATTCATATATGCAAAATGCAGGTGATTTTTATTTTGAATACAGCATGTCTACAACCAAACAGGCACAATATCATATAAATGCTTAGGTGCCAAAATACACACCTGAGCAACAACCATATGCTAAGAAACATTTTCTCAGACACGCTGCACTTTGGAGAGACCAGATGATCCTATTACAGACTTATCAAAGCAGCTGGGATTAGTAGAGATAAAACAACTTTGAGTGCTGGTCTCTTCCTTTCTTTGCTCTTTTGTTTGTCTAAATAGCTGTTTTGGTGAGTGCAGAGAAATAATAGGAGGTAATTATTGCTTCATGTAATGTTCCATGTTTCGTTTTGTAATCCTTTAGTTCAGTTTATTTTCATTTTACGCAAAAAAGCTCCCCCTGGAATATTATAATCTCCTTCTAGCTTTCTAGAGCTCTCCTCCTCCTTTTGAAGGGTTCCTCGTTTAAAATGCACCTGATTGTGATGCAAGGTCAGAGAACCAGACATCGAATGCACTGACTCAGGGCTGCAATTTTAACAAGAGTGCTCACTGATTAACACACACACAAAAGAATAGGAATCCACAAGGCAAGCGAGTATCAGGGCACCAGGAACTTGCTTCTATTCTCACTGTGTTCAATGGCTCATCTCACTTTGCCTTCATTGGTGCAGAACCAGGAATTAAGGGCCAGATTTTCAAAGGTTCCTAAAGATGCATATAGTCATCTAGTGAGATTTTCAGAAGTGCCTAGGGCCCAGATTTTTAATCGACGGTCAATGGGATTTTTAAGTGCTTAAATCACTTTTGAAAATGAGATTTAGGCTCCTAAATCAGTTAGGTATCACAACACTGAATTCAGCAATACCTTAGGTGTCTGAATCTAGCGCCATTTGACTTCAGTGGGTTTTTGATCAGCATCTTGGTCCCTTAAGTTCCTACACAATCTTCTTCTCTGCTCTTTCTAGTCAGTGATTCCTTAAATTTCTATAGGCTTTTCACTGGGTTCTTTCTGGCAAAACTGGTCTTTATAGCCTAGGGAGGGTTTCCATCAGGGCTGTCGATTAATCACAGTTAACTCACAGGATTAACTCAAAAATTAATTGTGATTAAAAAAAATTGATTAATTGCAATTTTAATCACATTATTAAACAATAGAATATCAATTGAAATTTATTAAATATGTTGGATGTTTTTCTACATTTTCATATATTGTATTCTGTGTTGTAATTTAAATGGAAGTGTATATTATTTCTGATTACAAATATTTGCACTATAAAAATAAACAAAATAAATAGTACTTTGCAATTCCCCTCATACAAGTACAGTAGTGCAACCTCTGTCTTGAAAGTGCAATTTACAAATGTAGATTTTTTTGTTACAAAACTGCACTCAAAACCAAAACATTGTAAAACTTCAGCGCCTACAAGTCCACTCTGTCCTACTTCTTGTGCAGCCAATCACTAAGACAAACAAGTTTGTGACATTTATAGGAGATAATGCTGCCCTCTTCTTATTTAGAATGCCACCAGAAAGTGAGAACAGGCATTTGCATGGCACTTTTGTAGCCAGCATTGCAAGGTATTAACATACCAGATATGCTAAACATTCGTAAACCCCCTTCATACTTCGGTCACCATTCCAGAGGACATGCTTCCATGCTGATGATGCTTATTAAAAAATAATGCGTTAATTACATTTGTGACTGAACTTCTTGGGGGAGGATTGTATGTCCCTGCTCTGTTTTACCCACATTATGCCATATATTTCATATTATTAGCAGTCTCGGATGTTGGCCCAGCACATGTTGTTCATTTTAAGAACACTTTCACTGTAGGTTTCACAAAATGCAAAGAAGGTGCTAAAGTGAGATTTCTAAAGATAGCTACAGCACTTGACCCAAGGTTTAAGAATCTGAAGTGCCTTCCAAAATCTGACAGGGATGAGACGTGGAGCATGCTTTCAGAAATCTTAAAAGAGCAACACTCCGATGTGGAAACTACAGAACCCGAACCACCAAAAAAGAAAATCAACCTTCTGCTGGTGGCTTCTGACTCAGATGATGAAAATGAATATGCATTGGTCCATACTGCTTTGGATTGTTATCAAGCAGTACCTGTCATCAGCATGGATGCACGTCCCCTGGAATGGTGGTTGAAGCATGAAGGGACATATAAATCTTTAGCGTATCTAGCACATAAATATCTTGCGATGCTGGCTAGAACAGTGCCATGTGAATGCCTGTTCTCACTTTCAGGTGACATTGTAAACAAGAAGCAGGCAGCATTATCTCCTGCAAATGTAAACAAACTCGTTTGTCTGAGCGATTGGCTGAACAATTAGTAGTACTTAGTGGACTCGCAGGCTCTAAAATGTTACTTTGTTTTATTTTTGAATGAAGTTTTTTTGTACAAAATTCTACATTTGTAAGTTAAACTTTCATGATAAAGAGTTTGCATTACAGTATTTGTATTAGGTGAATTGAAAAATACTATTTCTTTTATTTACAGTGTACATACTTGTAATCAAAAATAAAAAATAAAGTGATTTGCACCCTTTGTATTCTGTGTTATAATTGAAATTGATATATTTGAAAATGTAGAAAACATCCAAAATATTTAAATGGTATTCTATTATTGTTTAACAGTGTGATTGATCACACGATTAATCATGATTATTTTTTTTAATCACTTGAGAACCCTAGTTTGCCTTGCTTTTAAGGGGGCCTTTGTAGCACTTTAGAGAATGCAAGGTTTATATTTACTTTCCCTTTAAAGATTGGAGCTTAGCTGAAGCAATCAAAGGGGACCTCTCTGGGGAGCAGGGGGTGATTGCAGCAGCAAAGTGTGGTGTTCTCTGAAAGGACTCAGCACAATGGGACTTGTGGAAGCTATATGGGTGGTTCTGGATACCAAGTTTAATGGAGCTCCAATTTTAAAATTGTCCCATGTCTAGGAGTGTAACATTTGGCCAGCCACTGAATTACAGTGATCTGACCCCTCTGAGATGAACCTACCCAGAAGGTGCTGTAGATTGTTGCAAGGAAAGCCAGGGCTGCCCAGAGGATTCAGGGGGCCTGGGGCAAAGCAATTTTGGGGGCCCCTTCCATAAAAAAAAGTTGCAATACTATAGAATACTAAATTCTTCTGGGGGCCCCTGTGGGGCCTGGGGCAAATTGCCCCACTTGCCCTCCCCCCCCCCCCCCGGCCTCTTGGCAGCCCTGAGGAAAGCTGCCAGCAAAGCTTCATTTGCAAACACTCTGGCCATTAGAGAGCTGGAGGGCAGTCATATGGAGGCAGGAGGACTCTTATACCAGCTAAAGCATGAGCATTTAAGAGAAGTCTGACTTTTTGTGCCTTCCTGGGCCAAGTTGAAGTAAAATTGCAGTAAAAAGCCCCTTTGCTTTAATCATCTATATAACAGACCCCTTAAAGAGTGAAGAGCTGAAAGAGTTAGAAGATCAGGAATTGTCTCTATTGCTAGAGTTAAAAGATCAGATTTTACACAACAGTGCTCTCGCAAGAGAGGAGCAAACCGAAGGAACTAAAGTAGAGACAATTCATAAACTATATGCCAAGAAATTAAAGTTGCTTGAAACAGTTTCAAGAAAGAATGAAGGAAATTAAAAGCCAACCTGCTGTGGAAAATCTGTCACATCCTCCTCAGAAAAGAGAACCCATTTTAAAAAGATTTTCAAACAGGACAGATTGGGAACTCCCAGCAAAAGGACAGGTTAAGTGTAAACAATTAGGCTTACCCAAATGGAAAGTGGGATTCAAAAGTGGTACACTGAGGCAGAGATATGGACACTAAAATCAGAGCAGCTTTCCCAGGATGGTGCCTCAGGAATTACTTGGAGAGAAAAACTAATGAGCCTGCTGAAACTAAGGGGCACCAGAAACAAGACACAACTGAACTGTTCCTGCAGCTCTCAAGAGCATCACAGGAGCCAAAAGAGACATCTCAGTATTTCCTAGTTCAAGCACTTGATTTGAGACAGAAAGCATTATTTGCCTTCGAAAAATGTGACTCTGATCTAAGGTATGGTCCTGTTCTTGCACAAAACATGTACCTGCAGTCAGTCCTGTCAAGATTACTGAATGTGATGAGGTTAAAAGGGCATGGTGTGCATAGAAGTTGGAGGGTTGCAGGAGGGAAGAGTTTGGAGGAGTACCAGGAAGACAGTCTGTGTGCACATGGCTGGAATTTTAGGTGCAATTGCAATACCTCTATAAATAGTTTACTTAATAAAAAGACAGTTTTGTTTTAGCAACATAGAGTCCTCTCATGTTATTACCTAGCACATGGTACATGAAATAGGCTCTTAGTAAATTTCAGATCAAACATACTCAGTTTACAGTAAGAAGACTGTTTTTCTAAATGCCAGTGTGGCAAACTTACTTTGGAATCTCAAAGTCAAGATGTCTTTTCTGACACATGCAATTTCACCAGTATTAAATGTTCTGCTGGCCAAACTCTGCTCTTTTACAGTTATCCTCACAGGAGTTGCATGAGTGTTACGAAGTGCAGTGTGACTCCACAAATGGAACTTAGGTAACAATTCTGTCAGTGATGTGTGAGCCACACTGGAGTCCAGATTTCTCTCCCATGGCAGTACTGACTCTGCTCTGATGGCAAAGAGTTAGAATAAAAAGTAACAAAACCTTTTTGTGACTGAAGTCAGCACAGATCTGAGTCTGAAAATAAACAGTGCAAAGTCCTGCTGAGTAAGAAGATGTTTACATGGTCAATTTTTACAGTAGGGACCAGATTCAGTCTGTCTCCTATTCAGCAAGGCAATGAAATACATGCATAACAGGGATGGATGGACTTAAGCATTTTGCTGAACTGAGCCCTCAGTGAGTTCCAGGCTGAGAGTTTGAATTTAGATAGCATATTGCAAAGAACCAGCAGTAGAAAGTCTCCTGTTTCCATGTATCCCCAGAAATTCTCAGTCAATAGCTTTCTTTTTTTTTTTTTTGTTTGGAGTCCTCCTTGGACTGCAAGAGTGGCCTACTTTGAGGGTCCTAGGAATGGTACCTAGACGTCTCATTGCTATTTTCTTCGATTTATGATTTCTGAGTCCTATACCTGTTATCCTTTGATTCTTGGAATTTTCCAAAGTTATGCTCTAACCAGTAAAAAGGGAGTGGGAATTCTTTGACTTCTTTCTGCAAGTCTGATTGTTTGGTTGATACCAGCCAGTAAAGTATATCTATGAAATACATTGTTGCCTTGGGAAATTTGCCATTTTGACATCTCCTTCCCCATCCTCAAAAAGTCACTTTTTCCAAGGTAGAGGAAAAAAGCTTTATCTATGAATTCATAAACCACACTCTAACCTCATAAATTAGTGACAGAGTAACCTCAAATAGTTCAGTGACTGAGTACTTCTATGACCTATCAGAAACTATGGAGAATCTGATCAAGCCATATCTCCCTCTCTTTCCACATTCCCTTTCCTACCGAGTAGAGTATTATTTTGTAAAACACTACCTGCTACCCCACTGATATTTTTGGTAAATAGACTGCAGTGTACAGACATTGCTAATCTTCCATAGGATCACTGAAACAACTAGAGATACTCACACAAATGTATGCAGGATCTTGGTTGCTGGGCTTTGGGTTAGGAAAGCACTTAGGCATGTAAGCCATTGATGTCAAAAGGTAAGCAGGTGCTTAAGTGTTTTTCTGGACTGGGACCTTCGGAGCTAGACAGTGTCCAGGGTCAAGAGAGCAGGACTAGGGTATGTTGTGCCAGGAAGTGGGGATAGTCTCTGGACTTTGGGAGGCAGGGCTGAGTTGTGGCTTTCTGACATCAAGTCACGACCCTCCTCTCCTTGCCAGGCTTCCTGCTCCTCTCCCAGGCTGTATTCTTCTCCTCTAGGTGGTTCTCCTTCAGGTGCTTCTTGACCTTTTCTTCACACCAGAAGCTGACAGGGTAAACTGGGTTGCATAAGCAGCGGAGACTGGAGTAGATGAACTGTCACATTGCTGCAAACAGTGTACAAGCAAGACCAGAGCGATCAGCAAGAGACAGGATGAGGGAGTGGGGGTGGCAAGGATATGTTTCCTTGTAATATATTGTTCAACCACTAAGTGACTCTGTGCTGTATAGAATTCCGGTCAGAAGTATGACCAAGAGGAGCTGGTCGCAAGTTGGGGAGGGATGGAAAATTTGAGGGGTTGACTAAATGAAAATGTTCATTGAAACACTTCCTCAAGTGTTCAGGGTTGTCTTTGTTTTGTTGATTTATTTCCCTCCCAGAAAGCTGAAAACCTAAACTCTGAAAATTTTGGACCAAACCTGAATTTTGATGGGGGTTTGGTGGACAGTCTTTTCTCCAGCAATTTTTAATGAAAAACTTCAGTTTTCAGACTAAAGTTTTTACTTTTCAGTTGCCAAAAATACCCCTCCCTCCCTAATTTGTGTGTGGGGGTGAGTGGGGGAGGGGGGAGTTTGGGTTTTCACCAAAAAGTAGAAAATTTCCACTGAAATTTTTGGCAAAAAAAGTGTTTTTTGTTGACATTTTTTTGGGGAGGAAAACCAATTTTCAGATCAGTTCTATTGTCACCCTAAACTGTCTAGTCCCTAAAAGACTGACTTCAGTGGGACTTAAGCATGTGCTTAAGTGCTATGCTGAACAGAGTCAGAGTCCTATACCAGTACCTTAATAACAACAGTTTGGGAATAGTTATGTTCCTGCTAATCAAAATGAAATGAGTTAATCAGCATTAAGTATGATGCATTACTTCCATTATTAAAATATATATTTTGCTCAGCCTTTGGAAGCTTCCAACTGAATCTGTTTTTAAAGCTGGTCAAAAACCAGGAAAAAATAGACAATTTTTAATTTAAAAAAAATTTCATCCACATTTTCACAATTTCCCCCAGCTCTACACTTGATGGACAAAATGAGAAAACACTTTAAGTTTCCTTCAAAAATGTTCCATTTTTAAAAAGATTTGAAATATTGATTGAAATTTCTCATTTAAAAACTTCATATTTCTAACAAATGTTGGCCCCCACTATTTTGGGCCAACATCCATGTTTTGTTTATAGTGCATGTGCTTTGTTGTAGTACAGTTATTCCTGAGTGTTGGGTTAACAACTGCTTGTTACTGTTCTCCCTCACAGAAATGCTCCATTGATGTTTTTCTTTCATTAAAAATAGAAGTGAGGATGGGGAAACACATGTATGAAGAGAGGTGTGAACTTTACAAACAGATACTATTTCTACAGTTTCTTGACTAAGTACTGGTCTAGAAGGACCATGGGTCTGATCCAGTCTGGCAATTCACATGTTCTTACACATAAAGGTAGCTCCAACTTTTGGCCCACCAATATTTGCAATATTCCTCTTAAATTCACTTCATGATTTTGAGGAAAATGTCACTTCTTAAGGAAAGCACTTAAGCATGTATTTAATTTACATGCATGTCTGGCCCTGCAAATGTCAAAACTGAGCACGCGCTTAAGCGTTTCACTGAACTGCGGGCTGGAAAAGGAAACTTGTCCTTTCATTTTTCATTACTTTAAAATTTAAATGGCAGCATTACAGTCACGTCTGAAGTGTCACTGTTTCATTAGTACAACTTAGTTTTGTCTCACTCAATAAATCCTGTGCTTGTTATTTAGGAATTACATACACTGGCACATGTCATTCCCCTCCATGCTGAATGTTTCCCTCCTGAATCTAGCAAATCCAGCAGTTTAGTGTAAATGCTCATAGCAGATTAAACACCAAGCCTTAACTGATGCTTATTGGAAAACAGCTTTCACAGAAAAGAGAAGAGAGGTGACAATATTCAAGACATATACATAATAAAGCTTCAGAGAGGCATGGGGGGGTGGCGAAGGAGGAATGGCAAAGTGATGCATAATTCATAAGGTAAATTAATCAAGTCTTCTTTCCTATGTCCATGCCTAATGATCAGGTTAATTTTTTTCTTTTTCTTTTTTTTTTCTTTGCTTTGCTGCAAAGGGATAAACAGTGGATATGATGATATTTGAATGGGGATGAATTGAAGGCTGCAACCACATTTAGAACAGTACCTAAAAGATTTCTATCTTGTGCTTTCATTGTGGCAAGATCTTTTTCTTTCAGTTGGTGGGGAGTTGTGGAAAGAGAGGACGGGGGTTGGTACGCGTTAGAGCAGAGAGATTGAGTAAAATTATTTTCCTTCATGCTTGGCTAGGCCTTAGTGTGAAGAAGGGGACCTAGCTTAGGGCTGGTGGCAGATTCCAGATAAAAAAGCTTCAATTCTAACTGACCTTCCATGCATTCTGTCAGGCCTTGAGTGGAAGGCGGGGGAAGGAACAATGGAAGCGACCTGAGCAAAAGCTAGTGGTGAATGCCTGGGCCAAGGCTCCTGTGAAACTAGGTGGGAAAAACAAAAGCAATAGACAGGGCTTTGCCTTGAAATGGTTTCTATAGTCCCCACAAAAAGAGAGCCATTGAGTTGGGAACAAAGTCCTGTTGATAAGTATGTACAATTTGCACACAAACATATGTATACACATAGCTTTTAAGAAAAATTGAAAATTTAGCATCCAAGCTGCCACCTCCCCTTAAAGGACCTGACTGAAAGCCTATTAAAATCAACTGGCAGGCCCAAAGCCCCAGTTCAGAAGTCAATGGAAACGTCTAGGTCCTGATTCAGCAAGGCACTCAAGCATATGCATGTCTTTAAGTTGTATGCATTACTATCCATGAGCTACTCACATGCTTAAAATTAGGCACATGCCTACGTACCTTGCTGTATCAGGGCTTTCGTGACATTTAGAATCTGAGAACCTTCAAAAAATAAATTAATTTTACAGTTCAGAAAACCCTCCTTAAATTGTATTACGTTTAGGACTGAGTGAACTATTTATAATGAAGGACTTGTTTGAGAAATTTCTTAATCTGAGCAAACAATTCTGCAAATTTGAACAATTATTTAATGAGTATGTTTGTTGACAAAATGCAAGCTAGATGTTCAGCTGGTGCAAATTGGCATAGCTCCACTGCAGTCAAACCAGAAGTCTATGGCTTGCTCAGGAAAAGTTAGCTACAGTTGTTCTTTCAAAAATTTGATATATGATATTCATCCCATGTGACTGATCTTCTTACTCTGGTGGGCTGGCTTCTGCTCCTTGACTGGATCATGAATGCACCTGTAGTGGAGATGGCTAGGGTATAAGCAACTGGGTTTCAAATATCTCAGACAGAAGATGGGAGTTGGGAGTAATTTATGCAGTGCTCACAGGAAGCAGGCAGTACTAGTAAATTTAAGAACACTAATTTTCCATTTTGAGTCAAATAGACCTTGTCTGAGATATCGCTGCTGGAAAAAAATATGACTATTGTGATCTTTGTTGTGAGAGCTCAGTACTAAAATGGAAGTCCTCCCAGCACATTCACACATAGTAAATATGAATACATGTGTATGCCTAGCTGTGCAAGAGATGGCTAGATAATTGTCTTGCTCCTCTGACTCCTCTATGCCAGAATTGTGGCCAAGTCTTTTGTGCAAGTGCATGACCTATTCCATAACTGTGCCTTACACAGTGGATTCAGAAACCCATAGTTATCTGTTGAATGTACTAGCCTCCAATTCTCTATCACTTGTCTCATCTGCCACACTGCTTGTCACAAATTACTTAAAATGTGGTTTCACCCTATAAGTGACCTGGTAGAAATTGCATCATGGGGTTCCATGTTCATTGTGGTTCACTGATCTCCTTATTAAATATTCTCAGATCACATAGCAAAAAGGGTTTTTACTTCCTTACTCCCAGTTGCCAGTCCCAGAGAGTCACCATGTTTTTTTTCCCATCTTGTGTATCATCCCAGCAACAGAGGTTTTGCCAGCCAAATTAAGCCTTCATCTATGGCTATGCAACCTCATTTCCTTCAGTTTATGTTGTCTGTGAGACCTGTGCAGTTCCACTGAATTTTAATGGATTACACAGGCATCAAAGCTCTCAGAGGGCTTTCAGATGCCTTTCTGTAGGCTTTCCTTTCAATCAACCCAGGCCCAAATGTGGGACGTAATGTGGGAGAAAGACTCAAGATGAGGGACACCCAACAATTATTTATGCAGGCAATTTCCTTGCTTGAAAATTAGTCTAAGCAAATGGTGAAGATGGAAAGTATTTACCGGATGATTCCTGATTTATACTTTTACTACATTTTTAAATAAGCATTTAAAAAAGAAGTCACTCTGAAGTATCTTCTGCAAATCTATGTGCCATAGAATTTACCAGGGCATTTGGGAAACACGGGTATTTTAATTTCTGGAGTTAGAGAATACTGGAAATCAGCCTTCCAGGAAAATTATTTCTGAATCACCAGTGTCTCAACAAAAGGAAAATATGCATTATTTTTCTTGACATGAAAGACATAGCAGAGAGATGATACATTATGAGCATCTAGTCCAGGGGGCCCCAATGCAGTGCCCACGGGTGCCATGGCGCCTGCAGGGGCATCTAAGTGCACCCGCATACTGGCCGGCAGACAAGCATCCGCTGAAATGCTGCTGAAATTCGGCATCATTTCGGCAGCGATGACTCTGGATGACGCCACTTGGCGGCGGTATTTTAGCTGATGCTCGTCAGCCTTGACAGTCCTCTGTGGCTCGTTGTCTGGTGCCCACTAGACAAAAAAAAGTTGGGGACCACTTATCTAGTCTGACTACCTTCATAACTCAGGTCAGAGAATTTCACCAGAGAATTCCTTTATCTAGTCTAGTCTGTTAGTGGGCTTCTAAAATAGCAACTGCCAGTGATCCACACAAAGGTGACAAATGTTGGAGACAGTGCTGGGGTAAAGGGAATGGTAGCTGCATCTCCTCTGGATAATTGGTACTGCTCCTTGCCTTCTCCAGAATAGCTGCTCCAGATAGGAAAGACAAGCGAAGCCCTTTCTGCAAATGTGCTCTAACCCACAAAACTTGACTCCATGGTTTGATTGCTGAAGCTGCAGAGCTGTGTTTTTTAAGACACTGTGATGATGTTTTTTCTCATTGCTGCTGTGTCCAGAGACTTGGCTTCATGGATGCCCTATCTAGATACATTTCTTGACTGAAGACCTTTCTTACAGGTTCTTGATGGAGATTAACCGAGTATCAGTTTGCAGATGCACTACAATACCCTGTGCTACATCAGTTTTTCACTGAAGCCTATGATTTCTTTTTAATTATCTTGCAAAAGTCCCAGAGGCCCAAATCAGGATCAGGGCTCCACTGTGCTAGTGGTGCATGAAGAGATTGTAAGACCTGCCCTTGAAGACTTTACAACCTTCCTTTGGGTGGAGTTATATGAGGAAAGCCTTAGCTTATTGGCCCCACACTTTCTTGAAGTCTGTCATATGCAAATAAAGTTAAGAAGACTTTGACTAACTTCTTTTATACTATTATAACACCCACCCATGCTATGTGGTGCTCTGTTCTCCACTAGTGGTGGCTGGGACAGAGATAGAAGTTGACCAGCCTGCTACAGCCATGGCTACAAGAGCTGTGTCTTTTAGCTTGGGCAGTAGAAGCTCACTCATTTAGATCCAAAGGCTTCTGAGTTTGACATTGCTGCCAAGAACCTGTGCAAGGGTGACATGTTACATGATAAGAAAAGCATCTCTTTTGTCAAGCTTGTACAAAAATGATGCTTGCAGTCCAGGAATCTGCTTTCCTAAAATATTCTTCCATATGCCTCTGGAAATGGGTGCCTCACTCCCTTAGGCTCCTTGGAAAATCTCAGCCTGAGCTATCATTATAAAACTCAGTAAAGTTCATTATAAAACTGGGGAGAGAATAACATATGTTTAGGAGATATATTTCAATTGTAGGCTGGTTCAGTCTTAACCAGTAAGAAGCTATTGTCTTTCCTTCATAAAAGCTTGCATGTGTAAATATATTACACAATACACATATTGTGCTCTCAGTCAAAGGGACTTATGCATAATATTTTCTGTGTAAAAATGGATCATGTAATGTTTTCTCTGGTCCATGCAGAATGTTTTCTCTATCCAAAGGTCATACACATATACAGCTGTATACATTGGCTTTGACATTTCTATATGTTGACCTTGATGTCTAAGGACTCAGTTCAGTAAAGTATGTAAACAGATACTTACAGGCTTGCCTGCATGGTGAGTGAGTGCACGCCAAGCCAGGATGTGAATCTAAAGCATAACTAGGGTGACCAGATGGGATGAAGAAAATATCGGGATGTGGGGGGGACGGGGGAAGGTCCCACTGGCGGAGGGAAAAAAAAAAGCGGACTTCCGCTGGCGCAGCACAAAAAAAGAGCGCAGAGTCCCGGAGTCCCGCCAGCAGAGAGAGGAAAAAAAAAGAAGAAAGAAAGAAATGGAGTCCCGCAGGCAGAGAGGAAAAAACAAAACAAAACATAGTCCCGCTGGCAGAGAGAGAGAGAGAGGGGGAAAAAAAAAAAGCAGAGTCCCGCTGGTGGAACAAAACAAAACAAACAAAAAAAACCCGAGGAGTGTGAAATATAGGGACAAATTGCGTCCCAACCAAATATCGATCGGAACGCGGGACAAACGTCTAAAAATCAGGACAATCCCGATTTTATCAGAACATCTGGTCACCCTAAGTGCAGCCCGCACACACAAGAGGTTCTTTAGTGCACTTTGACATACTCCTGTTTGAAACATGAGTATGTCAAAGTGCACTATGGACCTCTTTGTACATAGTATCAGAGTCCACATGATGAGGTAATGCATGGCAAACTAGTGCAGTCACATCTGTTTCTTCTATTGTATTTTGTCTGGTGAAATCGTGTAAAATATATTATATCAACACTATTCTTTCATCTCGGTCTACACTGTGTTTTAAGGCAGTTTCTAGCTACCTCTCTGAAAGATGTATTATCAACACATCTCCATTACAGGAAAGTCTGCTGATCCTCATGAGCAGGGAAAAAGAGACATGTTTGAATCACAGCCCTTTGGTTCAGGTTTGAGACAAGCTGGAGAATTTGCACTACAGAAATACAACCTGGAAAGTCCAAGAACAGTTTCAAGACGTCATCAGGGCAGACACTGTAAAGCTAGCACCTTATCCTCTTTTATATCCTTCCTTAAAACTTACCTCTGCCGTGAAACCTATAAAATACTTCTGTCTGGACTTAGCGAAGCAAGTGGCAAGCTCTGACTTGTATTATTCGGCTAAATTCTTTTGTGATCTTATCTTCCCAACCCATCCTCACTCCAGTTGTCTGTGGCAATCGTGTCTGACACCTCGGCTCTCTGGGACAGGAACATCTTGCTTGCTATTAATCTGCACAGCATATAACACAAGTGGGCCATGATCAGAAAAGCAGACTTTGACTCCCCCAGGGAACTGATGGGCAGGATCCTCTTGGAGGCTAATATGTGGGGGAAAGGAGTCCAGGAGAGCTGGCTGTATTTTAAAGAAGCCTTATTGAGGACGCAGGAACAAACCATCCCGATGTGCAGAAAGAATAGCAAATATGGCAGGTGACCAGTTTGGATTATCAGAGAAATCTTTGGTAAGCTTAAACACAAAAAGGAAGCTTACAAGAAGTGAAAACGTGGACAGATGACTAGGTAGAAGTTTAAAAATATTGCTAGAGTATTCAGGGGTGTAATCAGGAAGGCCAAAGCACAATTGGAGTTGCAGCTAAAAAGGGATATGAACGGTAACAAGAAGGGTTTTTACAGGTATGTTAGGAACAGTGGGGGACCCTTACTGAATGGGGGAGGCAACCTACTGACAGGTTATGCTTTTTTTGCCTGGGTCTTCACAGACAAGGTCAACTCTCAGACTGCTGCACTGGGCAGCACAGTATGGGGAGGAGTTGAGTAGCCCTCAGTGGTGAAATAACAGGTTAAGGACTATTTGGAGAAGCTGGACATGCACGAGTCCATGGGGCCAGATCTAATGCATCCGAGGGTGCTGAAGGAGTTGACTGATGTGATTGCAGAGGCATTGGCCATTATCTTTGAAAACTCATGGCAATCGGGGGAGGTCCTGGATGATAGGAAAAAGGCAAATAGAGTACCCATCTTTAAAAAAGGGAAGAAGGAGAATGCAGGGAACTACAGACTGGTCAGCCTCACCTCAGTCCCTGAAAAAATCATGGAGCAGGTCCTCAAGGAATTAATTTTGAAGTACTTGGAGGAGAGGAAGGTGATCAGGAACAGTCAACATGGATTCACCAAAGGCAAGTCATGCCTGACCAACCAGATTGCCTTCTATGATAAGATAACTGGCTCTGTGGATATTGGGAAAGCAGTGGACATGATATATCTTGACTTTAGCAAAGCTTTAGATACTGTCTTCCACAGTATTCTTGCCAGCAAGTTATAGTATGGACTGTATGAATGGACTACAAGGTGGATCAAAAGCTAGTTAGATTGTTGGCCTTAGTGAGTAGTGATCAATGGCTTAATGTCTAGTTGGCAGACGGTATCAAACGGGGTGCCCCAGGGGTCAGTCCTTGGGCCGGTTTTGTTCAACATCTTCATTAATGATCTGGATGATGGGATGGATTGCACCCTCAGCAAGTTTGCAGATGACACTAAGTTGGGGGGAAAGGTAGATATACTGGAGGGTAGAGATAGGGTCCAGAGTGATCTAGACTAGTGGTTCTCAAACTAGGGCCGCCACTTGTTCAGGGAAAGCCCCTGGCGGGCTGGGCCAGTTTGTTTATCTGCTGCATCTGCAGGTTTGGCCAATCTCAGCTCCCAGTGGCCGTGGTTCACTGCTCCAGGCCAATGGGGGCTGCGGGAAGCAGCAGCCAGTACACCCCTCAGCCCGTGCCACTTTCTGTAGCTCCCATTGGCCTGGAGCAGCGAACTGCAGCCACTGGGAGCTGTGATCGGGCAAACCTGCAGATGTGGCAGGTAAATAAACTGGCCCGGCCCACCAGAGGCTTTCTCTGAACAAGTGTTGGCCCTAGTTTGAGAACCACTGATCTAGACAGATTGGAGAATTGGGCAAAAAGAAATCTGATGAGGTTTAACAAGGATAAGTGCAGAGTCCTGCACTTAGGATGAATCCCATGCACCGCTACAGGCTGGGGACTGACTGGCTAAGCAGCAGTTCTGCAGAAAAGGACCTGGGATTACAGTGGATGAGAAGTTGGATATGAGTCAACAGCGTGCAGCGGCATATTGGGCTGCATTAGTAGGAGCATTGCCAGCAGATCAAGGGAAGTGATTATTCCCCTCTATTCAGCACTGGTGAGGCCACATCTGGAATACTGCGTCCAGTTTTGGGTCCCCACTACAGAAAGGACAAATTGGAGAGAGTCCAGCGGAGAGCAAAGAAAATGATTAGGGGGCTGGGGCACATGACTTATGAGGAGAGGCTGAGGGAAGATGGCTTTAGTCTGCAGAAGAGAAGAGTGAGGGGGGATTTGATAGCAGCCTTCAACAACTTGAAGGGGGGTTCCAAAGAGGATGGAGCTCAGCTGCTCAGTGGTGGCAGATGACAGAACAAGGAGCAATTGTCTCAAGCTGCAGTGGCGGAGGTCTAGGTTGGATATTAGGAAAAAACTATTTCACTAGGAGAGTGGTGAAGCACTGGAATGGGTTACCTATGGAGGTGGTGGAATCTCCATCCTTAGGGGTTTTTAACGCCCAGCTTGACAAAGCCCTGGCTGGGATGATTTAGTTGGTATTGGTCCTGCTTTGAGCAGGGAGTGGGACTAGATGACCTTCTGTGGTCTCTTCCAACCCTAATCTTCTGATTCTATGATCCTTGGTTAGGGTTCCTTGGCACTCACATTAAGAGTATTAACAATAACGGGTCTGGGACTGGGGAATCTCATTCAGACATAAACTTCTATTTCACCAACAGTTCCAAGAGAAATGTGAGTTGTCAAAGGTAGATCCTCTGAAAACCTGCCCTGTGTGCCAGGCAAACATTTACATAAAAACAAGACCATTAAAAATAAACTGTTGAAGTGTTAAAGGAAGTGACCATTAGAATCTGAATCCAACTGGGCGGTTGGTTAAATATGTTACTGCTTCTTCCCATCCTAACCCTCTCTACCTTATTTTTAATATCAGAGTATCCTATTTCTATTCACCACAAGTCCCTATCAAACAGCAGGACAGGCTTCTAACTAACATAGTTTTCAAATTAAAAGAAAAATGACCTGTTACCCATCCAATTTCTATGTGAAGAAATTCTATTAAATCTCCAGAAGAAAGTGCATTATAGTTGAAATTTCAGAAGGAGGTCTTGAATAAACTTTTTTAGTTATTTCACATAACTTCTTTTATGACTGTGATTATGAAGCAGATGAACATTTTCTTGAACAATTAGCTGTTGGTGTGCAGAATAAAGAGTGTGGTTTGCCTGAGATCATTGAAACATATCTGCTTAGGTGATTCATTTTCTTCCAACTACGCTATCCATAAAAAGCTTTTCTTCTCTGCCTTTGTCTTGTTTCCCATTTCAGTCAGCTGCAATGCATGAAGAATTGAAAGAATGTTTATCCTCATGTCCTTGTGACCAAAACCGGGAAACAACAAAACAAAAACCCAACAAAAAAAAAAGAGAGAGAAAGAAATAAAAGGAAAAAAAGATTAAAAATAAAATAAACGTCATTCCCTGTGGTTACACCAACTTGGGGCGCTAGAGCCTTGAGAACCAGCATGGAAAATTGTTTAAAAGAATGGAAGGTAATTTATATTGCTCCTGAATTCAAACTAAGGATGTGTCATTGTGTAAGAGAGGCCAGAATGCAGATTATAGCCTGACGATCTTATCAGGCATATCGATACAAATGCACACAGATACAGTGTACCGGGATATAGAGTCAGATTTTCAGGAAAGCTTAGTACTACACATCTCAGTGCAGAAGCCAGGGTTCCAGAAACACTTAGCACCCACTAAATCACAATGACTCAATGGGAAATCAGATCTAGCATACAGACATTGTGGGTGCTTAGTAATAAGCAATAATAATTCTATAAAGAAAAGGAATGTGTCCTGACACTATAAAGCAGGAGAGGATACCTGCACACAGGTGTAGGGTCCATGTCAGTCAGTATAAATCCATATCATTTGCTATATATGTTTTCCCTGCTCTTATCATATTTCTTAGGTGGTCCCTACTGGATGCTAACAGGAATCATCTGCACTATTGTGGGTGGAGTTCACTGAGATGATGCTTGTGAATATTAATGCCACAAGTGGGGAAGGATAGCTCAGTGGTTTGAGCATTGGCCTGCTAAATCCAGAGTTTTGAGTTCAATCCTTGAGGGTGCCATTTAGGGATCTGGGGCAAAAATCTGTCTGGGGATTAGTCCTGCTTTGAGCAGGGGGTTGGATTAGATGATCTCCTGAGGTCCCTTCCAACCCTGATATTCTAAGTGGAGGAACTAGCCAGGGGGCAGTCATTTTAGACTTGATTCTCACTAACTGAGAAGAATTGGTTGCAAAATTGACAGTGGAATGAAATTTGTGTGGAAGTGATCATGAAATGGTAGATTTCATGATTTTAAGGAAAAGAAGAAGTAAGAGCAGCAGAGTAAGGAAAATGGACTTCAAAAAAGCAGACTTTAACAAACTCAGAGAACTGGTAGGTAAGGTCCCTGGGAAGATAAAGGAGTTCAGGAGAGGTGGCAGTTTTTTAAAGGGATGAAAATAAAAGCACAACTGCAAACCACCCTAATGCAAAAGAAAGATAGAAAGAATAGTGAGAGACCAGGATGGCTCTAGCAGGACCATTTTAATGTCCTGAAAACCAAAAAGGAATCTTACATAAAGTGGAAAAATGGACAAATTGCTAAGGAGGAGTACAAAAGAATAACACAAGTATGTAGGGACAAAATCAGAAAGGCTAAGGCACAGAATGAGTTACATCTAGCCAGAGACATAAAATGCAACAAGAGGAGGTTCTTTAAACATGTTCGGAACAGGAGAAAGATGAAAAGTGTATGTCCTCTACATAGTGGGGAAGAACTAATAACTGATAATGTCAAGAAGGCTGAGGTGTTTAATGGCTAATTTTCTTTGGTGAGTGGTGACCAAATCAGCGCCGGATTAAGCTTTTGTGGGCCCTGGCGCCAAACATATTTGTGGGCCCCTACGTAGTCACTGTGGGCTCCGAGTGTGGGCCTGGTGTGGCAGTGCCATTGGTGCCATAGTATACCTGGTACTGAATCTCAGAGACATTTTTCATTTTGATTACACACTTCTACATGACTATATGCATTGCCATACACAGCTCCATCAGCTCCCAGCTTTTTTTATTGAGCTGTACACCCATGTGGGTTTACCAATGTCCTCAGTGAGTAGAACTTTCATAGTGATCAAGGAAACTCCCCACAGATTTATCTCCTTCCTCATTCAGACCTTCTATAGCCATGTCTCCAGTACCACCCTATGTCACCAGTCACGGCATGTGGTCCTAGTCTCAGCTAAAAGTTCTAAAGCCAGCAGATACCTGATCAGTTCTGACAGATCCCTCCCTCAGCACCCATCCTGCCATTTGAGCAAGCTACCTGCAAACACCATTTCCCCAAAGTGAGAACTTATGCCTTGGGAATCTGAAGACACCAGCCTTTCTCCATCTGCTCCCATCTACATGCTAGTCTACTACCTGATCACCACTACCTCTCACTATGCTTGTTTCCTTTCTACTTTGGACATGCTCCCCAGCCAACTGGAAGCTCCCTCTACAAGCCTGACCTGGTTCCTGTTTCCCTGCTCCCCTTGACATTCCTTTCCTACTGGTGACCTCTGTTCCTTGAGGTTAACTCCAGTTTCTTTATCTGCTCTACCTTAATGGCCCCCAGTAGTCACAGAGCCACTTGTAGCTTCTCTGGCTATAGCCATGGGGCCAATTGCCAGAGGCCAGCCTTAGACAGCTGCAGCTACTAGCCGCAGGAGGGGTGGCAATTCCAAGCTGAGCATGCTTGAACCTTGCAACGGCAGCACTAGCGACTCTAAATCCTCAGCGCTGGCCCTAGGCAGCTGCAGACTCTGGAGTTAGGCATTTCCCTCCTTTAGGCCATGGCTTTTAGTACCTGAGATTCCCCTCACCTGCAGCAGAGGCCACAAATTCCCACATACCCCTCAGCTAGCACATAGCCTGCAGAAAGTGCAGTCTGAATGATTTTGGAGGTTGGGGTGCCAGGAGGTTCCCATCCCTGAGCAGCAGCTCTGCAACAAGCTCACATGCCCCCCACTCTGCTGTGAGACCAGAAAGGACCCTGTGAAGACAATGGAGTTACCCTGTGTATAATCAGTTCTATCCAAAGCCTGTTGAAGTGAGTGGGAATCTTTTCATTGTCTTTAATTGGCTAGGTATAGAAGCAAAGGATCCCATTCTAGACTCTAGGAGCAAAGTGCATTCTATATGGCACTGGTTTGCTATTTTAACAGGAAGGTCTCACACTACCTAGTGAATACGCAACACCTCCCACAGCACCTAACTTTTTTCTGAGAGGCTTCCTACAGCATTACTAAATGTAAACCTGCTTTGCTTACAAGGGCTGAAAATATCAGGTCGTATGGTCACAAAAGCAAGGCACTTCTGAATTCAGTAAGAATTTTGGATTTGCGCAGAACACAGACAGGCCTGGTTCCCGCATGGTTACAGAACAGCAGTAAAGTGGAACAATTTTCAACTTGTGTGATTGGAAGATATCTGGATCCATATTATAAGACTGTGCTATAAAATGAGGAAAAGTTGAGGTGCCTTTCTTATTCTTTTGTTCCATTCTTTGTTTCTATGGGGAATTTGCCAGTGCAATATTACTGTCTTCCTTTTAAACAAACAAAACTAAAAAAAATGGTAATGGCTGTTGAAAATAGCAATTCCAGTCCTAGTTAGCACTGGGAAGACCCCAGCATTTGTTGCTCAATTTTATCCTACTTTTTCTACAGCAAATTACAGTGGATCAGCATATTTGATTTGGGAAAAATCAGTAACAGTTGCCGAAAAAGAGCCTGAGCACTCCTGAATTTTGAGGGCATTCAAATCTGGAAGGCAGGTGCTAGATTCCCTTTCTGAATATTAAATAACTCTGGAAAGGAAAAAGTCAATTTCTATTTTAATGGCTCATTAGTGGAAATCCTCCTGTACTGTATCTGAAGCTGCCCAGGTCCTCTAGTAGAGCCTCCCCTCCCTTACTTTTCATTTTAATTTCTAGTGGGATCCACATACCTCCCTTGCTAGGCTTCAGATAGAGGGGTACACTGTCCATTTTGTGCACCCAGCTCCTTCTTTGGGGGCTGCCAGGCAAGGTCACACCAGCATCCCTAAGCCAGTCTGGGGAAGTCTTCTGAGGGTGCTATCTGGGCCAAAGCCTTCTACTCCTTGGGCACACATGTTCCCCATTCACACTGCTACCCCCTTCTAACAGCCAGCCCTCCATTCACAGCAACCTGCAGTGCATGGAGTCTCTCAGCTTCCCCCTCCCTTTCCTATTGATAGTGGCCAAGGGAATGCTGGGAAATGTAGTTCCTTCCCTGCTCCAGAGCAGGCTCTCTAGGCAGGGAGCGGGCCAAGGAACTACATCTCCCAGGGTCCCATGAGGTCTCAGTTCCCATGCTGGATCCGGGCTGCTCTGAGGCTCCATCTCCGCAGAGGGGAGGAAAAGAGTGTTATGGCTCCACTTCTGAGCTTGGGCCCGGCGCTATGGTGCCAGTGGCACCATGATGCATCCGGTACTGGACCAAATACTCAATGCAATCAATATTAAGTACAAGGGGGAAAGAACACAAACCAAAATAGGAATAGAATAGGGTAAAGAGTATTTAGATAAGTTAGATGTTTTCAGGTTGGCAGGACCTGATGAAATTAATCCTAAAGTACTTAAAGAAGTTGCTGAAGCAATCTTGGAACTATTAACAATTATCTTTGAGATAATGGAGCACAGGTGAGGTCTCAGAAGACTGGAGAAGAAAAAACATAGTATTTATTCTCAAAAAGTGGAACAAAGAGGACCCAGGTGTATTAACAGGTGTGTTGAATGTAAGACACAGAAGGTAACTGTCCTGCTTTATTGGGCACTAGTGAGGCCTCAGCTGGAGTACTGTCTTCAGTTTTGGGCACCACACTATAGGAAAACTTTGGACAAACTAAAGATAGTCCAGAGAGCAACAAAAACGGTTTCCAAAACATGACCTATGAGGAAAGGTTAAAAAAACTGGGCATGGTTAGTCCTGAGAGAAGAAGACTGAGGGGGAACCTGTTAGTCTTCAAACATATTAAGGGTTATTATAGAGAGGACAGGTATCAATTGCTCTCCATGTCAGTTGAAGGTAGGACAAGAAGAAATGGGCTTAATCTGCAGCAAGGGAGATTCAGGTTAGATATTAGGCAAAACTTCCTAATTATAAGGGTAGTTAAGCTCTGGAATAGTTTTTCAAAGGTGGTTGTGGAATCCCTATCATTGGAGGTTTCTTAAGAACATGTTGGACAAACACCTGTCAGAGATGGTCTAGGTTTACTTGGCCTTGCCTCAGCACAGGTAGCTGGACTTGCTGACTTCTTGAGGTCCCTTCCAGCCCTACATTTCTCTGACTCTATAAAATCTTGTTTATGGTTCAGTCCAACAAGATTTTCAGGTCTGTTGTGTTCAAGTCTATGCTTTATTTCAGAAGTGAGAGAAGGGGAAGGAGGTTTGTGAGTGAGATTAGCATTTCTGAATTGGAGATAATAATAGTACTATCTGAAGCCAGGTGCAAGGCAAATTCCACACAGTGCACATTGCATCAATCCTGAAACACACCTGTTGCTTTTTACCAAGGCTCTTTCATTCAGAGATGGCTACTTATGTTGATTTGTGCCAAAGAGTGTGATAGTCCAGTGATGTGGCCAGCTGAGGACTAGAGTAAAATCACTGCCATTACAGTCACTTCTAGTCTAATATGAGACCCAAGGTCTCCACATGGGAAAGCTAATGGAGTAACCCACTGCACTATGAGTCTTCCTTCATATATATTGTGACAAAATTCCAAGCCTATATTGGTGGGTCCCATGATCCTGGGCAGATTCAGTGGCCTCAAACTCATTAAGGCCCCAATATGACCCCCCTTTCTCAGTGTAGTGGCAAGAGCCACAGCCTACTGAGTTACTTTCATCCCTGGCCGGTATGGGAGATGCGAAGGAGGGATACCCCAGAGTCAGCTGCTCCACAGAGCTCACTAGGCACAGTTCAGCCTCCTGCCTAGACCAAGCCCTACTTCCCTTCTCTAGAGGATCTCTGTAGAGTATTGGAGGTGAGGAAGAGGGAACTCAGACCCACCCTCTACTCCGGGTTCCACCCAGGGACCCTCATAGTAGCAGCTATTGGTGGCTTTCCCTTCACCATTCATACTGCTTTGATTCCCTGGGCTACTTCCCCTGTAGTCCCCTTTTCCTAACTTCACCCTTGCCTCAGGATTCAGCAATACTTCCTCCCCTCCAACTCCTTTCACCTCTGCTAGGTACTAGGAGGAGAGCTTTTTTTTAAACAGTGTAAGTGGGACCTTGATTGGTTCCAGCTGTCTCTATTAGCCTAACAGCCTTAAGTGGTTAATTGGTGTCAGGTGTCTTAATTGGTCTGGAGTAGCCTTTGTTTGGCTACTCAGGGAACAGGGACTTGCTCATTCTGAAGGCTGATCTACCTGTTTTCTACTCTTTTGAAGTCCTCCAGCTGGCTGGTTGCTATGACTGGCTGCTGCTGCTGCTGTGGGGAAGACCCTTCTGGTTTGATCCTCAGAAAGGAGTGCAAACCCCCCTTTTTCCATCATTTTTAGGGCCTTTCCTGGCTGGGTTGCTGTTGCTCTTGCTGCTGCTGCTAGGGAGTGTGGCTGGAGCTGAGGAGGAAGTGAAGAAGGCTCTACTTTGTGGAGGGGGTTTGTAACATCCTTACTTCTGTAGTGGTAGGTGCCATGGTAGTGGGGAACTGGGGGAGTGGTGTGGAGCCCTTCCCCTGGTTTGTCTGCTCCCCTATTGCCACCCCCCTTCCACCTTCCCAATTACCATCTGACTCTGCTCTCCACTTCCCAGCCCAACAGTTTGCTGTGTCCTTTTTCCCATCTTGGGACAGTAGCAGCAGTGAGCAGGCACTTGTTTTTTGGGTCCCCATGGGAGCATGTTCCCTTTCCCCTTCCTTGGACTTGCTCTCCCTCCCCTGTTGCATTTGGCTAGTGGGCTCCCTTCCCCTCTGCCTCACCCACTCTTCTGTTCTTGCAGCTGTTTTCCCCCTTTCTCTTCGCTGCCTGCCCTGGTGGGAGCACGGGAAAGGACTCCCAAGACTCTGTTGCTGCTGCCGCGTCTTCTGCCACCTCCACTTCTGAGACTACTCCCTTGGCCGGTGGGAGGGGCTGGGGGACAAAGAAGGGCAAGGGCCCTGCCAAGAAGGTGAAACCCCCCATAGCAGTGGTTCCTTCTTCTGCTGCTGCCCCATCAACTGCCACAGCCCCACTGTTTCCCTGACCCATTGTTCCCTCCACCAGCCCTGGCATTGCTGCTCCCTCAGCCCCCAGGGTGTACGCCCAGGTGGCTGTGACCCCTCTACTCGCCGTCTTGCCATCTGCTCCAGCAGCCTCCCGGAATACCATTCCTGCTGGCCAGGGACCCTTTCCCACCCTCACCATAGAGCACGGGATGCGTTGCCTCCTGGTGTTGGCCTCGCTCCATGTGGAAGCCTACCATGCAGGTGATGGTGAGGCCCATGGCTGTGGTGGCAGCCTCTAAGATGTTTGGGAAAGTTGTGTTCTTCCTGGCATCGGAGGCTGCTGCCCCGGAGGTGGTGGAGAGGGGCTTGGTGGTGGGGGGCATTATGTCCCCCTTGAGCCTTTGGAGGACCTGGGCAAATGGGTGGTGGTCTCCTCTGTTTCTCCCTTCCTCCCCAATGCTGCCCTTCTGCCATTCCTTTCCACCCTGGGGAAGCCCCTGTCTGTCCTCAGCTCCCTTCCATTGGGCTATAAGGACCCCGCCCTCTGCCATGTTTTGTCTTTCCACCAGCAGGTGCAGATTCAAGGCAATGTGTGACAGGGAGGTTCTGGAGGGTCCTTTCTGGAGTCCCATCAAGGGGCCCAGTACCGGTTTTACTATTCTTCAGAGGAGGCCCAGTACTTTCTCTGCCGGGTGGCATGGCATGTCCGGAGGGGCGTCTGGGACCTCTGAAACCAGGAAGAACATTGGCTCTTTCATCGCTGGCGGCCCTGATTGCCTGGTCCCTGAGATCGCCCTTCCTCCATCTGTGACCATTGTCAACTCCACTCGGATCCTGGGGAAGGCTCCCTAGTGTGCCTAGATGAGTGAGCGGGCCCCACTGCCGTGGAGGGTAGTAGACCAGGGCCCATGGAGTAGAGAGTGGCAGGGCTGGTGGCGGAAATCGAGTGGGGTTTTCCTCAAGGGGAGTCTGTCCTTTTCCCTGCTGCCCTGCCCTCATCTTTCCTTACCCTCCCATCATCTCCCTGGCTCTGATCCGTCTGGCCAGCCCCCCTCCTCATGGAGCTGGGAGCTTGTGTGAGGGAGGTGCCATGGGGAGAGGGGACGCTGGCCCAGCACCCCCCTCTCATTGGCGAGGGGAAAGGAACCCCCTGTAAAACTATGAAGGGGGTTGCTGATGCTGGGTTTTTCATTGTCTCCTCTATTGATGTTCACCACTTGGAGTCAGTCGAAGTCACTGTAGCTGTGGTGGTGGGTAGTACCACCTCTCTCATGGAGTCCCTTCCTGAGGGGGTCTTGGAAGGTGCCCTTTTGCCATCTGTGCCCCCTGTAGGTGCAGAGGTGGCTACTACCCTAGCTGCTGTTGAGGGGGACCCTGTAGAGGTGGGTGGAGACTTTGGCTCCATTTTTTGATGAGATTGAGGCCCTGGGATTGACCCCTATCACTGAGGGGATGGATGCCCCCCTGTTAGAGGGCCTCAGTCAGGGCAATTGTAATCTGTTGCGCCCCCGCCTACTTTCTCCCCTGCCCTCACGCTGTTGCCCCTGTTATTGCCTCTGTGGCGCCCCGGGACCTGACCATCTGCCTCGCCGCAATCAGTACTCCGGCGGAGGCCACTGTGCCCAGTGTGGCAATGGCTGACACCAAGCGATAGGGCTTTGAGCCCAAGGATGACTTTCCCTGTGAGGTGGGGCGGCAGCCCTCGCCACCCCCCAGTGCTGTAATCATAGGTGCTTCATTTAGTGAGGCACTGAGCCTAGTGCTGTGGGGGCACTCTGAGCCCTTGCTGCCCTTCTAACCACCGTGCCCTGTCGAGGGGGGCTGTGTCCCGGTGGCTTTGCCACTCGGGCCCCTGATTTTGTCCCAGACTCTAGCCCCAACCCTGTCCCTGGTCTGTGTCCTGCCACTGACCCCATTCCAGCCCCTGCTATTGTCCTTAACCCTTTTTCCTTCTCTCCTCCTGTTGCTGCTGCCCCCAGGGTTGCCTCATTTTCCATTTGAGGGCCCCTGGGAGGCAGCTTTTGTTTTTCCCTCTCCTGGCCCATCTGGGGCTGCAGTTCTCTCTCCGTCAGAGTCCCCTGTCCAGGGGTCAAGCTGCGGGGCTGGTTCGGGGGCCAGTCAGGTATACCAGTCAGGTATCTCTGCCACTGTCCCACAGGCACCACGAGAAGAGCTGTGTTTGCTCTTACTGTATACCCGTGGTTCCAGAAATAGAGTGCAGCTCGCTATCCAGCGCTGAGGGGACTTTCATCTTAACCTCTGGGCTGTGAGGGCCATTTTAGGGGAGGGCAAAGGGCCTACCAGTGGACCTATTGCTTCTGTGACTCCCTGATGGCTTTCAGGGTAGGTCACGATTTGCTGCAGGGACCAATGGGGACTGCTAATGTGCCTGCCTCTGAGGATCTTCCCCAGCCCTCCTTATGCCGATGACCATCTTTGGCACTTTGAACACCCAGGGCTCTAGGGTGGGTCTATGCTGGTATCAGATACTCTCCTTCCTTTGGGTAGGGGGGTACCCAGTAATTTTCCTACAGGAGACCCACATGGATCTGACCGCCAAAGCTAGCTGGTGGCTGGAGTGAGGGGAAAGGGTATATTTTAGCCACCTTTTGTCTTGTCAGGTGGGGGTGGCTACCCTGTTCTCCCTCGACCTACAGCCTGAGGTGCTGGGGACCACCGAGGTCATGCCAGGTCACCTCCAGGCTTGGGTGGAAGGGCTAACATTGAACTTAGTCAATGTCTATGCCTCGATATCTGGCCCGGAGCAGGTGTGTTTTTTCCAGCAGGCATCCGCCTTTCTTCGATCTCTAGATCCTCATGAGTGTCGGGTCCTGGGTGGGGATTTTAATGCTACCCTTGAGGAGCGGGACTGCATGGGGACCAAGCAGTGCCAGACCGCGACAGATGTCCTCCGGGAGATTATAGATCATCCTTCCCTGGTGGACGTCTGGCACGACCACCACCCAGATAATAACTCCACCTTTACATGTGACCCGGTTGAGGTTGTGCGGTCATGCCACTCCCAGTTGGATCGCATTTACTTATCTCATTACCATCTTTCGTGGGCCCACTCCTCCAGCATCTGGCTGGCCCTATTCTCAGACCACCATCTGGTGGCCATGAAGGCCTCTCTTACTCCAGAGAGGCCAGGGCTGGCCTACTGACACTTTAATAACAGCTTGCTGGAGGATATGGGCTTCGTGGTATTCTTCCAGGAGTTTTGTCTGGCCTGGTGTGGGCAGAGGCAGGCCTTTCCCGTGGTCCAACAGTGGTGGGATGTGGGGAAGGTTCGCGTTTGATTCTTCTGCTGTAGCTACACCCGGGGTGCCAGCGGGCAGAGGGATGTGGCAACAGAGCAGTTGGGACGGGAGGTCTTAGAGCCGGAGAGGTGTCTGGCTGCCTGCCTCAGGGATCCATCCCTCCGTGGAGCGTGCCGGGAGGAACGCTGGGCCCTTGACTATCTCTAGGCCTGAGGTGCCTTTGTTTGATCTCACATCCATCTCCTCCAGTAGATGGATCACAGCTCCCACTTCTTCTATGCCCTGGAGAAAAAGAGGGCAGTGAAAAAGCATGTCTATTGCCTTTTGGCAGAGGACAGCACCTCCCTCACAGATTCTGTGGAGATGCATGAGAGGGCCAGGGCCTTCTACGCTGGCCTTTTCTCTTCAGATCCTACCAAAGCGAATGCCTGTGGGGCACTTTGGGACTAACTCCCAGTGGTCAGTGCGGGTGAATGGCACTGGCTAGAGCTGCATCTCACTCAGGCTGAGTTCCCGGATGCTCTCTGTCTCATGCCCACTAATAAGTTTCCGGGCATGGACAGGCTGACTGAGGAGTTCTACCAAGTGTTCTGGAACGTCCTCTGCCTAGACCTTGCCATTGTCTGGGCCGAGTCCTTGGGGAGCGGGATCCTCCCTCTATCATGCAGGTGAGCAGTGCTCGCCTTGCTTCTGAAAAAGGGAGACCTCTGCGACCTTAGGAATTGGCGTCCCATCTCGCTCCTCAGCACGGACTCTAAGGTCGTGGCAAAGGCCATCTTACTGCGACGGGTCCATGCTGGCGGACGTGGTCCATCCTGACCATACTTAAATCAGGCCATACCATCTTTGGCAATATTTATTAGATCTGGGATCTCCTTGAGGTTGGTGTAGGGATGTTCTGTCATCCGCCCTACTTTTCCTGGATCAAGAGAAGGCGTTTGACTGGATGGACCACGGGTATCTCCTAGGCACACTGTGGGCATTTGGCTTCGGGCCCCATTTTGTGGGCTTTCCCCAGGTGCTGTACACTTCAGCTGAGTGCTTGGTCAGGCTCAGCTGGACCCTGATTGAACTTGTCTGCTTCAGGCGAGGAGTGCGTCAAGTCTTGCTGCTGTCAGGCCATTTGTATACTCTGACCATTGAGCCATTCCTCTGTCTCCTGTGGAAGATGTTGATGGGGCTGGTGCTCTGTGAACTAGGGATGTGGCTGGTCCTGTCAGCATACGCCAATGAGATGCTCCTCGTAGTCCAAGACCCGGAAACCTGGTGCGAGTAGAGGCCTGCCAAGTTGTGTACTTGGCAGCCTCCTCCACCTAGGCCAACTGGGTCAAGAGCTCTGGCCTGATGGTCGGGGTTGGGTGGCAGGCAAGCTCCCTCCCACCCGTGCTTCAGGCCATGTGGTGGCGTGTGGGTCCACTGCTCTATCTTGGCGTTTTATCTTTCTGCCACACATCCTTCACTGCCAGAAAACTGGCATGATTTGAAGGGCAGGGTGGCTGAGCAACTGTGGAGGTGGGCAGGACTGCTCTGGTGCCTTCTCTTTCGGGGGAGGGCACTGATGCTGAACCAGCTATTCTTGTCCATGCTCTGACACTGGCTCAACACCCTGTGCTCAGCCCCAGGATTCCTGGCCAATCTCCAGAAGTTGATTCTGGAGTTCTTTTGGCTAGGACTGCACTGGGTCTCTGCTGGGGTTTTACTTCTTCCTCTGGAGAAGGGAGGTACAGGGCCTGATGTGCATGGAGGTCCATGTCTTTCACCTCCTGGCCCTGCAGAGACTCCTTTATGGTGCAAGTTGCTCGGCGTGGAGTACATTGGCGCATGCCTTCCTCTGCTGCCTCAGAGGGCTCCGATATGACAGGCAGCTCTTTTATCTTCACCTGAGGGGTCTTCTGCAAGATCTCTCTGAGCTTCGGGTCTTCTACTAGGACCTCCTCTGGACCTGGAATCTTGTCTTGGCGACCAGGTCTGTGACAGCCACCAGGGGGAGGGGAGGCAAACCTCCTCACTGAGTCCCTGGTACACAATCCCCATCTTTGTGTGCAGGTGGCAGAGTCCCCCTTGGTGCACCAGAGGTTGGTCCTGGCGGAAGCTACCAGGATCAGAGACCTCTTGGACTATGACCGGGAGGACTGGGTGGATCCCTATGCACTCGGTAGGCGCCTGGGGCTCTCCACTCTTGGCATCCCCAGCGCATACTTCGGGAGGCGGAGGTAGCCTTATTGCCCACTTCTCATTGTTTCCTCGTGCGGGTTCTGCAAGAGGGTATTCCCCGCCCACCCCTTGCTCTGGTCACTCTGGATCTCTTTATTGGGCCCCTGCCCCATGAGCCTTCAAAACTCCGACCCCTTTGTACCCCAAGCTGGCTGTGTGATTTGCAGCCGGTTCATTTCCGAACCATGCCACAAGACCATCTCTACACGCTCATGCTCCACACTCTTCATTTCTCCACCCTCACATCCCACCCCAATACTAAGTGGCTGGACCTTTTACCAGCTGCAGAGCATGAGGGAGCCTGGTGGGCTAGCCTGTATTCCATCCTGGTTCCATGGCCCACCGGGGACATTAGTTGGCAGCTCCTTCATAGAGCTGTGAGCACGGGTGTGTACCTGGCCTTGTTGACCCCTCTTCCCAATGCCTGCTCTTTTTTTTTTTTTGCAGTGTGAGGGAGACCCTGGCGCATGTCTATCTGCAGTGTGCTAGGCTGCAGCCTCTCTTCCAGCTCCTCCAGAACCTCATGTTGACGTTCTGGGTGTACTTTTCCACGCACCTTTTTCCTATATGCTCACCCCATCCACGACCCCACAAAGTCGTAGGACCATCACTTCAACCTCCTCCTAGACATGGCCAAAGTGACCATTTATAACAATAGGGAGAGGAGGCTGGCTGAAGGGGGCAGGGGCTGTGACTGTGGGGCCTGTTTTCATCCTTTCATCCATTCACGCATCTGGGCAGAGTTCCTTTGGGTGGTATCCTCTGGCTCCTTGGATGCTTTTGAGGAGAAGTGGGCACTGTCCGGGGTTCTCTGCTCGGTGTCCCTTTCCAGTTCCCTAGTTATGGCCCTTTGACCCCTCACACCTGTCCTGTTTTTGGTTTATTGTTTTTTTCTCCCTTTGTTGTCCTACAACTATAGTTGAAGTCTGGGCTCAATAGCTCCTCCCCAGGCTGGGGGAGAGGCCTTTAGCTGTGGGCAGGCTTCCGCCCGCCCACTTCCCAGTACCCAATAGGACCATTTTCTTCTGGTCTGAATCTGTCACTATCTTATCTAGCTATACATAATATGCAGGACTGATAGTATCATCTGTAATTATAGTTGCCCTACATGTCCCCCTGTAAAACCCTTTTTCAGTTGCTTATAACTTTGCCAAACTTTAACTGTTAAGATGAAATTTTCCATGCCAAACATCTACTTGAGGCTGAATGATTTTAGAAAGTTTCAGTCAAAAGTGTTTTGCCATCTCTGAGCATGAGTCTTAAGAAAATACATTGTTTTTACAAGGTTAAAAAAAAAAATCTGGCGACGTTTTCTTTGCAAAGCTCTAGTGCCCTCATGCTTTGTAACAGGGCCTCAAAATTTGTCAGGGAGGTGGCTTTTGTGACAGGGATGTGCCTCTTGATATTTCTTTGAAAATCTGTCCAAAGCAGCCAGTTATAAGCCTTTGAAAAACCACAGTTTGCACATATTCAATAGAGACTTCTTAAAATTTAGTCACTAAATTCTCTGAAGATTCCATCCTCACTGAGCTTGCTACAGTGCCTGATGGCTCCTCATACTGGCCAGACAGCATGTGCACTATCCCCACGGAGTGACTGAGCATACTCCAGCCTATGGATAGAGGGGAGTAGCTAGACTTTACCTGTAATTGCAGCTCTGTGCCAGTTTGAGGAGGAAGCTGCCTGACTCAAATGCAGAGGGGACTAGAGTTATTACAGAGAAGGGCATAGATTGTGACCAGGAGCCAGGTGACACTAAGGTTGCCAACTTTCTAATAACACAAAACACCCTGCCCCTCCCCCTCCCCGAGGCCCTGTTTCTGGACTGCTCCTTTTCTGAGGCCCTACCCCCACTCGCTCCATCCCTTCTTCCTCTGTTGCTCACTCTCCCTGGGGCAGGGAGTTAGGGTGCAGTAGGCGGGTGAAGGCTCTGACTGAGAGTGTGGGATCTGGGGTGGAGCCAGGGATGAGAGGTTTGAGGTGTAGGAGAGGGCAGGGCAGGGGCTTGAGGTGCAAGGGATGTGTGGACTCTGGGTGGAGCCATAAATGAGGGGTTCAGCATGTGAGAGAGGGCTCTGGGCTGGGGCAGAGGGTTAAGGTGAGGACTCTGGATGGGGGTGCAGGTTCTGGGGTGGGGCCAGGGATGAGGAGTTCGGTGTGCAGGAGGAGGCTGGGACAGGGTGTTGGGGGGTGTGAGGGATGCAGGTTCCTGGAGGGAGTCTGGGTTGGGATGTGGAAGGAGGTTCGAAGTGCAGGGTACCGGCAGCGTTAAGGGCCCAGTTGGCAGTGCTGACTGGAGCCAACAGGGTCCATTTTTGACTGGATGTTCTGGTTGAAAATGGGACACCTGGCAATACTAGGTGACACTAGGGCTGGAGTGATAGATAGGAAGACTGGGAGATTGGGGAGAGGCAGGAGATGTGAGGGGGAGCTGGGAGCTGGTGGGGAGGTGAGACAAGAAGACTGGGGCTGGGGGCAGTAGGGCAGGCTGTTACAGGGTAAGGAGACTGGGATGGAGAGTCATTGGGAGAGAGGGGAGGCTGGGACTGGGAGGTGAGGACAGAGAAGGCTGGTACTGGCTGGGCAAGGAGAATGGGATTAGGTGTCTGGGAGTGGGATGGGGAGAGACTGAGCCTGGGAGCTGGTGAAAGAAAGAGGAGGTGGAGACTGGGATCCAGTTGACCAGAGAGAGGAACAGTGAGAATAGATGAGGAGTTAGGAGGAGGAGGAGAGACTGGGACTGGCTAGACGAGTGGACTAGTGGGGAACTATCATAAACAGATAGCTAAGGGTTAATGTTTCTTTTACCTGTAAAGGGTTAACAAAGGGAACCAAACACCTGACCACAGAGAGCGCACATTAGCGAACGATTTTATATTCCACATGTCTTCGGGATTGTGGAAGATCATTTGAGTTAGTTTGTGCTTCTTAAGTCCTTGAGGTCTCCACTCTGTTGTCTCTCCAAGTTTCTGTATCGTGACGATGGGAGGTAATAATGACCACATTGGTATTAATCTCTTTAGTAGTCATGTCTTCGCAGGACTTTCTGAACTCTGTTTTCCAATGTGTGTGAGTACATACAGGTAGAGAAACTTAATATGGTCTTATTATTGTTTATTTGTTTGTTTGTATTTACATGTGTGTAGGCTGTTGCTGGAATGTTAATTTAAAATATGTTGTTCTTTTTGGATAAGGCTGTTTATTCATTTTTTCTTTTAAGATCTTTTAAGCATAATCCCTGTATATTGTTTCCACTATTGACACAAGAGACCATATTTAGTATTATTTCTTGTCCTTTTATATAAAGCTTTTTCGTTTTTAAGAAAACTCGTGGTCTTGTTTCTCTTTCTCCTAGGGGTGCTCAGGGGATTGGAGTCTGCAGCTCACGACAGTGGATTGGTGGAGGTAAGAGATTCAGGGGAAGAGAAAATCTCTTTGTGTTTAGAGGTGGGGTTACAAAGCTTGCATTGGCAGGGACTCAGGCTGGTGAGATGGTGTGGTGAGAGAAATAACACTGATCTCTCTTGTGGGTTCGCGGGTTTCAAAAAAACAGGGAAATTAAAACAAGGGTGATCTTCCACAGAGGTGCATTCCAGTGTGAGGGGGTGTTAAAATTTCCCTTATGTTGTACAGACCCAGGGCATCTGTAGTCTTGGAGATTCCCCTCAGGGAAGATTTGGGTGAAGACCAGAGTGAGCCGGCACTGAATTCCCTGGCTGGTGGTGCAGCCATCAGAATCTAAGCTGGTAATTAAGCTTGGAGGTTTATGCAGCAGGGCCCTCTATTTTTGGATCGACTAAGGTTAGTAATTAGGGACTTATGCTTTATGACATTGTCTGTCTACCTTTGTCACTTCCAACTTGTAAGACAGATAATTAGAAAGCCTAGATGATTAGAAGCTCCCTCAGAGACTAGATTGGCAACCAAGAGGAGAAAGCAGAGAATTAACCACACCCAAAACTTCCCTCCCTTGAGATTTGAAAAATCTTGTTTCCTGATTGGTCCTCTGGTCAGGTGTTTGGTTCCCTTTGTTAACCCTTTACAGGTAAAAGAAACATTAACCCTTAGCTATCTGTTTATGACAGGAACAAACAGTAATCAGGGAGAGGGAGACAAATCTGATGAGGAACGGGTGTGGCAGGAGGAAAAATTGGACTAGCTGGCTACAAAGACTGAGACAAGGAGACAGGGAAGGGGAAAACTGAGATAAGGAGACAAGGGTGTTTGAGGGGATGACTGAAGGCTGGGGGAGGGAAGGGAAGGATTAGACATGGAGGCATGAGGAGGAAACTGGCACCGACTGGGCAAGGAGGCTGGAATTGGGTGTGGGGGGGTGGAGAGAGATGGAGTCTGGGGGGAAGACTGAGCTTTAGATGGAGAGCCCAAAGTGGGAGACTCGGACTGGGTGGTCGAGGAAGCTGGTGTTGGAATAAAGAACCAGGGGTTGGGAAGAGACTGGACTGGGAGCAGGACAGATTGGATGGAATGGGGCAGAAGACACCAAGATTAGGGGTAAACAAGCAGAAGGATCTGTGACCCCTAGAGCACACTCCCCTCCAGAACCTGATTCCTGAGTCTCCTCATTCCTAAGGTTAAAGCAAATACCTCTGAAACCCACTAGCATAGTGTGCGCTTAGAAGATGACAACCTGTGATTGCTATCACTTACTCCATTAGTTCAAACTCAGGTCTGGGTAGTAGATCTAATAATTCCAACCCTGCTGATTCATGATGTAGGTTCCAGTCCAATGCCACATGCTGGAATTTCTATTTTTTTCCAGATAGTCTTTTTGAAAAATTAGGAAATTATACTTAAAAGCCAAGTTAAAAGAACATTAAGTGCAAAGTCAAGCACTCAAACATTAGGCAATGCCAGGATTAAGGTTGTCTGTGCAATCATAATTTGACCTTCTTTTGCATATGTATTATGATACAGACTTTAATTACATGATTACATTGAGATCGCAGCATCATTCAGTGCACAGGATGGACCTGTCTGAACAGAGTTTTGTAGTAAAGGAGGCTGTTGTCTGTAGGATCCTGTCTCATTTATTGCAGAAGCTAGAAGGCAAGTAGTGAACGAGGCAGGGGTTTGCAGGAAGAGAAGGAAGGGTCTAATGGTTCAGGCAGTTGAACACTACTCTGGAGAACTGGATTCTAGTCCTGCCTCTGGCATGGAGTTTTTGATTCTGGGCAAGTCACTTGAACCAAACTTTTCTCAAGTGGTCACTAATTGTGTGTCCTTCATTTTTTGAGTGCCTGATGTGAGACCCTGGGGTCTGATTTACAGAAGTGCTGAGCACAAACAGCAGTGACTGAAGTCAGCGAAAGCTGTGTTTTGACCAAATAAAGTATTCTGCTCTGTAGACTGAATCATTAATGTTTCTCGGGCTTTTCTTTCGAACTCATCACAACAGTACCTATTTTGGCCTGAGTGCTCCACAGACATTCATGAATTTATTTTCACAATATCCCTGTGAGATGAAGGGGAATCGTATCCTAATTTTACAGGTGGGTGACTAAAGCACAAAGAGATTAAGGTCAGACATATCCACTAATTTTGGGTGCCACCTAGGTTCTGATTTTTCAGAGGGCTTAGCATTATATTGCACTTTAGATGTTCAAAGTCCAGCTCCCAGCAACCTCAGGAGCAGCTGTGCATGCTAGGTGAAAATTTTCAGCCATATATATTTGACAAAAAAATCCGGATTTGGTGACACTGAAATGCTTTGGGAAATCTTGTCGAATTTGCAAACTGTGCATTTTGAACCCTCCTAAAATCTAAATGTTTTGTTTTGCCATTTTCAAAAAGTATTTTGAAATCACTTTTTAAAATAATTTTCCATTTCAAAAATGTCCTTTAATTTTATTTGAAAAAATGTGTAAAAATGGTTGCAATCAAGATTGTGATTTTTGTCAAAATAAAACATTTTGTTTGTTTAACTTTTTTCAGTTAACTGGAAATTGTGAAAACTTTTATTTTTTGGTCTGACCCAAAACAATTCTTTTCCTCAACTTTCCAAAATTGCCAAAGAATCCAGTGTTCACCCAGCTCTACTCAACACTTCCACACATCAGCATAATGCAGCTGTCATTTCCCCTCTGCCACTGGGCATCTCATTGGTATCCTCTACCACTGAGGTTCCTATAAAGCCTCTTCCAGAAACTAAAGCTCTCTAAGTGCAGTGACTCCTGCGTGTATGTGATAGGTTAGTTTACACCACCCTGCCTCAACAGGGGTGGATCTGGCGCCTACTTGACTTCTAGTTGGATAAGACAGTCCTCATTGCAGTTCCTAGACAGCTGTGTTTTGTGGTTGGTTGTGAAATAGCTGCCACATCTCCTGCCAAAGCTGGCTGCATTTCAGCGGTGGATATTGGATGTGGTGTTGGTATAGCTGTGTCGCTTCCAGGATACTAGAGAGATTAGGTGAGGGAGGTGATATTTCATTGGATCAACTTCTGCTGGGGAGAGAGACAAGCCTTCAAGCTTACACAGAGCTCTTCTTCAGGTAGTGGATATTGTCAGTCCTCTGCACTGTTGAGAGAGTTTGTAATGCAATTTGGGTCCTTTCTGCATGAATGATGCTACATAAATATAGACCCATATAACTATCAATAAAAGTCTGGTGACATGCCTAGTTTTTAATAAGTATATTATATTTTTATAAGCATGTTGGGTTTCTGATGGGCTAAAGTTTTATTTTTGTCATTTATTCAGAATTAAACCTCAGCCTGATTGGTTGATAGACGTTCCATTATTATTTTACCTATTGTATCATGAGCTAATCACCAGTAGGGTTAAATCTGAAGGCAGTGCATGGGCTTAAAGTTCTCAATTTCTGTTGTGATTATCGCCTCAGTCCCCATGCAGCACAGAATGAGATTTAGCCCAGGCTTGCTATATTAGTATGAAAATCTCCTGGCTACTTCTAAGAATGCTTTGTAAATCAGTTTGTAACTCAGTAAATTGCTGAAGATTCTGTGAAAATAAAAAGTGGCCTTTGTTTCGTTTAAAATAGCAGAAGCAACTGACTTTGAGGCTGCCCTCAGTTCCTTGTGGATATGTGCTCAGCGAGATTGAATTGAATGGAAACAGCCGAAGAATGTGAAGCAAGGGAAAATGTTTTTATAAGAAGAAGAAATGGCAAAACTTAGGGGAAAAAACGAAGAATATAAGACCTTGAACTGAGACTGTTCTGAAAAAAATAATGAAAAAAAAGTGCCCGCCTGAATAATAGAGTAACTAGCGACCTTGAACATTGATGGTGTGCATAATAAGAATGAAACAAAGAAATCCCTGAATATGAGGCATTCTTATAGCAGAGAATAATAAGCACGAGTGGCAAATTTTAAAAATGGAAGATATGTAATATAATAGACATCGCAGGGACCTCAATCAACTTGTGACTACAGAGAATACCTGGAGGGGATTAGAGTGGCCTTGTCTAGCAAACAGCCTAGTTACAACCTACAGAGAAGAAAAGAAAATCAAGAAGGTTTTCTTTCTACTCCCAAAATATATTTCTTGTCACTACCTTTCTTGCATCCGATGAAGTGGGTATTCACCCACGAAAGCTCATGCTCCAATACATCTGTTAGTGTCTAAGATGCGACAGGACTCTTTGCTGCTTTTACAGATCCAGACTAACACGGCTACCCCTCTGATACTTGATACCTTTCTGTAGTCTCAAATGCAACTTTCTCACCTCTTAACAAAGGACCAGCCAGACTTCAGAAAGATATCAGCCATCTATTTCAGAGATGTGTCCTGCCACCCATCATCATTAGTGTCTGAGTGTCTTCCATGTCAATCAGCACAGTCCCTAGTGGATTTCATGGAGCCTCTGGGCTAGGTCCTTGACTTGAATGGAGCAACATCGATTTACACCTGGTGGGAATCTGGCCTATTGATTTCAGTGGAGCAACATGGATTTAAACCAATTGGAGAGCTGGCGTATTAACCTCTATATAGCTATGCTGAGTTACAACACCTGAAGGTCTTTTATGTCCTTTTTATTGGTCATAAAAGTCTCTGCATAGGGTTTTTGCTCAGCACAGTATTCCACTTGTGGTCACCTGGACTGTTACCTTCCAATGGCAAGATCATATGCCTTTGCGTGTGCAGCCCAAAACTGTGTAGAACTGTTTTGCATCCACATCCTGTTGCAAACTGATGTCTGATCTGCTGCACACTATAATCCCAAAGCTTCTTGCTTTTCCCATTGAATATCCATGTTTCAGATATATTGCTGTGCCTTGCAGGATCTCATTTTCTGCCCATATTCCTAAATATCTTTAGGTGCCTTTCATTTCTTTGCCCCTACTGGTGTACACAGCTCCTCCTCAATCTTGTCCCATCAGCAGGTGTCTTTTAGGGTGCTCACTAACAAAGATATGAATAAGACTTATCCCTGTGATGCTCCCCTATAATTGTCCCCCAGCTTGGTCCTTGATATTTACCAAAACTATTTATTTTACAGTATTTTAGCCAGTTTCCAGTCCATCTGGCATAGATTCCCTTCAGAGCCAATTGGAATATTTTGTTCAGTGAAGAGCTTGTGAGACACATTACTAACATCCAACCCTGATCTCCAAGCTATTGAGTTTGCCTAGCAAGGTTAATATTTTATAAATTGCAACTGACTGTTCTTCGAACTATTATGTACATGCCTCTGCTGTGTTCTTCTACCCTGGGGGACTAGACCATGGCTGTTTTATAGTAGGCCTATGCCAGGAATGGCTCTAGGGATTTTGCTGCCCCAAGCACGGCAGGCAGGCTGCCTCCGACGGCTTGCCTGTGGAGGGTTCGCTGGTCCCACGGCTTCGGTGGACCCTCCCCAGGCACGCCTGTGGGAGGTCCACTGAAGCCAGGGGACCAGCGGACCCTCCACAGGCAAGCCACCGAGGGCAGCCTGCCTGCTGCCCTCGCGGCGCCAGCAGAGCGTCCCCCGTGGCTTGCCACCCCAAGCACACGCTTGGCGTGCTGGGGCCTGGAGCCGCCCCTGGCCTATGCACACGGTATAGTCTTGAGAAAAGCAGACTGAGCAAGGACCTAATAACAGTCTTCAAACATGTGAAGGGCTGTTACAGAGAGAACAGTGATCAATTGTTCTCCATGTGCACTAGAGGTAGGACAAGAAGTAATGGGTATAATCTGCAGCAAGGGAGATTTAGGTTAGATATTAGGAAAAACTTTCTAACTGTAAGGGTAGTTAAGCTCTGGAACAGGCTTCCAAAGAAGATTGTGGATTTCCCCCTCACTGAAGGTTTTTAAGAACATGTTGGACAAACACCTGTCAGGGACAGTCTAGGTTTACTTGATCTTGTCTCAGCATAGCTGGATGGACTAGATGAACTCTCGAAGCTCTTTCCAGCCCTACATGTCTGTGATTCTACAGAGAAGGCGGAAGAGCTACCATGCCCTGGGGTTCCTCATGCAGCCCCAGTCTTTCCAGGTGCTGCTTCCCATGCTTGGCAGGCAGTTGAGGGAGAAGGGGAATGCATTTTCTATCAGCCATTGGACTGGTGCAGATTGCTCCCTGCAGGTGAGTTGGCTCCAGCACTCCTCTCTGCCCCTCCCAGACCCTTTCAGGTGAGATCACAGGCACAGCTATTGTGCAGGGTCCTTGCATCACCAGCTAAAAGGCCTGGGAATCTTCTTCAGGTCCCTCCGTGGAAGTATGGGACTACTCACATGCTTTAAGTTACCTACTTGTGTAAGTCTCTGTAGTATCAGGGCCTAGATCTGGGCTGTGCAAACCTGGTCTAGAAATTGCAGAAGAAAAGGCTCTGAGGAATTTTATTTCTTCCTCTCCCAATCCTGGCCTGAGCTGTGAAGCACAAACGTGAACAAAACCAAAACCCTGACATCAGATTCACTGGGGTTCAATTTGAGTTTTGAGCAAAGGTTCAAGTTAGATCCCAGCTGGTCCACCCATCCCATGATTTATATCTGTTCCCCATGTAGACACAAATGCATGCACCTCCCTGTACAGTCCTGGCAGAGGTCCATGCCAAACCATTCCTTTACATATCCCTCTGGAGCCTACAGAACTCATCTGTGCCTGGCTGCTGCTTTGTGTCAAGCCTCGTGTTGTCCTCCTTTTTCACACCACAAAAGATTGAAGATAATATGAATACCTATAATACAAGAATGCCCTTCTGAGAATGGCTTGCCAGCTGGTATTGTACAGTATAAAGACTCTGTGAAATAGCTTGGGTAATTTACACTCATTAGGAGGAGAATGTAGTAGATTAAAGGTAGCAAGGGTGAATAGCCTCCAATTTTTGTAAAACTTGCCTAACCTTTTATTCACCTACTGAGGCCATTATTTTATAATAATAAAAAAGAGGAGAGAGAGTCATGCATGAACTTGGTGAAAGAAAGAAAGAGTGCGAGCTAGGAGCTATTTTCTCTCAAGAGAAATGTAGTGTTATAGATTAAAGGTGGGAAGACAGCCCTCATTTAAATCAATCCACCTCTCCAAAGTATATTTATTCACAGATTAATTAGCGTTGCAAATGAAAATGATCTGGGTGGTAGGAACATTATCAAGGCCTTTAAAGAGCAGGAGAGAAGATTAAAAGGAGGCGCACTTCCCCTTTCCTTGCGATCCAAAGAGAAGATCAAAAAGCTGGTATTAAATTAACAGTCCTGATGATTTCTCTCTTCTTTTTGTTCCTCGTTTATTTATTTGAAGCTCATGTTGATACGTGCAGGCTATGGACCTGCTGTTCTGGGCTAGTGGTGGGTTAGGTGTCCTGGGTCACCCTTTTGAACAGTTCTAACTAGTTAGGAAAGATCAAGGGATAACAGAGCGGAGGGCATGGGGGAGAGGCACTTCAAAGGTGTTAGATTTCAGGTGAGATAGAGGAAGGAAGGAAAATTTTTTTTGTGTTCCTTATATATTTAGGCTCTGTAGACTGCTCTGTGGGTCTGACTGGCATGAATAACCCTCTCCTTTATCTCTAATTAAAGATTGATTCCTTGAGGTTCCACTGGTGCCTTGTGAGTCTTATAAATTATACCGGGGACTCATATGGCTTGCTATTAGAGAAAGAAGTATAGTTTTATTTTCTGGGAAGGGAGAAGAAGGAGATCCTAACTTATTGAGTCCACACTCGGCCCTATATTCCAGGAAAAAAATGAGGAATGATGAAAATCCCTTTAAATCAGTATGTAATGCGACACCCCAGGATGGGTCATCAGTAGGTGGGATTGAAATTGGGACTTCTGGAGCTAAAATCACAAGCCTCCAGTGCCTGAGCATAAAGGCCATGTTATCTGAAAGACTAAAGGGGACTCTTTATGTGGGACAGCCACTAGATGGGGACAGAGGGCCATACTGTGGAAGCATGAGTTACAACCATTACTGCATGGGCAAGAACTATAAAACCAACAATGCCCATTGCATCATGATCTCCCTAGCTGCATGACATAACTGGTAGAAATTGAATGTTACTAGCTGGTAGCAGTAGAAGCATATAGTGACTTTGTTGAACACTCTGTGATCAAGAAATCTCATTAATGTGGAAAGCAAGATCTCACTTTAGGCTAACATATTAATGATGAGTGTGCTGGGCTACCTAGGTAGACTTCCCAGGTACATTTGAAAAATAGGGTTAACAATATGATTCATATGCTTTTTCCTTACTTTGCACCCTACCTTTTCAACACAACTTCTTTGAACCTTGGATAGTTAATCATTCTGAATTTTGATAATTTTCTCTCTAGTGTATTGAATAGTTTTTTCTTAGTTTAGTGAGCATACAGCCTGACAGGGCTTTTTTTTTTAAATCTCCTTGAGCCCTCTGAACTTAAGAATCACATGCCTTTTATGTGTAGGTTTCTATTGTAAATAGAGGCTCTGTGCTTGATTCTTCTGCCTGTACTTAGCTTATCGAAAAGCTTTGTTATCTCAAACAAAGCTGGCACATGTACATTAGCTCCAAAGAACTGAACTTGCCTGCAGTAAGCACAAAATGCAAGTGAGAAGAAGGAAATAAAAATAGCATTACTGTCAAGAAAAGCATGGCTATCTGCTCCTCATGTGTCACATGAAGCATGCCATGTCAGCTGGCTTATGGACTTGGAACACTCCTCATATGAGAAGAAAAAGCTGGCTTTCAGCCAGCTGTTTATTAAGGCCTCGATCCTGCAAGCAGCTCTATGCAGGCACAGGATCAGCACCCAAGGTTCAACTACTGCACAAACTCCATCTATTGAAGAGCTTTCCATAGCAAGTCTTCCAGCTACTTCAATATGCTGAATGGTAAATATTAGAACTGGTTGAAGAAGAGGGGGAAATTTTGCAAACATTTTTCAAAATGTTGTCTGTCTTTTCAAAATTTCAAATTTTGGGCAATTTAGTTTGAAGGGCCCAGAGACATCTAGAAGAAGGGGCGTGGTAGTTGCTAGGCATGCTGAATAGCTGTTTCTGAAGCTGTACAGAAAGTTTACATTAAGGCCAAGCAGTCTTGCAGGTTCCATTCATTCATAATCTGAGAACTGAGCCAACTGGAGCTCAAGAAACAATGGTTATAAGTATGGGAGTTGGAGACAACCCTGTGGACTTAGCAGCTGATTGATGCAGAACCAGGGCCGGCTCCAGGGTTTTTGCTGCCCCAAGCAGCCAAAAAAAAAAAAAACAACTGCGATCGGGATGTGTGGCAATTCAGTGGGAGGTCCTTCGCTCCGAGAAGGACTGAGGGACCCTCTGCCGAATTTCTGCTGAATAGCTGAAAGAGCCGCTCCATTCTGGAGTGGTGGCCCCAAGCACCTGCTTGATAAGTTGATGTCTGGAGCTGGCCCTGTGCAGGACTCAGGGATGTGTGCGCTGTGAGGGCTGTACAATACCTGTACCACTTTGGGTACAGACTGCTGATTTCCTGGCTTGCTCAAAACAAGGAGACAACTTGCTATTAGTTCTGGACTGAAATTTGCTGCTGGCTGCAAAATTGTTTGGACTGTTGTGTGCTAAGGAGAGTGTGAAGTCTCTGGAGGGGAACTAAGGCTGCCATTCACAGGCTGTGGAGAATCTAGGTGACACACATACATACATTGAGGCCATGCTGTAGAGACTGAGAAGGAGAGGGAACTGCTCTGGGAGATGTTTAGAGGGGTGGATGTCTGTATATATATATCTTAAAGTATAAAGGGGCACATGCTCTGTTGAAACCTGGCACTGAAGTGTATGTAACAGCAACAAAATGGGGAAATCTAAATAAAGAGCACCACTGAGTTCATAAGAACAACCATACTGGGTCAGACCAATGATCCAGCCAGCCCAGCATTCTGTTCTCTGACAGTGGCTAATGCCAGGTGCTTCAGAGGGAATGAACAGAACAAGTAATCACCAAGTGATCCATCATGTGTTGCCCATTCCCGGCTTCTTGCAAACAGATGCATGGTTTTCCATCCCTGCCTATCCTGGCTAATAGCCATTGAGCTCTAGATTCTTTATCTAATAGCTTTGTGCAAGATATTCAACAGTATTCCAAATACTTTTTGGAAATATTTATATATGTATTAAAGGTATTAAATGCTCATTCATTATGAAATTCTACGGTGCTTTCTCTCTGAGTCCAGCTGGCAGCTGTTGTTAACATTCAGGGTTATGCATGCCAGAGTTCTGAGGTTTAACTCTGTGTAATACTTTTCTGATATGTCCAGAAAAGACAGAACTCCGTCCTGTGCTTCGTTAGAGAAGTAGCTGAGATGCTGGGAAAAGGGAAGGGTAATAGAACTGGTTGGAAATTTTTCATTGAATCTTTTTTTTTTCATAATGTAAAATGCTGTTTATTTGAAATGATGGTGAGTATTGCCATTGAAAAAGAACTATTTTGAAATTTAAAAAAAAGTTGATTGATCTGCTGACAATGCTCCTACTAATGCAGCCCAATATACAGTTAGCCTTCTTGGCAACAAGGGAGCACTGTTGACTCATATCCAACTTCTCATCCACTGTAATCCCCAGGTCCTTTACTCCACAACTGCTGCTTAGCCATTTGGTCCCCAACCTGTAGCGGTGTATGGGATTCTTCCGTCCTAAGTACAGGACTCTGCACTTGTCCTTGTTGCATCTCAGCAGATTTCTTTTGGCCCAATCCTCCAATTTGTCTAGGTCACTCTGGACCCTATTCCTACCTTCCAGCATATCTACCTCTCCCCGCAGCTTAGTGTCATCTGCGAATTTGCTGAGGGTGCAGTCCATTCCATCATCCAGATCATAAATGAAAAATGTCGAACAATATGGCCCCAGGACTGACCCCGGGGCACTCCACTTGATGCTGGCTGCCAACTAGATATCGAGGCATTGATCACTACCCATTTTGCCCAACAATTTAGCCAGCTTTCTATCCACCTTATAATCCATTCATCCAATCCATACTTTTATAGTTTGCTGGCAAGAATACCGTGGGAGACCATATCAAAAGCTTTGCTAAAGTCAAAGTATATCATGTTCACTGCTTTCCCCATACCCACAGAACCAGTTATCTCATCACAAAAGGCAATCAGATTGGTCAGGCATGATTTGCCCTTGGTGAATCCATGTTGACTGTTCCTGATTACCTTCCTCTCTTCCAGGTGCTTCAGAATGGATTCCTTGAAGACCTGCTCCATGATTTTTTGAGGGACTGAGGTGATGATGACTGGTCTGTAGTTCCCCGGATTTTCCTTCTTGCCTTTTTTAAAGATGGGCACTCTATTTGCCTTTTTCCAATCATCCAGGACCTCCCCCGATCATCACGAGTTTTCAAAGCTAATGGCCAATGGCTCAGTGGTCACATCAGCCAACTCCCTCAGTCCCCCCCCCCATATTTTCATTCTGTCTGCATTGCCTGCATTGGTGTTAAAAAAAAAAGGGTTGGCTGCACTCCCTTGCCAACAAGGTAGCCACCTTCCCATAGATTTTGATAGGGTGGAGCACTAAGAGTAGTGTTAATATTTATGTATGAGTCAGGCTTTTGCTGAAGTCGAACTAGAAGGAGCAAAGTACTGTAGGTTAGGTTCAATTCCTCCTCACTGAGCCAAGCTAAACTCAAGCAGACTGAGCTGTGAGTGACATTCTAGTGGGCCCATAGCCCAGAAAACAGCCTGTTTAAAATGAGGGATTGTTCCATCTATTTTTCAGTTGTCCTGTTTGTTAATTTGCTTAGGTTACCTCAGGGGATCTGGCTAGGGTGACCAGAGGGCAAGTGTGAAAAATCAGGACGGGGGTGGAGAGTAATAGGTGCCTATATAAGAAAAAGCCCCCAAAATCAGGACTGTCCCTATAAAATTGGGACATCTGGTAACTCTAGATCTGGCATATTAGAAAAGACTCAGATTTTCCTCACTATTGGATTCTTCCATAGTAGCAAAGAGACTCTAAATCTCCTACCCTCCAAAACTGGGACAAAAGAGGCTCAGTGGAAGGGGGTGGGGGTGGGGAAAGAGGGAGAGACGACTCCTGCTTTAATTCTGCTTCCTGCTTTGTTTTCTATTTTTTGTTTTTCATTTCTGTTTTAACCCCAGCTCCCTTTCTGGCCTGGCTTAGAGAAATAATGTTCCTGCACTTGTATATGGAAGCAAGACAAGCAGAAAGGCCAACTTTTACTTGGGTAAGGTTGCAGACTGCCTCTTGAACCTCCCTCCTCAGCTTCCAGCCTGTTACGCAGGTTTCCTATGTGTTTTCAAAATGATTTTCAGGTGGAAGTTGTAATGCTTTAACTGTCCCTCCCCTGCCTGATAGTCACCCATCCAGGTATTCACATGGTGATGGTGGGCTTCAGGTGTGTGCTGAAGGAGGAATCAGTTCAGTACAATTTAGCCTTCCAGTCAGTTGAGCATTTCTTCCTTTGCATGGAAAAACCTGTTATGTCCTTGCTTTTGGTTGGAAAAAAAGTCCAGTTTTTTAAATTAAAAACAGAAACTGAAAAATAAGTTTTTGGGGGTTTGGTATCTGAAGCCCTCTAAATGTGCTGTTTTCAGTTTTCTATTGAAAAAAGACCTCTAGGTATTTTTTTCAAAATTTATTCTGGTAAGTATTTGCTGTTTTCTGATTGGCTCATGTGTGTGCGTGTGTGACCTGCTTGGTAGAATATCATATCTGCTCAGGTGCAAGTGACTATGTCACCCACTAGTAATTGATCAATAGGGGATATGAGCCACAATATTACTTTGGCTTTGCAAGTCTCCAGCTGTGCTCTGTAGACTACTTGACACACCAATCATTTCTCTGAGCAACTTTCATTATGATTCCCCATATCCAAAAAGTAAAATGTCTACAATGCAATAAAACAGCATCAAGTCTTAAAACACAGGTCAATTGACTCAGGCTCACAGGGCTCAGGCTGTGGGATTAAAATTGCACCATAGACATTGAGGTTCCGGCTGGAGCCCCGTTTCTGAGACTTAGCCCCCTTCTGGGGATTCAGATCCTGGGCTCCAGCCAAAGCCTGAACGTGTACACTGCAGTTTTGAATCCTGTTGCCCGAGCCCCATCTGTCAGAGTCAGCTAACCCAGGCAAGCCTCTAAGCCATGCTACAGGTCTTTTATTGCAGTGTAGACATACCCTCAGTGACTTTTAGTAAAGATGAAGGAAAACAAAGAAAGAAGAAATATAGAGTCTCTATGAGAGACAGAACAAAGCAACCCACTGTTAACATATTTATCTGCACTGAAACACAAAATGGTGGCTGCCCCAGTGGCAAAACAGGGACTCCTGCATTTTTAAAGACGCAGTGAAAAGAATATGTTGTAAAAATGTGTTTTCATTTACATGGCTACATAAATGAAGAGGCTGGAAATCACGAGGATTTAGCTGAGGCTAATATAGGGTGGCTGGGTAGAGTGCCTTTGTTTTCTTGTTTGCAAAATTTGTAATTGTAAATTATATGAATCAAAGTATAAAAAGGTGACTTCTCCATTGTGTGTTTTTTAAATATAGGGGGTGCTAAGATCACAAGATAGGTGTCAGAGAAATCAAATCAGTCAGTAAATTAAACAGAATGCCCCTCATTTATCTATTTTTTGTAATTTTTTAAAGTGAATTGAGGGAGTTCTGCATTTATGTGGTTAAGAGAGACAAGGTGGGTGCGGTAATATCTTTTATTGGACCAATTTACGTTGGGGAGAGAGACAAGCTTCTGAACTTTCCCAGAGCTCTTCTTCAGGTCTTGGGAACAAACTTAGGCCTGATTTACACTACATGGTTAGGTCAGCATAAGTTGCCTTGCATTGACCTAGCTGTGAAAGTGCCTTCACTTACTGCCAGCACAAGTACTTCTCTATGCCAATTCAGTAACACCACCTCCCCGAGTGGCGCTGAGTCACGGTTGATGTAACTAGGTCAATGCAGTGTCAGCGCAGAGACTGCATTGCTTACGATGACTGTTATTGGCTTTTTTAGAGATGTCCCACAATGCCCCACACTGACAATACAATTGATACAAGCACTTCTGGTGAGGATGCATACTGCCGACACAAAAAGCCAAGAGTACACACACACAAGCAATTTAATAATTGTGCTGGATGTATGCCAACCTAGGGTCGGTTGACATAATTTTGTAATGTCGACAGGGTCTTAGAGTGTCACAAGATAGAACAGATTGTTTAAAATAAATATTCAACACATATTTCAAGGAACCATTCAAGGTGAAGTGGTCCATAAACACTCCTCCCCCCCAGTCATAGGGAGGAAAGGAACAGGGAGAAGTAGGTGGGGAGAATTGATAGTGGGTTACAGATTGTTGTAATAAGCCAACATTGTTGGATGATACCACCTATGGGTTCCATTGTGGGGTGGTAGGTGACAACTAGGCGTGTGCAGTCGGAGAGAGTTTTATTTCTGTATTGAAGCAAGTTCTTTCAGGGTATTTGGGTGACCAGTTCCATGATGTGATCTACTTCTCTCATAGAGTGTCCTTGCTTAGTGAAGGCGGTTTTAGGTGTGGTAAAGTGTATATCCCAGACTTTCTCCTCCAAGCATATTCTGTGTTATCTGAGTGCCTGGCTGTAGATAACAGATTTCTTGGTGTGTGTGTGTGGGGGGTGGGGTGGGGGTGGTTACTGGATCTATGAAGGTAGGTGTGGTGATCCAGGTTTCTCTTGTATATAGTTGTCTGTAGAGTTCCATTGCTGAAGTTAATTGTGGTATCCAGGAAGTTGATTCTGGCATGGGAGTGTTCCAGAGAGAGTTTTATGTAGTTAACACAGGGATGTAACAGGAGGTTGTGATGGGTTGGATCACAGAAACCCCTTTGGAACTGCCACCTGATGTGATGAGACTACCTCTAAGCCCGTTTTCCCTGGAAGTTTGGGACTTCAGTGCCCTGCCTGGTTTGAGTCAGACACACCAGCCTGCTACAAACATAGACCCAGGTCTGAATACGTCCCCCGAAACCTGCAGGCTTAACTGAAAACAGCTGAAGAAGTGCTCCTGTCTCCAGCACTCAGATACCCAATTCCCAGTGGGGTCCAAACCCCAACTCAATCTAGTTTACCCTGTATAAAGCTTATACAGGCTAAACTTATAAATTGTTTGCCCTCTGTAACACTGATAGAGAGATATGCACAGCTGTCTTCCCCCCACCCCTCCCCCAGATATTAATACATACTCTGGGTTAATTGATTTAAGTGGTTCCAAGTAATAATGGACAGAACAAAGTGAATTACCTAACAAAATAAAATAAAACATGCAAGTCTAAGCCTAATACAATAAGAAAACTGAATACAGATAAAATCGCATCCTCAGAGATGTTCCAATAAGCTTCTTTCACAGACTGGACGCCTTCCTAGTCTGGGCACAATCCTTTCCCCTGGTACAGCCCTTGTTCCAGCTCAGGTGGTAGCTAGGAGATTTTTCATGACTGCAACCACTTTTGTCCTGTTCCACCCCCTTATATATCTTTTGCACAAAGTGGGAATCCTTTGTCCCTCTCTGCGTTCCCACCCCTCCTTCTCAATGGAAAAGCACCAGGTTAAAGATGGATTCCAGTTCAGGTGACATGATCACATGTCAGTGTAAGACTTCATTACCCACTTGCCAGCACACAAGTATCCAGGAAGACTTGCAAGTAAGCGGAACCATCAATAGTGAATTGTCCTGGTTAATGGGAGCCATCAAGATTCCAAACCACCATTAATGGCCCACATTTTGCATAGTTACAATAGGACCTCAGTTATATTTCATATTTCTAGTTTCAGATACAAGAATGATACTTAGGCCTGGTTTACACTACGCGTTTAAATCGATTTAAAGAGCGTTAAATCGATTTAACGCTGTACCCGTCCACACTACAACGCCCTTTAAATCGATTTCTGTACTCCACCCCGACGAGAGGAGTAGCGCCAAATTCGATATTAACATATCGGATTACGGTTAGTGTGGACGGAAATCGATGTTTTTGGCCTTCGGGCGGTATCCCACAGTGCACCACTGACCGCTCTGGACAGCAATCTGAACTCGGATGCAGCAGGCAGGTAAAAAGCCCCGCAAACTTTTGAATTACATTTCCTGTTTGCCCAGCATGGAGCTCTGATCAGCACGGGTGGCGATGCAGTCTCAAATCCAAAAAGCCAACATGGACCATACGGGAGATACTAGATCTGATCTCTGTATGGGGAGACAAATCTGTTGTATCAGAGCTCCGTTAACAGAACACGAAATGCCAAAGCGTTTGAAAAAAAATCTCCAAGATACACAGCGCTGTGTGACAAGCGTAACGGGAAGCCAGAGACTCAAATGGACGCTCATGGATGGAGGGGGTACTGAGGACTCCACTATCCCACAGTCCACAGCAGTCTCTGAAAAGTATTTGCATTCTTGCTGAGTCCCAATGTCTGTAGGTTCAAACGCAGTGTTGTCTGGCGTGGTTCAGGAAAAGCTTCCCTCAGTTTCTTTCCCCCCACCACACGTGAAAGAAAAGGGAAAGAAATCATTTCTTGACTACTTTCAATTCACCCTATGTGTACTGAATCCTGCTGGTAGACGCGATGCTGCAGCAGTGAAGAGCAGTATCCGCTCCTCTCCCTCTCCCCCTCCCCGTGTAGACGGTGCAATAGGACTAGTAACCGTCCTCATGAATATCTTAACATGTTGACATCGAGGCCAACATTGCTGGTTACTCCCAGTAGATAGGACAGAATGGCTAATAACCAGCTTCATCATAGCAACTGGGGGCTTCAGCCCCTCCCTTTCCTGTGTAAAGAAAAGATTCTGTACTGCCTGGACTGTCATAGCAGCAGCATGCTGGGCTCCTCTCCCCCACACCGCTTAATGTTCCTACCTGGACTATCATCACGCCGGGAGGCTGCCTCCCCCTCATTTTATGTCACTAACACTCAGTGTTTCTTATTCCTGCATTCTTTATACTTCATGACACAAAGGGCAGGACACTGCCACGGTATCCCAGGAAGGTTGGGAGGAGGGAAGCAACGGATGGGTTGTTGCAGGGCACCCCCTGTGAATACTGACACGGAGCAGCTGTGTTTTGATACACTGGTCTCTAATACACTTGCCCCTTATTCTAGGCAGGACTGACTCTATTTTAGAAACCATAAGGAGGGATTGACTCAGTCCCAAGTGAGTCAATCCTTAATTTTGCTTTGCGTTGCACCCCCGGCCGATTTCAGCCAGGGCACTCATGATAGCAGCGACAGAGTACAGAGGAGAGAGAGAACCATCATCTCATTGCCAGTTTTCTCTGGCAGTAGGCGGTACAGAACGACGGTAACCATCTCTGCTATTATTTGCAAAAGCAAGTGAATGCTGCTGTGTAGCGCCGGAGTATCGCCTCTCTTTCCGGGCATCCAGTACACATACCGGTACCGGAAAAAAAAAAAAGCTGAACGGGCTCCATGGTTGCGTGCTATGGCGTCTGCCAGGGCAATCAGGGAAAAACGGAACGCGTGAAAGGATTGTCAGCTGATGTTTTCCAGAGGAAGGAATGATGACGACATTTTACCCAGAACCACCCGCCGTGACAATAATGATTCAACCCAGAATTCCAAGGGGCGGGGGAGACTGCGGAACTATGCGGATAGCTACGGAAAGAGCTACCCACAATGCAACGCTTCAGAAATCACGTTAGCCTCGGACCATGGACGCACAACGCCGAATTACTGTGCCTAGTGTGGCCGCATGAAATCGAATTTATAATATCAGTTTTATAAAACCGATTTTAGCTAATTCGATATTATCCCGTAGTGTAGACATGGCCATACATACAAATAAGATGACCGCACTTGGTAGGCTATAAGCTTTGTAATGATACCTTACAAGAGACCCTTTGCATGAAGCATATTCCAGTTACATTATATTCACACTCATTAGCATATTTTCATAAAATCATATACAGTGCAACATCACAGAAGGCTGTTGGGCATCTGTTTTTTCACTGCTTTCTTGTTTACACTCAGAAATCTGACCAAAAGAAATTTGACCACTAGGAAGTACCACCGTTTTCCTCTCAGGTAATTACATTGTCATTTTCACTGCCTATTCTAAGCCTGAATCTGGCAAATGTTAGTCACTATGGCTCAGATTTGTAAAAGTATTTAGGAATTGCTCTGCTCGGAGTTGCAGCGTCTAACTGATTTAGGAGCCTTATGCTATGTCTGCACTATATATGATACACTGGTATAGCTGCAGCTCTGTAGCTCTGTAGTATAGACACTTGCTACAGTGGCAGAAGGGGTTTATCTGTTACCTCTGTGAGGTGGCAGCTTTTGTTGGCCTAGCGGTATCTACACCATATATTAGGTCAGCTTTACTGTATCACTCAGGGATGTGATGTAGCTAGGTTGACCTAGGTTTTAGTTGTAGCCCAGGCCTAAGTCTCATTTTTAAAATTGACTTAGGCACTTTAAAAATCTGATCCTATCCTTATCTCATCTTTTACATCTACCAAGTATAACAATGGTCCCAAAATATCTTGAAGATCTTTTTCTTTCCCACTTCTATCCTCTACAATAATTGTATACCAACTGCTTGGGCTAAAGCATACAACATTATAAGGTGTATATTGTGACTTCTTCCTCCAAACTCATCTGAATAAATTCATTCGGATTAATAAGTGGTGTTTAAAAATAACTCTGCTGCAGATTTGAGTTGTAGATTGTGGCATAAAGCACCATGACAACAGAAAATTTGCAGTGTTGCAGGGTTCAACTTTCACTTTATTCTAAAGATTTTTAAGTAGAGCAGGTCAGAAATTATTCCTTGAAACAATATATTGATGGAAAATACAATTTTAATCTAAATCAAAATGTTTTAAAAAGTACTGATTTTGATAAAATTTGGTTTTAAAATATAATGGAACAAAGTGTTTTGATGATAAAATGTCCCATTTTTTATATTTTTGTCATGGAATATTTCAATTTTTCATTTCACAATGAGTATTGAATTTTTTTATACATTTTAAGAATTTTAATAGGTCAAAATCAGAATGAAATATTTTAATATTGAAACAAAACTTTTCAATTAACCTGAATTTTTTTTTCAGAATTTCATCTCATGGGAAATTTAGATTTTTTTTTCATTCTGTTTGAGAATGGGGAAAAAAATTGAAATAATGGAATTTCACATGAAACAGAAAAATTTCTTTTCTTCACCTTCCAGCAAGTCTCTGTGTAATGCATTGGCTAAGCTTGCCAGGTCCCTGGCTAGTGGGTGGTCCACTGAGTGGATAAGAGTCTAAACTTGGAACAGATACTGATGTTACTCCTCTATCTCTTTTGATGGAAGTCTGTGCTCTGGTGCAGAAAGGTCCCAGGTCCAGCTCCTCTAATGATATATGATGAAAAGGGATCATTACATAGTATGAGCTCATACAGTGCTTTTTTTCCCTTCTGTGGCCCTGACGGAGGGAATGCATAACTTCCTGGCCTATTTTTCCATGTTCCTTTCAACTAGAGGATAAGGTCCTACTACCGCTACCGGTGAAGAGAGTTGTTCTCTTAACTCAAATCACAGCAGTCTTACTTTCATGTTGAAGACTCCTGTGCTTGACAACCCATGGTTGGGGCCATTACATCTGCCCAGAGCATTCTGCTAACCCATTCAACGATTATCAGTCAGCAGCTGATCTAGTGTGCTTTGCTCTACATTTTATTACATTCTAGACTCATTTATGCCATGACTGTGTGAGGACAGGATCTGAGAGGGACTGGGATGTCAGAGCAATGGACAGAAGAGGCCACAATGAGCATAGCAAATGGTCCAGTTACATCAGCCTACAGAAACTTTGGGAAAGTCCCGAGATTTATGGACAGGCAAGAAGAGAATGAATAAGCTTCAGGGGCCATCCCAGAATCTTTAGTTGGATAAAATACCCCTGAGGACCAGTAGTTTATCTCCCTCTTCCACCATCATTGTCCATGTGAGAATGAGGAAGCAAAGATGAGTGTGATCCTATGTTCCAGGGGCAGTCCCATTCAAAAGAGGCATTTAAACAAACTGAGTGGGTGGCAGGAAAAAGAAAAGAACAAAATTATCCACCGTTATCCACTGTTGGCTATGAAAAACAGCAAAAAAACCCAAGAACAAATATTTGGTCAAGAGACACTGATGAAAAAAACAACCAACCAAACAAAAAAAAACCCTCCACCAAACCTTTGAAGGCTTTTGAACATTAAAAGTGATGCAAAGCTCTATTTAATGGACACTCCCATAGCTCTCCCCCACCCCCCGCACCACAATTGATTGCAGTAAGATTATGATGCCATTAAAATTCATTCTGCCCATAAACTAATGTTGTGGAAAATGCTGACGTTTATAGTGGCTCCTACAAGAGACATATTTCAGTATGAAAGTGAGTCCTAATGCAAGAACTTTATTTAGGTAAAACAACATCCGGGAGCGGGGGAGGAGAAGGAGGAGAGATGGTGGCAATTGCTGAGGGTTTGATTTCATTCAACTAATGGGTATATGGACGCTAAATTTAAAAGACATTTTTAATAAATCTATTGGATTTTGACAAAATCAATCCAAACCCCATAAACCAAGAAGTCACCCACTTGATATTAATGAGGCTGTATTTGCATTTATTTTTCCCTTACACTAGACAAACCATTAATTTCTTGTTTATGCTTCCTTTGAAGTCTGAATGCTTATAGATAGATGGCCACATCATGTCTCCTGCTGCTACATTAATATTTTGCTATAAATGATAAATTTGACCATTTTCTACAACACCCCTTTTTTCTTTAAGAAAGCTGAGAAAATGCAAGCAATAAGTCTTAAGCCCCTGAAAGCTTAGCTGTTTTTCTAAACGCTCTGCAGTCATTGATTATTAAAGCAGTCATAGCTTTAACTTCAGGATGCCTTTGATGGCACCCAGCGCTTTGCTACTGTGAACTGTGGATTGTTCATTAACCAGCCAGGATTGTTCTTTATGTAAAAGATGCTTCCTTTTGCTAAGGCAGAAACTAGACACAAGCCAGCCTAGCTTCACCCAGCGCTGTCCCCAGATCTCCCCACACAACTCCTATTCATAGACTCAAAGACTTTAAGGTCAGAAGGGACCATTATGATCATCTAGTCTGACCTCCTGAACAATGCAGGCCACAGAATTTCACCCACCCACTCCTGTATCAAACCCCTAACCTATGTCTGAGCTATTGAAGTCCTCAAATCATGGTTTAAAGACTTCAAGGTGCAGAGAATCCTCCAGCAAGTGACCCGTGTCCCATGCTGCAAAAGAAGGCGAAAAACCCCAGGGCCTCTGCCAATCTGCCCTGAAGGAAAATTCCTTCCCAACTCCAAATATGGCGATCAGCATGTGAGCATATGGGCAAGACTCACCAGCCAGACACCCAGGAAAGAATTCTGTGTAGTAACTCAGATCCCACCCCATCTAACATCCCATCATGGGCCATTGGGCATGTTTACTGCTAATAGTCAAAGATCAATTAATTGCCAGAATTAGGCTATTCCATCATTCCATCTCCTCCATAAACTTATTAAGCTTAGTCTTGAAGCCAGATATATCTTTTGCCCCGACTGCTCCCTTTGGAAGGCTGTTCCAGAACTTCATTCCTCTGATGGTTAGAAACCTTCATCTAATTTCAAGTCTAAACTTCCTGAGGCCAGTTTATATCCATTTGTTCTTGTGTCCACATTGGTACTAAGCTTAAATAATTCCTCTCCCTCCCTGATATTTATCCCTCTGATATATTTATAGAGAGCAATCATATCTCCCTCAGCCCTTTTTGGTTAGGCTAAACAAGCCAAGCTCTTTGAGTCTCCTTTCATAAGACAGGTTTTCCATTCCTCGGATCATCCTAGTAGCCCTTCTCTGTACCTGTTCCAGTTTGAATTCATCCTTCTTAAACATGGGAGACCAGAACTGCACACAGTATTCCAGATGAGGTCTCACAGTGCCTTGTATAAATGGTACTAACACCTCCTTATCTCTACTGGAAATACCTCGCCTGATGCATCCCAAGACGCATTAGCTTTTTTCACGGCCATATCACATTGGCGGCTCATAGTCATCCTGTGATCAACCCAATACTCGAGGTCCTTCTCCTCCTCTGTTACTTCCAACTGATGTGTCCCCAGCTTATAACAAAATTCTTGTTATTAATCCCTAAATGCATGACCTTGCACTTTTCACTATTAAATTTCATCCTATTACTATTACTCCAGTTTACAAGGTCATCCAGATCTTCCTGTATGATATCCCGGTCCTTCTCTGTATTAGCAATACCTCCCAGCTTTGTGTCATCCGCAAACTTTATTAGCACATTCCCACTTTTGTGCCAAGGTCAGTAATAAAAAGATTAAATAAGATTGGTCCCAAAACTGATCCCTGAGAACTCCACTAGTAACCTCCCTCCAGCCTGACAGTTCACCTTTCAGTACGACCCGTTGTAGTCTCCCCTTTAACCAGTTCCTTATCCACCTTTCAATTTTTCATATTGATCCCCATCTTTTCCAATTTAACTAATAATTCCCCATGTGGAACGTATCAAATGCCTTACTGAAATCGAGGTAAATTAGATCCACTGCATTTCCTTTGTCTAAAAAATCTGTTACTTCTCAAAGAAGGAGATCAGGTTGGTTTGGCACGATCTACCTTTTGTAAAACCATGTTGTATTTTGTCCCAATTACCATTGACCTCAATGTCCTTAACTACTTTCTCCTTCAAATTTTTTTCCAAGACCTTGCATACTACAGATGTCAAACTAACAGGCCTGTAGTTACCGGATCACTTTTTTTCCTTTCTTAAAAATAGGAACTATGTTAGCAATTCTCCAGTCATACGGTACAACCCCTGAGTTTACAGATTCATTAAAAATTTCTTGCTAATGGGCTTGCAATTTCATGTGCCAGTTCCTTTAATATTCTTGGATGAAGATTATCTGGGCCCCCTGATTTAGTCCCATTAAGCTGTTCGAGTTTGGCTTCTACCTCGGATGTGGTAATATCTACCTCCATATCCTCATTCCCATTTGTCATCCTACCATTATCCCTAAGCTCCTCATTAGCCTCATTAAAGACTGAGGCAAAGTATTATTTAGATATTGGGCCATGCCTAGGTTATCCTTAACCTCCATTCCATCCTCAGTGTTTAATGGTCCCACTTCTTCTTTCTTTGTTTTCTTCTTATTTATATGGCTATAGAACCTTTTACCATTGGTTTTAATTCCCTTTGCAAGGTCCAACTCTACATGGCTTTTGGCCTGTTTCACTTTATCCCTACATGTTCTGACCTCAATAAGGTAGCTTTCCTTGCTAATCCCTCCCATCTTCCACTCCCTGTAGGCTTTCTGCTTTTTCTTAATCACCTCTCTGAGATGCTTGCTCATCCAGCTTGATCTACAATTCCTACCTATGAATTTTTTCCCCTTTCTTGGAATGCAGGTTTCTGATAGTCTCTGGAACTTTGACTTGAAGTAATTCCAGGCCTCCTCCACCTACTGCTGCATAGGATTGCCAATTTTGGTTGGATGTATTCCTGGAGGCTTCATCACATGACACAATGTTTAATTAAAGATTAATCTTTAATTCCTGGAGACTCTATGAGGCTTGGCAATCCTACCACTGTGTCCATATTAGAGAGGTGAACAATTGTCCATCAAATGGGTGGGAAGCACCCATGTACTTGTCAAAAGGTGCAGCACATCCACACGAGCCATGCTAGGTCAGCTGCAGTTTTGCCCTGCAGTCATTCTTGTGTTCTACCACGTCACTGCAGTTGCACTGCTGTCTGGTTGCCTATAACATAATTCCTAGCATAGCTTCCTGATGCACTAGCGTCTGGGAGAAATTGAAATGCCTTTTGGGACACTTCAAGGAACCCAGGGGAATGGATCAATCCCTGGGAAATTCCCAGAAGTCCCAGGAGTTTGGATACTATTTACCAGTGCTTCTCTCAAAATGGAATTGAGGATGAACATTTAACTCTGACTCTTTACTTAGCAAGAAATGTTTCTGCTGAAGCTTTTAAGAGCAATCATAGAGAGTCTCAGAAGAGGCAGTGCAGCATGTAATGGTGGTACTTGAAGACTGAAACCAGCAGTCTAGGGAGTTTTTGTGGCAAGAGTCATGCCCTCTGTAACCTTAGAGCAGCTAGTGCACAGGGATGCATGATGACCACTTTTGTGTCTGAGTCACAACCTCTGGCCAGTAGGGCTGAGGTGCTGTGGTAGCCAACGATGAACCGCAGGGGCTGCATAATTTCTGAATGAGGAAGGATGAGGATGGTGAGCTCACCTGGGCACAGTGCATGGTTCTAGAATTTTCACAAACTCTGGACTTTCCATGGGTAGGTGGAAGGGAGACTCTGCTTCCACCACGCGACACTGGTGTTAATTATGTCTCCATCCCCACTGTGAGTCTAGAGAGCCCCACACACCCACTTTTACCATGGCTAATAAAACTATTGCCAGATTGCACAAACCCAGAGATTAGCGCTGCCTGGAAATTTTCCTACTGAACATTTTTCCACCAGAAAATGCTGATTTGTCAAAATTGAGAAGTTCCATGGGAATGGGTCAGTTTTGATTAAACTTTTCTGCCAGTTCACTTGCCTGCTTCCCTGGCTTCTCAGCAGCGTGCCTTGCAAGGAGCTTGGGAGCTGGGGTTCTCCAGGCTGCAAGGGAGCTGGAAGTCCAGGGAGCATGTAGTGTTTCAGAAGCACCATATCTACCACTGTGGGGACATTCCAATGTTTCTAAAATGCAATATTGGGGGATTTCACTTCCACAAAATGTTTTGAGAGTCTGCCTTTTTTTTTTTTTGGCCTGTTTCAGGATGAAAATTGTTCCAAATATTTGACATTTTTCATGGAAGTGAAATTCAGTTTCCCGGCTAGCTCTGCGACTGATTCAATTACACACTCCACAGGATCAGGGGAGTGGTGAAGTGTGTGAGACTGAAAGCAAAATAGAGACATCTGATGACCCATAGCAAGAGTTCAGTGGCTAATGTATCCTTTTAAACATCTTCTGACTGAATTGTGCATAATTTGTTATTTTCTAAGGACAACAGAGTGAGGAGGCTGTGAGACTCACAGCAATGTATGCTCAGACAGACAAGCTGTTGCAACAGAGGCCGTTGGTTGTATTAGCAGAGCTGCAATTAGCATACTGCCCTAATCAGGAGCGCTCTGTGTACACACTTTCAAAATGAGAGGGGGGAACACTGGATGACTTAGTGAATAGGGGCTCCAGTGGTGCAATTGGTTAGCGCATTTTGTGTGTGTGTGTGTGTGTGTGTGTGTGTGTGTGTGTGTGTGTGTGTGTGTGTGTGTGTGTGTGTGTGTGTGTGTGTGTGTGTGTGTGTGTGTGTGGTGTGATACGACGGATAGCGTAGTGGTTAAGAGCACTGCCCTTTGATGGAAGAGACCCGGGGTCAAATCCTGGTTTGGGGTACCTCACTTTTCCAGTACGCGGTCCCTTTGGCCAAGAAAGACCCCTAACGCTTCACCTGCCTACCTCCAAATGAGAGGAACACGAAACTAGAGAGTCATGCGGCTCGGACGTTGCCCAGATTATACAAGGCCGTGCCAGATTTGAGGAACCAGGACAATCTGACGATAGGTGGCTACTGAAACTAAACAATTCATGGAGAGAACAAAAGAACCTGAATTGATGGAATGTACTACAACATAGACCTAATTGAAGAGGGGATAATAATGAAAATCGTATGAGGGGACTATGGAAGATATAAGATCTACAGCCACAGGCTATGCTTTACGAGAACAGCTAGTTACCGACACGCTCAACATAGTAGAGAAGCTTGCTCCTCAAGCCGTGAGTAGACCGAACACCCACCACTTACATCCAGACCGAGAAAGACCCTGGAAGAGCAAAGTGAGTGCAGCCACACCTGAAGCTGAAACGTCACTGCCACACCATCCATTGCAGAGCACAAGCGCTGATATGAGGCATAAGATCATGAACTAGCTACAAGCCTATCCTTGAGACCAAATTAACCGGCTCAGTGGAAAAGTACCATCAGATAGTATGTAGAAGATGCCAATAGAGCCCCATCGACATCCTACCCACCATAAAGCTCAGACCAATGAACTGGTGTATATGCCTACAACCTGTAAGCCTGGAGATCTTGGCACACATCAAGAAAGAAAACAGTATGTACCCTCACAACCCTGTGAGGATGTCGGCGAGAAGTAGTCCACTACAGGGTGTAGAGATAAGGCTCACCTCCGTCGACTCCTCTCCCTAGGACGCTAAAACAAGCCCGCCTGGCCTAACCAGGCTAAGACCCTAGAGGCCAAAAAAGATAAATCCCTGTTCTCCATAGAACCTTTAGCCAAGGTGTGCCAACCAGCAGCGAAACTGAACAGACTGGAAGAAACATATGGGAGAAAGAGAAGATCATAACAACCAAGTGCACAAGGGCTGCATAGACACTGAAACGAGCACACAACTCCAGAAGAAACCAAGATCACCATCAAGCAGTAAAGACATCCAGCAAGCGGGTCAAACAGAAAGCTGGACCAGACAATGAATCCAACACCTACTGGCTAAAGAAACTAAACAGCAGTGCCAATGAACGCTAGCAGAACAGAATGAACAGCCTGCTAGAGCAGGCCTCAACCAAACTGCTAGACACAAAGAAGGACAGGCTGATCTTTGAGAACCCCTGCAAGGGAACAGAACCCAGCCAACTACGACCAATAACCTGCCCCCACACATGAGAATCCATCAGCATCATAGCCGCCACACAGAACCATAATGCCAGTACAATGACACAGCTCAGAAGGCAATGGATAACAACACACCAGTTGCTACATAGATAGAGAGATCGCTCAAGGCTAGCACAAACCAATTCTGAGCACCAGCCTGGAATTGACTAAACAGGAAAGCCTAACGACCAATTGCCGCACACGGATCTGTGAGCCGGTGCTAAAACAAGCCAACAGGACACTAAGGACTTCCTAAGAACTCAATGGGACGAATGAACACACGGAAGTCAATCAGGCAGCTGCACAAGTGGCCATCAAAGTGCAGCATATTACAAGGATGCACTGCCCCCCGCGCTGTTTCAGCATAGGCCCCTTAAACCCCCTCAGCCAGAATATAACAAGGAACGGAATACGGTACAAGTCAAGGAGTGGAACTACCATCAGCCACCTCCCTAACAGGATGACATCAAAGCTGAGTATCTAAGAATAAACGAGACACGACTCGCTAATCCACCGACACAGGATCACAGTGAGGATAATCGGATGTCATTCGACTGGAGAAGTGTGGCCGATGGTAAGGAAGGAGAGGCAGTAGTCAGACTGATGGGGGGAACTACCACCGGCCACAATAGCAGACATACAGACCAGCTCAAAGTACCTTGGCATGCCCACAGTCACAGAAACCACGATGAAGAGGCAAGGATAGACCAGCAGACATCCAAGGTATCACCAAAGGGAATAAGACAAGTCCTGAAGAGACAGCTCAGTGGGAAGAACAAGATCCACAGCCATCAACAGAACGCCCTGCCAGTCTCAGATACCTGCGTATAGTGAGCTGACCAAAGAGACATGGAGTAAATCCTGCCGATGTGAAGACCCAGGAAGCTCCTCACAATTGCAACGGTAGGTTCCACCAGTCCCCAACCCCCACCCCCCCCAAAAAAAAACCCCCCCCTCTATACCAGCCCGGGAAAGCAAGGCGCGGGCTTGGTGAGCGTCAAGCCACTGTCATGGACGAAACCAGGAACATCCAAGAGTACCATCAGTAAGATGGCCCCCAAAAGATGAGCTGCTGAGAGAATGCCTGAGGCAGCAACAGCAACATGGGAGGAGAGCCAAGCAAAGAAGTGCCATGGCAAGCAAGACCCTGCAATGGGATGTACCATCGACAGAATTAGCTGAAAGGTGGCTGACAGTGGGAAATCCTACAAGTGCTGAAAGGGCGGACTAAAAGACAGCCTGGAGCACTGGATCATAGCAACACAGGAACAGGCAATGAGCACCAGATCCACTGAAGCAGGGTCTACCACACTAGAAGAGGACCCAAGTCAGACTGTGCAAGAGGCCTCAGAGACAGTCCCAACAATAGTAGGCAGGGTGTAAGATCCAGCAGAACAGGCAATACACTAAACGCACAACCAATGGCTGCATGTGTACAGGAACATCTGCACAAGCGTTGGCCTAGACCTCCCAAGACCAGATGGAGATTCCACAGAAGGTTGTGGAGAATAGCAGGGCTAAGATTCTTGGGACTTCCAGATCAGAACGGACAGGCAGGTACTTGGCAATCAACCAGACCATCGGGGAATAGACAAGGAGCAGAGACAGCGGTGGTAGATAGATAAGCAAGTTGCCAAGTGACAGCAACATCAGGAAGAAGGGAATAATGGAGAAAGCTGGAGAAGTATCCAGGGCCTAAAGAAGAACTCAGAGGAGGTGAAAAGTGAAGGTCCAAAGTGGTCCCAGTGGTGTGAAGGAGCACTCGGGGCTGTGGACTCCTAAGCCTGGGTGAGTGGTCCACAGATCCAGGAACAACAGTCGAGAGCTCTCTGTCCAGAAGAGTGCAGTGCTAGGGACACTTAAGATACTGGCGCAGAACCCTCAAAACTCCCAGGCCTCTGTAAGAGACCCGAGTTGACGGAAAACACATACCATCCATAGGGGTGAGAGAGAATTTTTTTTTTTTTTTTACACAAAATTAGAAGTCATTTACAGCTATGTTTGGGGTAGGTTTCATGTAAACGTAGTTAATTATCCCAATCTGTTGATCAGTATACTGAGGAAGTTTATGGAAGACAAGTGATGTTGTATCAGTAGGGGAGTGATTATTGGCATTACGCATGCCTTTATGTGTTTCGAGGTGGCAGGAATATACTCAGGACGAGTTTATGCATTTATTATCTCATGCTTTATTAATGGGTCTGGAATCATTTTGGTGAGAGTGACCATGGAAGCATGAATCAGTGTTGGTGAATTGACATGGAAGACCCATATGCTTAATGTAAGAATTACATACAGCCAGTTTTTTTAAGAAAACAGAATGACTCAATGACCAGGATATGGCTGAGATGGAGCTAGAGATTAAGTTATTTTTATTTACCTTCTAGTTGATTTATTTTATGGTTCTCTAGGGTCATATTGTCAAGCTTTCCTGCACAACCATGAAACTTGCTTTCTTTCAAAATAAAAATGAGATTCTCTCAGATTCAAATGAGTCAGGAAGTTAGAACATAAGAACGGCCATACCGGGTCAGACCAATGGTCCATCTAGCTTAGTATCCTGTCTTCCAACAGCAGACGATGCCAGGTACCCCAGAGGGAATGAATAGAACAGGTAATCATCAAGTGATCCATCTCTTGTCACCCATTCCCATCTTCTGGCAAACAAAGGCTAGAGACACCATCCTTGTCCATCCTGGATAATAGCCATTGATAGATCTATCCTCCATGAATTTATCTAGTTCTTTTTTGAACCCTGTTATAGTCTTGGCCTTCACAACATCCTCTGGCAAGGAGTTCCATATGTTGATTGTGCATCAACTTGTTGGGTCTCTAATACACCAAACACATGATAAAATTGTGAGAGCAGGCAACACTGATGGTAAATGTGGTCCTAGGGCCAAATCTTCTGCTAGTATATCTTCACTGACAACAGTGGAGTTACATCAGCAGAAGAGTTGGCTCCTGATCTCCATCCAAGTCTCTTGGCACACCCAGGGATCATTTCTTTCTCCTCTTCCTTGTTCCTGGTCCTCAGTCTGTGAACTGCTCAACCACTGGCAACAGCTCCTTTCCCAGCCCCCAGCTACTTTGGAGTACCCAGAGTGTAGGGGTGGTCACTTCAATGACAAATAGGAAAGGAAAGAACTGAGGACTAGAAAAATGTAACTGTTGTGGCCATGGAACCCAAAACTAGAGCTAACTGGGGGGGGGGGGGGAATCTGATGAAAAGATTTTTTTTCTTCTTTTTCATTGAGATTTTTCACTGACATTTGAAGGTGGGAGGGAAGGTTGTTGTGAAATTGAAACCCTAGGGTTTTGGTTTTTTGACACCCCGTAAATTTTTTCCAAAGAAACCTGAAATTCTTTCATGAAAATTTCTCCTTAATCAAAAAGACATTTTCCATCAAAATAAATAAATAAATAAAAACAACCTCAAAATACTTCAACATTCTTCCCAACGTATAATTTTTTCAATAACATTTTCTGATGTTCCGTTGTTTTAAATTGTGATTTATATGTTACTTGGTGGGTTTTCCCTCCACACTTGATTGCTGTTCTGAGTTTGGCCATGTGGCAGGCACCAGCCACCTATGACTGCTGATATTGCATATTGAATTGATCTCCATCGCTCTGAACCCCTGAGGAGCCAGTTCTCTAGCTCAACAGTGGCTGTTGTTTTAGCAAAGTAGGTTAATCTCAGAGACCCAATTTTCTTCATTATTCATAGTGTAAAGTCCTTGAGCTGCCCAGCAATAGCATACCCATAGTAACACCTTGCAAAGAGAAGCTATCTTCCTGCAGGGGCTAATTCAGTACAGCTAAGTGCAAGAGCAGCTACAGCAACAATTGCTGTCTGTCACGTAGGCAGGGACTGCGGTAGCTTCAGGATGATGGGCCATGGTTATCCCCATCATACAATTAGGACCAGAAAGAACTAAGATTTTCAGTTTTAAAAGCGATTCAGCCCCAACAGCATCAAGCAAAGCATCACAAATCACAGGTAGATTGTAATCAATTAAGCCAATTAAGCTCAGCAGCCAGATCCTCTTGTGAGAATATTGCAGAAATCTCTTCTTTACTTTTGTTCATTTCAGGCCACAGTGACCACATCCAAAGGACCAAAAAAGCTGACCTACACTCCGTCACCCACACAGTAGGTTCAGATGTTCTCCTAGATATCTGAGGAGTCTCCTACAGGCTTATCTTATTCCTATCAGAAAAATCTTTCAGTTACTAGAGCCACTGCGAGCATCAATACCCTCTCTTCTGGGAGGGAAAATAGTAGCACACTCAGAAATGAAAAGGTATGTTAGTTGTCAGCGCTGAGGTCACCCTTGCTCTTTCCTTACCCATTACTATCAGCATCTCTCCTGCTGCAAATGACACTCCCCTGACCTTGACAGCTGTCACGAAGAAGAGCTCTGTGTAGCTTGAAAGCTTGTCTCTCTCCTCAATAGAAGTTGATCCAATAAAAGATCTTACCTCCTGTACCTTGTCTCTCTAACATCTGTCTCTTCTCGTGCCACTGGCACTGCTGAAGTTAGGATAGTCGCAGAGGGAAGGCTGGGTCTCACTGGATGCCTCAGCATTTTGAGATGATTTTCCCCAAGTCTACAGTAGCTGTTTTCACAGTGTATAGACGTGATTTTAATGGGGGCAGGGAGAAGAGATATACACTGTACCACTTGAAATCTGGCTCTGAGTGGGGTCGTGCTTGTATCAAATGCAACCAACTTTAAGCGGGTGGTGACCATCAAAGGCACACCTCTTGCATCTGGAATATGCTACCTCGCACCCTATGCCCAATGGAAATACAAGATATTTAGAATAACTGCCCACTCCCAGGTGAAGAAAGTAGAAGATGATCGATATTATCTCTTTTTTCTTCTCTAAGTCATTCTGTTTCTATGGGACTTCCAAACTTCTGCTCATAACGGACAGCAGTTGCAGCAGCACCACATCTGCTTCTTAGTCTTGCAACATTCTGCTAATGCTTTAACCAGTGGTAGTAAGAGAAAAAGCAGTCCCAGAGTGCTGGCCTCAACAGCACTGGCTTTACTCCTACTAGCTCTACCACGGAATCCTTTCATGCAACAATTAAATCAGAAGAGCTTCCCCAAACTGCAAACACGGCTAATTAGGGAGATGATGGTTTTGGATCTGCATCTTTCTTTAGTAGTGTTGGAGAGTATGTGCAGGTGAATGATAGATTAACAGTTCCCTGGATTTGAGTTTCTCTTTTCTATCGGGGTATTATTCACTGTTATCCAGACTAATATATATTTCATGCATGCCTGTCTATTCTGACAGTCCCTGGGAGTCCTTTCCCCACAGAGGCCAGCTCACTTCTTCCTGCTGTCCCTTTTGTGCCACTTTGGGCTGTTCTTTAGAGTTCTGTTTCTTAGGTACCATGGCATCCAGGGGGCTGTGAGAGGAATTCAGTTCCAGCCTCATGTAGGGCTGCAAGGGACCTGGAGAGGTTCATCTATTCCACCCTCTGTGCTGATACAAGATTAAATATAGCTAGACCATCCCTGATAGTTTGTCCAGCCTGTTCTTAAAAGCCTCCAATGATGGGGATTCCACAACCTCTTTAGGTAACCTTTTACATTTGCTTTCCTTTGCTGGAGGTTAGAAGTAAAAAGGGATTGCATCTCTCTCCAGATAACCTGACTGGTTAATTTATAACAGCCTCTCTCATGTGCTCAGCATAACAGCCAAGCCAGAGAAATTTAAAACCAGACACATGCTCTTTTCCTGGAATCCAAAGAGCTATTCACCCTTCTCTGCTCCATGTGGATATCCCCTCCAGATTTTGGAAACCTGGACAATTAAGAGACTCTTCTCTAGAGAATCCATCCCCAGTATAACACTGAGTTCAATGCTTGCCAAGACAAGACATTCGGATATTACTCCCTGCTTTATGGATACTTATACAGTGCAGACAAGAGCAATAAAATTCATAGTTATGTAATTCATACTGACTGAGGGTCTGGATTTAAGTAGCCCCCAGAAGCTGGACTCATAACTCTTTTGCCCTGTAATGCATCAGTAACTGCTCTTTTTAGTTCCCTCTTTAGCCAGTGCTAACTCACCTTGTTGAGCCCAGAAGGGGAGAAGTTTTAATTTAATGCAGAAGGAACCAGAGAGTTATGTGGCAGGAGCAGGAGATGAATATGATTTGGAATAGAGGTCGAGAGACAATGCTAAGAGAAGAGAGATCAGAAAGGAGTGGGATACAAACGTTAAAGCAAGAAAAGATCAATGCCAAAACAAGAATTCTGGTCATATGTCCAATGAAGAAAAATCAAATCTCAGCAACGTTATCAATAGCTGTGAGCTTGTGTGATAGGATGGATAATGCAATTGTCAACACAGCGAGGAGAGAAGCTAGGAAGAGAGATATGGGCAGCATAAGCAGCTTCAGTCTGTTATCGCTTATTTTTATGCACAACACCTTTAAATGGAGAGACACTCCCCTCCCTGTTGTAGAAGAAACTGCCGTTTTGTGTTCAGCTGAGTCTACTGCAGAGAGGACACATGTTCACACATACATGCTCACACATCCCTGTGTTCTTGCTTGTAGACAGTGCTTAATTTGTAATGAAAGAGGTGCTGGATCTCAAGCAATTTGGAGCCAGGGCTCAAGCAATTGTTTACTTTCATAACTAATGCTACAGGCCCAGAGGTGCCAGGGCTACCAAACTGAGAGGTGCCGGTGCTCAGCCCTGGCAGGACACAGTACAAATTAAGCATTGCTTGTAGAATCTTTGTTTGTCCTTTTTCGTTTGTCGCCCTCTATCTCTCTGTGAAGTAAAGGTTATGCTTAGTGCATGTGGACCAGGGTTTTTTGCATAGGGAAAGCATAACAGTTAGAAGTTCACTGTGTTTGGGCCGAGAAAGCACTGACACAGCCAAGAATGAGGATGCAAAATTTCTCCCAAATGATCCAAATACAGCTCTAGAGCATTTACCCATTTATCTTCAGGAAGGAGATTTCTAGCAACAAGAACAACAAAAAGGTGTCTGAGTACACCTTGCCCTCCTCTCACTCCAAATCAATAGATGAGAGAATGGAACAGTCCAGTTTACTAGTTTCTAAAATAGCCAAGCCAGCGCTCTCATCGTTTCTCTATCTGAATTCTTTCTGAACAAGTTAATATCTCTTCCACATTATTCAGTGCAGTATTGTCTTTGTACTACTGGCTAAGGGCAGTTTGGGGACTTACAGCATAGCTCCTGAAAGGATTTCAAGATTCTACCAGTTCTGTCATTGTCATCTAGTGACATCCCACACCTGTATTCGCACTACATTGGATTCCCAGCACGCGAGAAGGCTGCTTTAGAATTTTTTAAAGCTTCATGTTTGTTTCATAAAGCTCTTCCCACTCTGCCCTTCCCACCAGAAATGTCATCCTTTTTGTGCTTCAGGGGCCCCCAATTCTTTCCCAAGCCCATCTCTTCTCTGTGGTGTAAGACTTCTAGCTATCCAGTCCTACTGATACTTCCACTGACGAGATCAATTGCAAAGGAAGGAAGGAACTAGACAAAGATGAAAGAGAAAAGGTAGGGAACTTAGAAGAAGAAAAGGATAAACAGTGAGACTGTTACAGAGGGAAAGGAAAACAGTAGCTACATTAGATCAGAACTCAGCAGCTGTCATAATTGTGACAGTAGCTTAAAAGTCTTCCCTACCAATGACCTCTAGTGCAAGCCTCACTGCCCTTCACCTCCAATGCCATCTGATCTGCTATCTCCCCTTGGCTCTCCTCTCTGCCACCACCAACACTATGTCACAAAGGCTCAAACTGGGCTTAGCTTTGCTGGAATCAAGGCTGAACTGCATTTTAATCTAGTCATTCATAACTGCTGTATTAAAAAAAAGAGAGCGAGAAAGAAGGGGAACAAAAGTAAATAAAAAAGAGAGACATGTTAACACATATGGCTCATTATGTATACGGCAGACAAAGCTCTGCTTGTTCTGCAACAATGGCTCTGAAAAGCAGGTGTCATAGCAGCTGTACAAGGTTAAAGCACAGGGACCATTATGTACAAAATGAGTGAGTTTTTATCCAGAGGCTGCTTCAGCTGTTAAGAATGTGCTTCCCATTGTGTTGGCGTTTGCTGGAAGGACTCCATCTGTACAATGGAGAAATCTCTCATTCTCACCTTCCCCCAACCTCCGTTCCACCATCCAAATCTACAGTTATGGATATAATACAGACCTCTGGCATTCAAGGTCCTTGTTGCCCTATACTTCTGAAACAAAAGCTATTGTGCTATACCATGAAAGCCTGTCTGTGACAGAAGAAAACAGCCCAGCCCTGTAGCCTGAAAGGGTGTTTGTGAGCCTCTCTCTAAATTAAAAACCCAGGGAAAACAAAACACTTCCAATTAAAAATGGCCTTTTGTTGTTTTGTTTTTTTGGTGTTTTTTATTGGTCTCTCAGAAAATTTCATCCAAATGCTGATAGAAAGAGGTAAGTGACCTGTCCTTGCTTTCATTCTTAAAGAGGAATAGAAGCAAGAGGGGAAAAGAGAAGAAAATACACGGCTCAGGAGAAAAATAATAGTCTAATAAAAAGAGTTGAAAAAACAGGAGAGGGGGAAATCTCTTTCCTAATAAGCAACAGATTTTTTTTTGGACTAACAAGTTATAAAATACAAGACTGGGGTCTCTAAAAGAGGGCCCCTCTTTTAGGTATAAAGTGTAGATATCTTGGAGGGAAACTGGCCCTGTTTCCAGAGCTTTTAGAATATATTTTGTACATGTGGAAAGGGAAGGATTGATGCCAAAGGAGCTGAAAATCCTCTCTTAATCGACCAGACAAGTACAGCATCCCCAGATTGCCCATACCTCAGATGTCTCCTAGAGGATGTATAGAGAGATGGCATCGTGCTAATGAATTTGGGCTGGACCCATGTTTAGGTTGAGTGAAGGTGTGATGGGAAAGGGATCTGATCGGAGTTGTCTGGTGCTAGCCTGCAGAGGTCCACCTCAGACACAAGGCTGAATCCTGTCAATAGGGAAATGCCCGCTAAGTGTAGGCAACTGCAATAGAAGAGGTCTGTGAAGGAGCAATCAGATCTTTGCTAGGCAGAGGTGCCACACTGTTTGCAGTTGATGTCTTCTGCAGCAAAGTGCTTACTGCTGCTGAAGCTGGCTGGCACTTACTATCAACGGCAGCATGTGCGCTAGCTGGTTTATGAGGGAACCACACCCACTTATCCAAGAGCCATGACTCCTGTTGGCTATGGAGTGGCTTCTCGCTGCAGGAGATGCTCCCACACTCTAGAATGCCAGACCAGGCTTTTGTCTGCATTCCTCTGCTCTGCACCTTGCACATCAGCTTTCTCTTCCTGCCTATGTGTCTGCATCTTAAGCACCAGGATATGGATGATCAGGAAGTTGCCTACAATGCACAGCAAAATGTGTTGACCACAAAGAGTTTGAAGCCTAGCGGTGTTGTTGGATCCCCAGCTGCTGAGGGAAAACAGTATAGTACCAGGTGGGGGAGGAAGCCTTTCTTCCCGTCTTCTTCTGGTTGGGAGATGGATTCTGTTCCTTTTGGATGCAGGCCTTTTTTGGCTGTCATCGCAAGGGTGGATCACAGCAATGAGCTCTGCATACACAGACACCTTAAGGCAACCCGCAAGCTGAAGCTGATACAGAATGCATCAGCCTGCAGAGGGGATATCATCAGGTGCTGCCCGGCTGGCTTCTGCTTAGAGTCTACGGTGTCAGATTTGAACATTAAAGTTGAACTAGATTCAAGTTCCTGTTCTGAATCAGGCAGAGCAGGGCCTTGATTGTGGGTCTCCCACATCCCGAAGGTGGAGGGGTACCCCAGCTACCAGGGCATAGATTCAGTCTGTTTCTCTGTCAAAGCTGTTCCACTGTATATAAACAATTAAATCTCCACTGGGCCAGTGAGCTGTATGGAACTGGTAGCCCAGTGTTTGGGCACTAACCTAGGATGTGGGGACTGGTTTCAAGTTCCTGCTACAAAACAGGGATTCAAAAGTAGGTCTGTCACATCCCAGGCCAGGGTCCTGCCCACCTAGCTATTCTGGGGTCTGGTGGGTGCTCACTCTTGCTGGCTCATGAAAAATGACAAAAAGTCTCAGTTTTGATACAAAACAGGATTTTTTTTAGTGAAATCTCAAAAATATTCACAGGACAGAAGAACTATTTCTCCCCCCAGTCGTACATTAAAGCCCTGTAGGCTATGCCAAGTTGAAAGACCACTTCTTTCCCTGGGCCATATGCCTCAGCTGCCACCAGAGAAGAGACTCATGCTGATGCCCTCCTGGGATAAAAGCCAGGTATCTGATAGTCTTCAGGAGAAGCCTTTAGTGTAGGTCCCTATTCTCCAGGTCCTGAATTGCCCAGATATGTTGCCCTTCACTGAGGCTTTTAGGGAGGGAGAGGGATTCTAAGTGTGTTTATGAGGAAAGAGGGAGTTTTGGGGGTTTGATTTAAATGTGGTTGGTTATTTTCTCTGGGTGGGAATGAGGAGCAGCTGTTGCCTTTAATTTTGAACTAACTGCATTTCTAATTTTGAGCAAAGACACCTACGGCCCAGGTGCTTTTGTGAAATATATTTGTCACAAGTCAAAGTAAGTAAAGAAAATGTGATACAGACCAGAGCTCAGTGCCTAACTCACTGTTGGCACCAGGCTGTTCTCGGTGTCTGGCTGGAATCAGCTCATAAAATTGCAATGTCGCAAGTTGAACCTAAGGGAGATGGAGCTGAGTTTGGTAATAAAGGGAAGAGGTTTGAGAATCTCACAGAATCCCTCACTGCCAAGCTACCAGCCCATGGACTGTCAAAGATGAGTGAAGTCTTGGAGTAATTTAAACTCTACACCAGGAGGTAGCAGTAACCAAAAATGCCTTTTTCTATCTCCAGCCAACAAGAAGATTGTGCCTACTTTCTGGGACAGACCTGGTTATTGTGCCCGTGCCACTGTTACTTCTAGGCTGGGCTACTGCCATGCTGTCTCCCTAGGCATCATGCTACACAGAAGCTGCAGGTGGACCTGTAAGGAACTAGCTGTTTCTTTCACCTTCATGGAACAGGCATCTGTCCACATCATATCACAGAATCATAGAAGATTAGGATTGGAAGAGACCTCAAGAGATCATCTAGTCCAACTCCCTGTTCAAAGCAGGACCAACCCCAACTAAATCCTCCCAGCAAGGGCTTTTTCAAGCTGGGCCTTAAAAACCATAAAAGATGGAGATTCCACCATCTCCCTAGATAACCCATTCCAGTGCTTCACCACTCTCCTAATGAAAAAGTTTCCTAATATCCAACTGTCATAAGTAGATAGGTAAGGTAAGGGTTAAGTTTCTTTTACCATTGAAAGGGTAACCAAACACCTGACCAGAGGACCAATCAGAGAACTGGATTGTTTAAAGTCAGGGGCGGGAATTTGTATACTCGGGGTCTTTTTTGTTTTCTCGGCTGTGAGTAAACAAGGTTTCCTCCTAACTCCTTCTTATCTCAAATATTATACCAAAAGTCTGTGAGTACAAAGGAACCCAAAGCAATTCGGCTGTGAGGAGCTTTGGGTTGTATTTACAGATGTGGATTGCTGGGTCTTTGTTGTTCCTCGGCTGTGAGGAACAAGCTACCTTACTGATTCCAATCTTCTTCTCATTCTACTAAGGGGCAGTGAGTACAAAACGGGAACAAAGTAAAATCGGCTATGATATGCTTTGCTTTGTACTTACTGTGTGTGATTGCTGGTCTATTTAAATTGGCTATTTTTTAAATCAGACTGGGTTATTCAGATTTTCTTAAGTAGGAGCCTGTATAAATGTTTATGCAAGTCATTAGTCTGTATTGTCTCTTTTTCTATATAAAGCTTTCTTTTTTCAAAACTTGTGGAAGTTTCTTTTTCTAGTAAGGCAGAGAAATTGAAACCTCTGTATCAGGTATCTGTCCCCCTCACGGGAAGGCAGGCACGGGGAAAGGCAAAGCCAAGCTGTTGGTATTTTGCATCTCAATTGTCCTGAGGGAAGAACGCTTATCTCTTGGGAAGCAGAGAAACAGGTTATCTGGAGGTCCCCCCAGGCGAGGGTTGGGGACACCAGAGAGAGGAAAGGGGGGTCAGGCCCTATCAATTCCTGACCTGGTGGCAGCCTATCAGATCTAAGCTAGAGATTAAGCTTAGAGGACTTCATGCGAGTACCTTATATTTGAACTCTAATGTTCAAATCGAGGAATAATACTATGACACCAACCTAGACCTCCCCTACTGCAACTTGAAAGCAGTGCTCCTTGTTCTGTCATCTGCCACCACTGAGAACAGCTGAGCTCCATCCTATTTGGAACCCCCCTTCAGGTAGTTGAAGGCTTCTATCAAATCCCCCCTCATTCGTCTCTTCTTCAGACTAAACAAGCCCAGTTCCCTTAACCAATCCTTGTAAATCATGTGCCCCAGAGCCGTGATCACATTCGTGCTCCTTTGCCCTCAGCTGGCTCTTCATTCCACACCACATTCAGCTTCAGCTCCTGGTCCTCATCTTCAAAGCCTTCAACAGGAAGGGCAGCTCCCACAGAGAATGACGATGTACCATACCAAAATTCTATCAATAGGGACTATGCTGCTGACTGTATCTAGAACTAAGCTGAGGACAAGATGTTTTCAATGAATAGGGCACAGAAGTGGAACTTCTAAACCCACCGGATACCTGCGCATCTTTCAGAGCACAAAGGAAGAGACATCACTTTGCACAGAACTTCCTGGATAGAGGCAGAGACAGACTGGCTGGCAGGTATTCTTCCCCTCATAGAGATCTACTTGTGAGGAGCACGGTTCAGTAAAACCTCCATGAGGCAGGAGCAGAAGGGCTGCACCTACAAGGAGGAAGCTGAGATTTTTTAATATTTGTATTTGACATCAAAATATTGTAACAGTAGTCACAAGGATAAATGGAGACTGATCCTCTGTCATAGGAACAGGACATTCCCCTTTGGCAACCCTGTCCCGCAAGAGATGACTTGGGTTTGGAAGTGTCACATTTTTGCTATACAGTGTCAGAAGAAAACTGAATCTCTTCAGAACTGGCAAATGAAGCCACCAGAGTCCCTTAATCTGGAAGAAGACTTGGCAAAGAACTCGAGGAACTGGTTGCAACTCACCTAGATTTACCAGGAAGCAAGTGGTATTTCAGAGAAACCGGACACGGTAAAATCTCCACTCTGTTGGATGTGGCATGACCACATACCCTGAAGAGCTACAGCAAAATGGGAGCATGAAGGGAACTTGAAATAGTTAGAACAAATAATGCAAATGTTTCAAAACCATTGTGATCCTTGTAAGAATGTCACTTGGTAAAGGCCAATTTTTAAGTGTGGAAATATCACTTACATGAGTTACTTGCAAACATTAGTTATTTTCTGTCACGAGATAGGGAAGTAGTATTATTCCCATTATATTAAGACATAGAGAGATAAGGTGACATGCCTGAAGTCACAAAGAAAGTCTGTGGTAGAGCAACAAACGGAGCCAACTTCTCATGAGTAGAGATGGACAAATAACAGGTTTTTCAGTTCACCGGCAATTCTGAAAAATCAGGAAATATAACGTTTCATGTCGAACCAAAAATGACATTTTCTGAACATTTCAGTGTGGCAAAAAAATTATTTTGGTTCCCACTAAATATTTTGGTTTGATTTCATTGTTTAAAATTTAAAAATAAAATAAAAGGAAAGGAAATTCCTAAACAAAATGTCATTTCCAATCGACAACTCAAAATGTTTCATTTGGGAAATGTCAAAATGATACACTGTGATTTTTTCAGAAATTGTGGGTTGGGCAGGCGGAGTTCAAAATGATCAAGTCAGCAAAATGGACTCAAAACTGGAAAATGTTTTTGTGTCACCATATATGCATTTTTCACTGCAAAAAGGTTTGGACAAAAAATTCACTCAGGTCCTGTAGCAGCAAGGACTGTCCTTTCTCCCTTGCCCAAGAAACAAGTTGCCTGATGAGGCCATTGGTCATTATGTTATGTTCTTGTGTAATAAAACAATGAACAGATAATCAGAAATCTCATATCACTTTGGATTTTTGTGTGTGTATTTTGCTTCCTGTAGTTACTGCAGATTTCACACATGGGTACCTTAGCATCAACCGGGGTGTTCATACTGGGCAGCCTTCTCTACAGTCACCTGGGCACTGCAGATTTCACTTAGCATTTCTGAGTTCATATGTGCTATTCTGGGATGTCCTTAGTACAGAATCCCATCATACGCAGGAATTTCATCAATGCAGTCCCAGTAAGTGTTTATGTTTGGAGGTAGACAGGTTTTTTTCTGTTCATCATCCACCTCAAATTTCTCCCTCAAAGAAAAGTTATAGCTTTGGATAAGCTTTTGAGCTAGTTGGGTTTTGTTTTGGAAATGGGTAATGGGTAGCTGAGGGGATTTTACATGGTGTGTGTATTTTTGTTAGCTCACTGATATCTATAGCAATGTGTTGTTTTATGTCTTTAATGTCTCTCAGTCCATTAAACACCTTATCAGTTTTCTTTAAGAATATGTTTTACATTCTGTTCTGTGGACAAGCTGTACACCTCTGATCATCTGCATTAGCAGACTGCTCTTCAGCCTAACTGGACATGGGATTATCGAATCCACTATTTCAAACTCTTCTGAGTGATATCTGCCCTTTTATAGCCATGCTGCCTTAGCTTGGGAGGGACCATGGACTCATTCTGGATCTGTTATACACACAAGCTTAGTTTTCAATTTTAACTGTGAGTGGTCACTAGTCTTTTTATGTCTGCCGCTTGGGCTCAGTTCCGGTATCTATCTTTGACGTCACTTTTTGTTCATTTACTTCCTTTATAACAAGTCAATCTGTTGTACCATCTTGCTTTGTGAATGTATTAAAAGACATTTGCCCTTCTTCGCTCCCACATCCATCCTGGCTGTGGTGATTTGGGCTGAGGCTACTGCTCCCTGACCATCCATGGAGCTGTTGTCAGGATTCTGGCCTGTCTGTGGGGCACTGGTCACTGTGGGCCTGGAAGGGGGATGAGGCAGTTGGGATAAGCCCAGTACCCAGCTCCTGCAGGCAGAGCAGTGCATCTTCTCTGAAGCTGGGGCCTCCCTTCCTCCTCAGGACCAAGAGGGGGCAGGGCTCTGTCTCTCAAGTGCTCCCACCCAGGGGAAATGTCTAGGATTCCCCACAGCATCCTGGGCTATCTGAACAGCTCTTACTGGAGACCAGCTCTGGCTTCTGACCTGGCCAGGATGCAGGGCTTTGGGGGAAGAGAGGGAGAAGAGAAGGAGCCACAGTGTGGGTGGGGCCTCAGGGAAAGAAGAGGAGCACAGGGTGGGGCCACTTCTATTGAGTTTCTGGTGCTCTTGTCCCAGCTCCCAGGTAGCCCCCGACCCATGAGGTAAAGGCTGAGAAACAAAAGGGAGAGGAAATGTGATTGGAAACACCAGACAGCTGACTGAAGAAGGATGGGCCAGCAGCCTGTGGGTGAGAGGAGCAGAATAAAGACTTTAAAGATGTTATAATCCTCCTCCCATTGAAAGGACCAGAATACTACAGACAGACAGGCTGGAAGACCAGGCCTTGGGGACAGATTGAAAAGATAATTTATCCCCAAAGGTGGAAACATAAAATATGAGCTGGTGGGAAGTCTGGGTTGTGAAAGGAGCAGGGCCGGCTCCAGGCCCCAGCGCGCCAAGGGCGTGCTTGGGGCAGCATGCCACGGGGGATGCTCTGCCGGTTGCCAGGAGGGCGGCAGGCGGTTCCGGTGGACCTCCCGCACAGGTCCCGTGGCTCCGGTGGAGCATCCGCAGGCATGCCTGCGGGAGGTCCACTGGAGCCGCGGGACCAATGGACCCTCCGCAGCCACGTCTGCGAGAGATCCACCGGAGTCATGGGACCGGCGAGTGGCAGAGCGCCCTCCGTGGCATGCGCCGTGCTTGGGACGGCGAAATGGCTAGGGCCGGCCCTGGAAAGGAGCCAGGCCACCGCAGGGCTGAAGTGGCCATCAGCCGGGGCTGGCGGAGGTGAGGCTGCTATGCTCACACATGGCCATGCGGGGGCATCTGCAGTGAGTTCAATTTTGGAGGCTATGAAAGGAATTCAGTTTCCCCAATATCACTACTCACTTTTAAAAATCTTGGGCATTTTTTCTAATTTCCATGTGTGCAAACTCAGTCCAGACTCCAGAAGGCAAGTCAGTTCCCAGGTATGTAGTTGATCATCAGTAATAAAGATTGTGCAACTGGAACGTTAACAAATCTAGATTATGCACAAACTGGGACAAAATCCAGCTTCAGAGCTGTACTGGCTGTTCAGAGATTGCTGTGGGAAAAACCTAGGGTGAAATCAGGGTCCCTGAGCAGCCAGGGGAGTTTGGCTACTGATTTCAAGAGACTCAGGATTTCACCTTGTGTTTTACAGAAAGGTAAGCAGTTATAAATTAGAATTGTACAGATATTTTTCTGACTGCAATCACTTTTATACCCCCTTTAGTTGTCATTAGCTGCCTTAACTCAAAGGACTTGTGGAAAATAGTAAGGGCTGGTCTACACAAACATTTATTTCATGGCAAGCTGGGGTATGAATCTACTCTGCACTAGCCTGCTGCGGACTAACTGTTCCTTAGGAAGGAACAATCAGTTGCACACATACAAAATGGGAAATGACTGCCCAGGAAGGAGTACTGCAGAAAGGAATCTCAGGGTTATAGTGGATCATAAGTTAAATATGAGTGTAACACTGTTGCGAAAAAAGCAAACATCATTCTGGGATGTATTATCAGGATTTTTGTAAGCAAAACATGAGACATAATTCTTCTGCTCTACTCCACCCTGTTTAGGCCTCAGCTGGAGTACTGTGTCCAGTTCTGCGCACCACATTTCAGGAAAGATGTGAACAAATTGGGGAAAGTCCAGGGAAGAGAAACAAAAATTATTAAAGATCTACATAACATGATCTCTGAGGGAAGATTGAAAAATATGGGTTTGTTCCGTTTGGACAAGAGAAGACTGATAATGGACGTGATAACAGTTGTCACTACATAAAAAAATATTACAAGGATGAGCGAGAAAAATTGTTCTCATTAACCTCTGAGGATAGGACAAGAAGCAATGGGCTTAAATTGCAGCAAAGGCAGTTTAGGTTGGACATTAAGAAAAAATTTCTAACTGTCAGGGTGGTCAAGCACTGGAATAAATTGCCTAGGGAGGTTGTGGAATCTCCATCATTGGAGATTTTTAAGAGCAGGTTGAACAAAGACCTGTCAGGGATGGTCTAGATAATACTTAGTCCTGCCATGAATGTAGGGGACTGGACTAGATGACCTCTCGATATCTCTTCCAGTCCTATGATTCTATGTGGGCCCTGGCTGTTGCACATTAATTGTTCATTAATGCATTTGGAGCTAGCAGATCTAGCAGCTTATCGCAAAATGAGTGTTCATGTGGAGAAGCCCTAAACCAAGGACTTAAAAATATAATGGACCAGCTCACGCCCTCATAGACTGTAGTAACAGCCCTTCTTTCTCCAGACTCTGCAGAAAGCGGGCTGGAGATCAGTGGAGGCAGGGTTAGAGAGATCTGTGCGACTGCTCATGTGCTTAAGTGCTTTCCTAACCTCATGTTGCAACATGCAGGCCAGCAAAGATTCCCCAGGAAAAGGCTTTGTTACATTTTCTGTGGCTAGCCCTGCAAGCAAAGGAATTCTCCTTTTTAAGGGGCAGGTGCAGCTAAGACTGTACTTGGCAGCGCTGCACCACCTGATCTCTGCTGCATGTGTACAGTGGCAGAGACACAAAGGACCAAAGACCAGGAGCTGGCTGTGGAAAGCAGTGTGGTCTAGAGCAGTGGTTCTCAACTTACAATACTTATAACACAGCCCCGACCCCGAACCCCCACAGCACAGCTGCCATGGAACCCAGCCCTGTGGGGCTGGCTGGCAGTCCTGACCCTTTCTCCACTGCCGTGGGCAACGGGGCAGCCTGGACCCCTCCGCACAGGGCTGCGGGAACCTGGCTGACCCTGGCACGTGGGCGACCTTTAGCACACAGCTGAGCTGGGCCTCAATTGTGTGCTAATTGGGCCGCATGCAGCTCACGGGTTAAGGTTAGGGCGTGAGACCCAGGAAATGTGGGATTTACTCCCAGCTGTGCTGCTCATCTACTGTGACCATGGGCAGGTCACTTTGGCCCAGATCAGCAAAGGTATTGCAGGTCCTGGCTTCCAGTGAAATTGAGCCTACTTACTCTTATAGATCTAGGCTTTCCCCTCTCTGTTTCAACTGCAAGTTCCCTGGGGCAGGGACTGTCTCTAATTATGTGCTTGTACAGTAACTAGAGCAATGGGGCTTCTATGTGTACTCCAATATCTTCTTCTTTCTTGCCACTTCTGTATTTGGGATTGGCAAAATGGTCATCAGTTCACATGAGATTATCTACTGGGAGAGCTTCACGCTCTTGCTTTGAAATTGGTGTTTCCCTTCTCCTTAGTGAGCCACCTACCAAATCTATGGAACCCCAGCTGCCCCAGAAAGGTAGTCTTTATTCACCTTGACATCCTCATCAGAGAGTTCATGTGGCATTTTATCGAGGTAACCACAGCACCGACTACCCCACCCTTGCTGAGAGATGCCACCAGTTGGTCCTTGACTGCTTATTGGATATTCGCAGGATGTTCTCCTGTCTGCCACCCAGGGACGTGCCTGATGGAATGTGCTAGTCTAATGTAAATAACATGAAGAAGGCTGGCCCTGTGACCCCAAATATCCCCTCACTTTCTTCTGCATGGGAAGCAAACCACTCCTCCTGCCAGAAGAATTCAGGAGAGCTTCTGCCCTTGTGTGTACTACAGAGCAGGGAACAATCTGGCCTGATATTTTTCGATGGACCAACAACAAGACACTTTACATACAGGAATATAAGCACAGCAAACCCTCAAGCATGGGAATGACGTTAAACAGAAACATTCACAAAATACATTAACAAGATAAACCTATAATACACTGCAAAGCTAGCACCAAGTTAAAGAGTCCAGCAAGTGATAAATCCACAATCTAATAGTCTTCAAAAGTCTTGTCGGTATCCTTTGTAGATAAACTCGGCAGGTAGCCGTTTCAGCTCCCATAATCCACAAGACACTGAATCCATGAGACAGTTCCTGTTACTCATTCTCAAAAGAGAATAATTTCCTTGGGATCTTTGCAAAACTTGCAGCAAACAATTAAAATGAAAGGCAATACTTAAGGATAAACATAAGCCTTAGGTTTAAACAGCAAGTTTAACCAGTTCCCTGGGCTTTGCCATCCACCCAAACTTACTGGGACAATTCACCCCACACTAAGAGCAACAGAATAAGCTTATTTCTCTCTTGTGTGCTCATACAGACTGACTTTATGCTGGCTGACTGTTTCACTCCAGTTTGGTTAGCACTTCATTCAAATGTAATTATCTCCAAACAGAGGGATTGGATCCAAAACAAAGGTTGTCAGGTGACCATACACATCTATCACCAGAGGGAGACAGGAAGGATTTCCCTGGATATGGGATGATACCTGAAATTTCCTTATTAGTGGTTATCCCTGTCCTGGTTGTTAAGCCTGTTGTGCTAATCTCACTGTTAACTTCGATAAGCTGTGAATACTAGGTTTACTCCATTTTTCCAGGCCTCCAGGCACCAAAAGGGAATGTCATCACACACCTCCTCATGGTAGGGTCTCCACCCATATGAGGCAGAAGAGGTTCTGGGGGAGAATCAGGGATTGAAAGGCTGATTAATGGTGGAGCCCAGCTGAGAAGGATCAGAAGAAAGGGGATTCAAGGGAAGTAAGCTGCAGCCATCCCCTGGGAGAAGGGAGCTGTGTTTGAGGCTATGGAGTTAAGTAGTCTACAGTTACTCCCTAGAAGGGTGGGAGTTTGGGCTGGTAAGCAGGGGAGTGGAGCAGGAGGAGACGGAGGAAGGAATCCAGGGAAATAGCAATGGGGTCTGAGAGCAAGCAGACCACAGGTGCTAGACACAGAGATCCCAGACTGGAACTGGAAGTAGTAGGTGGGCCTGGGTTCCCCTAGCAGTCACTGGGGAAGTGGCACAGACTGGGCAGTGGAGCAGAAGGTCAGTTGTCTGATCGGACTCTGCTACCCCAGAAAGGGAGGATTGTAGTGACCTGGCCAGAGGGCCAAGTCATGATGAGAAAGCACCCGGAGTCGCAGAAGCAGCAGGGTGAGTTAATGAGCAGCAGAAGGGGGAGCTGGACCTGGAAGGTGCTAATCCCCAGAGCAGTCAGGTGGAGGTGCCCTAGAGGTGAGTGCATCCTGTTACACTCCTTTGCATATGGGTGGAGGCTAGGGAATGAGCTGGGGGCTCAGGAGAGGGATGAGAAACATAGAGGGAATGTTAGGGGAGGAAATTTAAGTAGTAAGACAAGTGGAAAGGGACTAGGGCAACCAGACAGCAAACCTGAAAAATCAGGACAGAGGGTGGGGGGTAATAGGAGCCTATATAAGAGAAAGTCCTGATGTTTGGGTCTGTCCCTGTAAAATTGGGACATCTGGTCACCCTAAAAGGGACAGATTTATCCACAGTAATCTGAAGAAGTCTCAGCTTTGTCAACTGCAGAAACAATGAAATCTCCATCATTTGTAACAATGCACATGTCCTGGTAACACTTTCATTTCCGTGCACAATGGCTTTTCTGGGCTCTGTCTGGAACAGAAAGTATATTACAAGGAAGGCAGAACCTTGCAGTATTTTCAGCTTGAGACCTGAGTCGGAAAAGCCAGAATTTTGTGAACAACCCCATTCTCAGGCCCTACTGCTCCTCCCACAAGTACACATAAACTGACCAGAAATGGGAGACAAGGCATCTTCATGCCTGCACCTATGGTCTATGCACAGCTGTCTATGGAGCTGCTCTGTAACGATTTGGGAATATTGCATATGAGCTGGTGACTGGGGTGTTTACTGTATGGCTATGCTGGACTAGTTTAATAGCAGGTTGTTGGAAAACATAAACAGGGCAAGAAGACACTGGCTCCAGGAAAGACTCCTCTGGGTAAACACTTCAGAGGGGCTAAGAAAGCGTGTCTGAGCTATTAACTGGGAAGAGAATAACCTAGCTCCTATTTAGCACTTTTCATTAGTAGATCTCAAAGCGTCTTATCCAGAAAGTCAATGTCATGATCACCATTGTATAGATGAGGAAACTGAGGCACAGGGCATTGAAACCACTTGCCCAAAGTCACCCAGCAGGCCAGTGGAGAAGTGGGAAATAGTACCCAGTTCTCTTAGTTTCAGTCCTCTAACAAGTAGGTCACACGGCCTTCCTTTTTGGCTCCAGCCAAGTTAAAGAGAGTTAAAGCAACCTCTATGGCCCAAGGTCAGGCAATCGTCTGGGATCTGTTTGCAGGGAACAGACTGACACACATAGATATGTGTTCAGAGGTCTAACAAAGCTAAGCCGTCCTAACCTCATTATACTGGGGGTGGGGTTTAGACATGGCATTCCTGTGGACCTTTTATTGATTTAAAATTCTCTTATGTTCTGCTTTATCCCTGCTGTTTGGATTAAACAGCCCTTTGTCATGCGAAAGCTGGTTTGGGTCACAAACTCCCAAAGAGAAGAGCCACAGATACCTGATCTCTGTTGGACATGTCAAGGTAAGTGCTGACTGGGGCTGATCCACACGGTATTGTAGCCTGGGAGAATTGCTGAATTTCACCCCAAGAAAGGTAAAGACTCAAGGCCTCGCACCTGAGAGGGATGCACTTATAGAGGCCAGAGGTGCAGCTAACCCTGTAACTGACATTCCTTGTAATACATTTCCTATTGTTTGGTCCAGCCTTGGTTTAAGTAACCCTAGCAATAAGCCATTATACAGCTATGTTCTCTTTGGCTCTGTGCGTATGTTGTTATGCTGCCCTCATCACTGTAGTATCTGAGCTCCTTCCAGCAGAGCACTAAATGACATGACTAACATCTGTCATGTGCCGTTCGTTCCCTGCCTGTTTCTACGCTCTGGGGGAGAGCTGTGTGTGTAGTGATTTTTTTTGGTAGGGTCTTGGGGTGCTGGTTTTGGTTGAGGGAGGGCAAAACAATTATTGCAGGAAACTGCATCACTTAAAAAAGATGATCGACATTGTTACATATTTAGCTGATGAAGGGACTGCAATAGATGCAGTGATGCTTTACTACTGCAAAAAATTTTAGGTACAGTAATCGCATCACCCACGTCTTAGTTGCACCAGGTGGGAAAAAGAAACTAACAGGCTGGGGTAGAGAGAGGGAGATTACAGTAATATGAGCATGTTTTCATGTTGCCTAGCTGCGTGTACAATGTCACTTACCACTTGCCTAGCCGTTATCACCTGGCAAAGTCCTATATGTCAATAAAAAGGAGGGAATCCAGGGAAGGGCAACAAAAACTATGAAATGAGCTGGAAAGCCTGAAAGACCTAAGTATGTAAAGCTTGGCTAAGCAGTGGCTAAAGGGAGATACGCAGCCCTGGCTCTGTATGGAGTCACAACACGCAGCTTGCCTATGGCATCAAATAGGACCAAAAACCCATCAGCTCCCTCTCTGAGCCTTTTGAGCGAGTATCTGACTGTGCAGGTCAGGCAACTTGCAAAAAGCCTAGAGCCAGAGCAAGTGCTCGACAGGTAGCTGAAGAGTCACGGGGATTCAACGGAGCAAAAGGAAATTGAGGGGCATGGAACGGAAAAATCTCCGCTAGTTAGGTGTATTTAACTGGGATGGTTTCCCCAGGCAAGTGATGGAACCCCCCACTGTTTGAGCCATTTCACACTAGTCTGGCCTCAGGAACAGAAGAGGGAAGAATCCTGCACTGGCAGGGGATGGACAAGGTGACCGAATGGGCCTTTTCTAGCTCTCATTTCAGTGACACTGTGATGTCTCTGATGAGGTATCTGAGTCCTCCCATCAATTAACCCTCCATACCTGTAGGCAGCATGTCCCTAGTTGCACTGCTTTCACGTGATAGGAAGATCTCATGCCACGGGGCATGGGGCGTGCGGGTACTATTATACTCCTTTATCTTCACTCTGTCTCCTTGAAACTCTGACACAGAATTTGTTATTGTGCGCCTCTGGATAGAAAACTGCAGAAAATTCTTCCAGACAATGAAATGATTCAATTTACTGCCTCTAATAGAGAGAGTGCATCATAGCAGACAGTGCAGACTAATTCAGGACAGACCCTGTCAGCATGCCATCAGTAAGTTTTTGCTGCCATCCAGTGGCTGTGATACAAGTTGCTTTGCTGCTCCCACTGAAGGAAATCTGTCTTATAAAAGTGTCAAAGTAATCAAATCAAGAAAGGGAAAAAATGTTTCCAGTAGTAATTAATTTGGTCTTTGGTATTTACAAATAGGGCAATGAATCATGCCCTATAGGCACTGGCATTTATTTTCATATCATTGCTTGTTGTGATTACAATATTGCCAACCCCAACCTGTCAAAGATCAAGAGTCAAGCCTTCAAAATCATGAGATTGGCTCAAAATTTGAGATTTTTTTTTTTAAATTTGGCTTTTTAAAATGTACTTTTGTAAAGGTAATTTGGGTCACATTTGCAAACTTTTTTTTCAGCGACCATTAGGGCTATCAACATAAAAATGAAAGCTGAGAATCTCATCTATTCATATAACTCTAGGAGCTCGTATTTAAGGAGTACACCAAGTATCACAATGGATAAAATCACAAGAGATGGTAACACTGTGATGATATCTATACACCTAATATTCTCTCTCTCTCTAGGTACCTGGGCCACAATCCTGCAAGCATGTATCTGTGGGCTTAACTTTAAGCATGTAAATTGTCCTGTTCAAATAAATGGGTCTATTCCCATGTGTAAGTGAGTCCACTAGATGGAGTATTATGTAATTATTAATTAGTTTAATGTTTATAAATTGCTTTGGAGATTAAAAAAAGCCTATAAATACTGTTACTTTTGTTTCTATAAATATTCTTATTGGTAATAGCATTTCTCTTCAAAGTGCTTCACAAACATTAAGTAATTAGAATATTGTTCTTGTTGTCACCTTGAATCTGATCATTTTAATACATTAGGTACATGCTAAACCAGGACTATGCTTAGCTCAGGCTGGAGAGTGGGGAGCTTGGGGTGTACATAAACAAGGCAGGAGAAGCCAGCTCTACTTGTCCCATTGATAACTGGGAAAGGAAGTCTGGAGACATGCCTAATCAACAGTATTGCCCAATTAAGTAGGGGAGATGAGAGATAAGTTTAAATGGAACACGGCAGATACTCCCTGGGAAAATTGAGATTTCCCATCAGATTTAGCCAATTGGCCAATATTTGTTCATTTTATGTGTACCATGTGCTTATCAATAATTTGGCATCCTGCTGTTTATTTGGAAAGTTCTACCTGCATGGCATTCAGAAAAGCAGAGACTCCATATGTCAGACATGTATTGTGGCAGTAATATATTTGTAGGCATCATCTACTGCTACTTCAGCTAGATTGGCACTGGCAGCACTTTTAATCTCAGTGCCATCTGGCTATCTTCTCATCAGTATTGTCTGCAGGAGAGGCTGTCTCCAGATGGCTCGAATCTCCTCTTGCTTTGTTTCCATTTGGAGGTTTCCTACATTTCCAAATTTTCCTCTAGGGAACCACTAAGAGTTTGTCACAGTTATCAGGTGAACTGTACCTCTGACCCCTCCTGTTTTCTCTGGGTGCCCTCCTCTCAGGATGGAATCCCATGATTCCCCCACTCTCATGTCAAGCTCTGAGCTGCTGTCTCCTGTATGTCAATTGTGATCACCTCAGCAGATCTGACTTGTGTCCAGACCCCGTAGTACTGTCTGCCCTCCATCCCACCAGGCAGTGACAGTGGTAATCAGTGACCAAACAGCTTCCTTGAAGCAAAGTATCACTTATTCAGAACAAAAGCATTGAAGACAGATGCTGAGTGGCCTGTGTTTGCTAGCAGCTTGGTGAGCTAGTTGCATTCCTGAGCCTTTGGTGCCATACCTAGCAATGTCCCTCTTAAAACCCAATGTTTCTTCTCTAGTCCCACTCAGACTTAAAAACAATAAAACAGACTGTACATGTGTCTTGCTCTTCCCCAAGACTTACCATTCCCTGGGTTAGGAAAGGATCAGTTCCTACAGCATATAAACCTAACCATCAGCATGCTCAATAAATCTTTCCTTCATCTCTGCCTCCCTGCCGCATCTCTTATTGATGAGGACACAGCCTCCCCCACAGAGCCGGCCTGTCCACCTAGGCAGCTGCTGACAAGTGACAGCTCCACCCCTTTGCAGGAATCGTGGCAGCACTTGGAGCAGGTAACTCCAGCTCTAGCAAAACAAGGTTTGCAACTGGTTGGAGGCAGGATCCTAGAAGCCAGTAACTGCCCCTTTCTTGACTCAGGGGTTGCTAAGCCAGCAAAGCAGAAGGCAAGGATATTATCCATAGAGTCTCCTTCCTTCTTCTCCCGTTCCCCCAACCCTGCCAGCATCTGCTCACTCCATTTCCCAATGCCTGCGCTGTCTGTCTTGTGCTGTCTGTGAGGGAGAGTGGAAAGCAAGTAGGCCTGACTTTGCAAAGGAGCCCCTGCCTCAGGTGAAGATGGCGACACAACTGGTGGGGCGCCCTCTAGACCTGCCCAGCTGGACTGGAGTTTATTTTGGCAGCTAAAGTTTAGTGGGGACAGTGACAAAAAATGGGCTGGGACTTGGGGGACCTGGATCCTCTTCCTGACTCGTTGGCCTTGCATAAGTCAGTTCCCTGTGTCTCAGTTTCCTCTTCCACCTTTTGTCTGTCTTGTCCATTTAAACAGCAAGCCGTTCATGGAAACTGGCAGTTTATTACATCACTGCTACCATTTGGAATTACAAACTGTGACTCACTTGTGCATATATTTTATCTGCTTTAACCTCTCAATAACTCATTTCCTTTTCTTAGCTAACAAACCTTTCATTAGTTTGCTATAGAATTGGCTGCCAGCTTGTCTTTGGTGTAAGACCTAGAGTACCAAGCCATCTGAGGTAAGTGACTCGTCTCTGGGAGCAACCTGATGTGGTGTGATTTTTTGTTTAAGTGACCTTTTACTACCAAGTCCAGTTTGTCTGGACAGTGAGATAGACTGGAGAGCCCAAGGGGACTATCTGTGACTCCATGGTGAGACTGTTACAGTGACCCAGAAGTTCATATTTGTTACTGGGTGGATGAAATCTAGTTACAGAACACACCACCTCGTTGGGGCATCTGCCCTGCTTTCTGACAGTCTGTCCTGAGGTCAGCACTCATGGTCGCGAGCAGCTCCAGACAGTGTGACAACTAGTTCTCAGTCTTCATGTTTAGAATGAAAAGGACAAGAAATGAAGGTGTTCTGGCCAAGAGTCTCACCGTGGTACCAGCAGGAGGTATCCACCCCTGGGGGGCAGGGTCTGTGTGTATTTTAACCTCCTGGACCGTGGGGGGCAACTGTGTTAGATACTCCCCTTCACTTCCCAGGGGAGAGAGGGCAGAAGAGGAGGGAGCATTAAAGTGCAGTCAGCACTTCAAAGGATGCTGGAGAAAGGGGTTGAGTCACCTGGAACAGTCTGGCAGAAAGGGGGCTGCAAGTGGCTTGTGCTGATACATGCCTCTGGGTGGACTTTCCATCTCTGGGGGCTTGGGTTCCATAGGACATCAAGCCCATAGCATCTGCCTGAGAAATTGCAGCCTCTTTTTTGTATTAGGTTCTGTATTACACCTAGTAAGAAACAGGTCCTCTCATCCACAGCCCCTCCCCAGAGCCCACACCCCCAGCTGGAGCCCTCACACCCCTGCACCCCAACCCTTTGTCCCAGCCCTGAGCTTCCTTCCAAACTCCAAACCCCTTAGTCCAACCCCCACCACATGAATTTTTTTATGTGCACCAATATGGAGGTGATGTGTGACACATCACATGACAAAATTCATTCTGCACATGTGTGGGACAAATTAGAGGGAACGCTGCTCTTATACATTTAAGAATCACTTTGATCTATACCAATACACAAGAGAATTGGCCTGTGTCTTCAGCATGAGCTGGCACTGGATCTGCCAACATTACAAAAGTCTCCTCAATCACTTGCTTCTGTGATCTAACATCCTCTTTCTTGCTCTTTCTGTTGTACTATGTATACAATAAGATTCCAGGGTTGCCCCTTTGTCTGTGTCACTCTGAAGCCTAGAATGCTGGCAGAGTCAGTGTGAAGCGATGGAAACAGCCGTAAGTGTGGGTGAGAACTCTTTGCTCGAACTTGGTGATATTCTAAACATCACTGGGATTCATGGGCTGTTACCATCCAATTTTTAAGTTCTCAGCTGTTTTGACCTTATGAATTATACCCATGCATCAGCACAGCTTTCAGCTACTAGTATGTAGCATAAACCTTGCTGACGGTGAAATATCAATGCAAAAACGGGGAAGATTTAAGAGAGTGAAAGTGACGTGGACTAGTGCTAGGCACCCTCTGTCCACCAACTCAGAGATGCTGCCAACATATATTTTGTCTTTCCAAAAAGCTGAGAGACAGACAACTGTTTTGTTCAATGCCAGGCTTATGGCCTCAGGAAGGCTGAGGCTGTATTATTTGCAAGTACAATTCCTGGGTTTCTAAGGGAAACTTGATGGCACCAAAGCAATGAGTGAAGACAAAGGTTTGGAGAAGAAACAAGCGTGAAATGGTGTTTGTGACAGATGCTTTGAGCTTTTGTATTTTATTGACAAAACCTTAAGCAGAGAATTTACTGCCTGGTTAAGCTTTAGAATTAAAGTCAACAGTAATCGCTGCTGCACTGGGTGCAATATGGACTCCTGCATATGAGGAAAAAAATGCAGCGTAGGATGTGCTGGGAGGGATGCTAATAAAGGGCCCAGTTGTGCCGCTCTGACTTGTCCTGAGTGTAATACCTTACTGTACAAATAGTCTGACTGAAATCAATGGGACTCTGTGTAGTAAATTACTATTGTCCAAGAAGGTGAGATGACTGGGCTGAGAATCATTGTGAATTCACATGTGGGACCTTTGTTTAGGGAAGCAGTGGCTTGCATCTGTTGGGCTGTTCACACAGCTGCAGCCCCCAGATAGACCTTCTCTCTCCTGTCCCCCTCAGTACTGTGGAGTTACCCCCTCCAACAGGGGTTATCCCACGTGGAATGGGGAGTCAGGCTCCTTGCTTGCTGCCATGTGCTTCTTCCCCCAGCCATTCCCCTTGCTGGCCCCACCCTGGGTAGCTCCCCACAGCAGTGGGGGTGATTTGGGGACATACATGGAGTTTGCCCAGAAGATGGTTATTTGGGGCTGGGGAGCACGATAGGCAGGCATCACAATGGTTCCTATTGCTTTGGTACCGGAAGCCCCCTCAGGGCCAGGCAGGCCATGCAGTCACCCTTGGGTGTCTTGGTACATCATCCAGGTGCTGGGCCTGCCATGCAGAAGGATACGAGGGAAGTGGTGCCATCTCTGGAGTAGCAGCCATTGCAGCAGTGGGAGCAGGAGGATAAAGCTGATCAGGGTTTTGCACTTAGTGCAATCAAGTAGGAGACTAAGAGATGAAACTTCCTCTGGCAAGTCCCAGAGAGAGAGACGGCATTAGCACCAGCAAAGGAGCCACTGGTAGCTTCTTGGTGTGAAAGGGCATCCCAGAGCGTACTGGAAATCTGACTCAAGATTTATCAAGAACAGAGATCAAAAATCAAACGGGAAAAATCTACATAACCTACCTAATCACAGCCTCTGCAATAGCTAATTCAGACAGGTACATCCACACCTCATTAGAGGGGGAAAGTGGTATCATTCATTAATGATGCATTCACTGTTTCACCTCCCAGCTTATTCCTTTTCCTTCTGATCCTTTGGCTCTGCAGGCTCTTGGGGAGACAGCTTCTAGTCTGCAGGCTGGTGTCATCGTCTTTCCTGGCCTTGTGTCCTCCCAGTGAAAGTCTGTGATCTGTTAGGGGTTTGAGGTTATAGAAGCTGAGTTGGTAAGGAAAATGTCAGCTGAACAGTTTTTCACTGGAAAACATCCACTTCATTGAAATGGAAACTTTTCTCACAAAGGGGTAAGTTTTGATTAAATTTTTGTCATGAAGGTGCCTCAGAATTGAGAGCACCCCACACCAGAATAGCCAATAGTCCAGTGGTCAAGGCGCTCACCTGCGACATGAGACAATCAAGTCTCTGCTCTAAATTGGGCAAAGAAAGAACTTGGAGCTTGGCCTAACCATCAGGCTATTCTTGTCTCCTGCTTTCTCTGGCTTTTTCATCAGACAACTTCAAAAGGTCCTTCCCACCCAGCATTATTTAGACATTACATGAATTCACCCCATGCCAGGTGCTGAATTGAGGGTCCTTTCCCGTGTTTCAAGTTCTATCTTCTCTTTAAGTGCCCGATGACGTGAACTCCCTGCTCTATCACTCTCAGTGTGTAGGAAAGTTGCAGGTTACAAAACCAGTTTTGTTTTCTTGGACATTTTCCTAAATGATGGGAAAACATTAGAGAAACAAGGTGGGGGAAGGAATATCTTTTATTGGACCAACTTGTGTTGGTGAGAGAGACAAGCTTTGGAGATGCACAAAGCTCTCCTCTTTCACCAACAGAAGTTGGTTCAGTAACAGCTATTGTCTCCCCCACCTTATCTCTCTAACATCCCAGGACAACAAGGTTACAACATGGGGAAATATGAAATCAGTTTCCTCAACCAGCCATGGAGCAGCCAGCACTGGGGAAAAGAAGGCCCACGGTGATTGGGATGATGATATCTCTGGCCAAAGCAGTGATTCCCCTCTCCGGTGAGTTCTTTCCTCTTCCTCAGGCAGCAGAGTCCCTGGAGCACAGAAGGTTGTCAGACCAGAAGCTAAATCAGGGACAAAATCCAGTCAACAGATTAAGTTCCTCCTCATGGCAGAAACCAGATGAGACAGCATCAGATCGACAGTAGATGAGAACACAGGAGTCCCGGATTCTGTTTCCTGCTCTACTGCAGACTCCCTGTGTGACCTTGACCAATCCTCTAAAACCCTCCGTGCCTCAGTTTCCCATCTGTAATCCTCCCAGCCTTTATCTGGTTAAACTGTAAACTCTTCAGTGCAGGTAGTATACAGCACCTAGCACATGGGGCCCTCCTCTCAGCTGTGCCCTTTGATGCTATTGTAATACAAAAAATAAAAGGGTAGATATCAAAATACTGTCAGCAAGAACCACTTCCCAAGAATCTTTTTTATTTTCCTAACTTCTGTGGTCCATATTAAAATACGCACTCATTACAGCACTTCTTGCCAATGTTTTTGAGCAAGCTTTTAAAAATAATTTTAACTGCAAAAAGAGGGCAACCTTCTCTCTGCAAACATAAGGACAAGAGTGCAATTCTGAAAGCAAAGTTCCGAAAAAGCTCCCAGCATTCAGAGGGTCCTCATTAGCAGGAGTTTGGTTTAATTATTTTAGACCTTTCCTCAAAGTTCAAGGGAAATAGGCTTTCATTCAGCAAGGTACTTGAGCTCTTGTCTGCCTTTAAGCATATTTAAAAGTAGACGTATGCTTAAGTACCTTGCTGGACTGGGGCTACAGTCTACCATCTAAATGTCTTAAATCTGTTATACTTCTCTTTTTGAGTGGAGGCCATATTGTTCTTGGTCTCATTATCATGACAGATCCTTTGTATCTTAGATGCGTTCAGTGACTGTGTGTGCCCAATCCCCCACAAATATGTCTACTACAGGTATCTTTTCCTATGAGACATGATAGTCTGTGGCAAAATATCCATCATATGTTTCTCAAATCGATTCAGAATCATATGCTCAGCTTTTGATAAAGAGTTTGAGGTTTCTGTCTCCCCATAGCCTTTTCATAACATCAGTAGTTCCTTTGAAGGCCTTTCACTCGTTTCAGAACAGAAAATCCAATTTGAAATCAGAGTGAGAGTAGACAACATGAACTTGTAGTAGTGAATCTTCCATTGGCAATTCTCCAACTGCTGACAGGCTTAGGACGTGTCTACACTATGGGGCTTATGTCACCACAGCTATTCCGGCATAGCCTACATCAACAGAAACAGCAGAGAATCCTGTGGCACCTTATAGACTAACAGATGTTTTGGAGCATGAGCTTTCGTGGGTGAATACCCACTTCGTCAGATGAATGTAGTGGAAATTTCCAGGGGCAGGTATATATATGCTAGCAAGCAAGCTAGAGATAACGAGGTTAGTTCAATCAGGGAGGATGAGGCCCTGTTCTAGCAGTTGAGGTGTGAAAACCAAGGGAGGAGAAACTGGTTCTGTAGTTGGCAAGCCATTCACAGTCTTTGTTCAACCCTGAGCTGATGGTGTCAAATTTGCAGATGAACTGAAGCTCAGCAGTTTCTCTTTGAAGTCTGGTCCTGAAGTTTCTTTGCTGCAGGATGGCCACCTTAAGGTCTGCTATAGTGTGGCCAGGGAGGTTGAAGTGCTGTCCTACAGGTTTTTGTATATTGCCATTTCTAATGTCTGATTTGTGTCCATTTATCCTTTTCCATAGAGAAATACATCAACAGAGGAAGTTTTTCTGTTGGTTTAGGAACAATGCCTCCCTGGAAGATGTTAGCTATGTTGACAGAAGCACTCTTCCACTGGCATAGCTAAGTCTACAGAAGGGGAGTTGTTGGCACAGCTAGTTTGGTCAGGGTTGATTTTTTTCACACTGCTGACTGACACAGCTATGCTAATATAACTTTTAAGTGCAGACCAAGTCTTAGAGATGAATTCTAGAACAGCCTCAGAGAGTCTCATTCTCCTGGGATCCTCCAGATGTTTGAGCCATCTCTTGAACAATGCTAACTTCCAAATGCATCTCAGTAGGGAGGTACAGTTGCAGGGGTGAAAGTAACTTAAAGGACTTACCGGTACGCCAGAGTCCTGAGCAGGGGAGCGGGACCTCAACCAGAAGGGTTGGAGCCTTCAAATCCCCAGGCCCTTTAAATTGAGATTTAAAGGACCTGAGGCTCTGGCTGCAGTAGCGGTGGGTGGGACCCCTGAGCCCTTTAAATCACCTCTGGAGCCCCATGGTAGCTGTAGCTGCAGTGGCAGCCAGGATCCCTGGGGTTTTGACAGCAATTTAAAGGCTCTGGGCCTACAGCCACTGCAGGGAGCCCCAGGCCCTTTAAATCGCTGCCAGGGGAAGCTGCCCCCTGCCGCTACAGTTGGCTGTGTGACGGCTATTGCCGGTACGCTGTACTGGACTGGACTGGCTTACTTTCACCTCTGTCCTGTTGTCATGCCAAAAAAGGGCAGGAACCTGGATGACTGGAAATCATATCATCCAATTCCATTAATGAATCTGGACAGCAAAACACTTGTGACGGTAGCTGCCAATCCCCCCATTTAAAAGAGAACTAAATCCAAGAGCATTAACCAACTCTGCATCAGCAGAGTCCATATGGATAGTTAGTGTCGGCAGGCTAGTGCAGGGGATATTAACATCCCAGCTTGCTGCAAACTGATTGTTCATGTAGCCAACAACTTACAGAAATGTAAGAATAAAGTGCATTATATTATGTTGTAGTATTTGAGAACTAGCATGTGATCATATAATAATGACTGGGCCCACAGCTTTGCTGGTAGTTCTTACCCAGTGAAACCCTTATCGACTTTTAATAGGATCTTACCTTGAGTGAGGACTGCAGGTTCGGTCCCTGTATCTTAATGCACATGCAAGGGATTGTAGGCGCCACTGTGCATTCAACCTCAATATTGGCATTTCCCGGCTTTAGGGTGTTTAAGGGTGCAACCTTAACGTTGCAGTAGCATAGGGGTTTTTTAATCTAATTATTAAAATAAGAAACGTTAAACTGGAGGGAATCCAGCGATGGCCAACAAGTATGATAAAAGGATTAGAGGGTATGGCTCATGAAGAGAGATTAGGGGAATCTTATCATGTGCAGCCTAGAGAAAAGGTACCAAAGGAGGCATATAGGATATCTGTATATAAACACTTGAGAGGAAATACCGCTAAAGTGATAGATGATTTATTTAAGGTGGTAAAAGAAGAACTAGGGACCCAAACCTGGAAAAAAGAAACAGTGACTGGATATTAGGAAAGCACGTGTTGAAGGCAGGTCAGTTTTGACAATGGAATTGACGTAGCTGGGGCAATAACATTAGAGCTGTTTAAAAGCAGACTAGACAGAAACACAACCTGAGTGTAGAGGACAATCCTGCATTAGTGGAGAATCCTAGACTAAGTGACCTACGTAACTCATTTCTTTAGATCCGTCTCTGCATTCATTTGTAGATGCATGAACGGCTTGATTCATTACTAAAATGGAGTTACACCACCCTATATGTAGAGGAAGGTAGTGGTGAAGAGGCCCAGAAAGTTCTATTGTCATCTACAAACACACTTTCATTTCATACTAAATAAAGGAAACCCAATACTGATACTGCTTCCAGTAGTGACAGTAATAACCAAGTAAACAAGAAACCATCCTGAACATGGTGGGGTAGGACAGGTGTGAACAGAGCTGAAGCAGGAGAATAGATATCTGTTGCTGGCCTGAACTGTGAATCCATAGCAGAGAAAGGTAGGTGGTCAATCTATACTCCTGAGGGTATTCTGTGTCATAAAAATTCTGCGCACAATATTTTAAAATTCTGCAATTATTTTTTTGTCAAATAAATGTGGAGGCTCCAGCAAATTGGAGAGTACAGGCCACTGGCTGCACAGAGGTGGGAGATCCCTGTGCAACTCCTCCCCTCGGGACATGGACTCAACAATGAGGCTGCACCCAACCCTGACACAGTGCAAGGACCGAGTCTGCCCCAGAAACATTCCAGGGCCCTGCCCTTCCATGTCATGTGTGCAAAGTAGGCTCAACAAGCTAGGATCCAAGTGTATGGGGGGGATTGGTGTGGGGGGATCCAGGTGTGGGTTGAGAGCGTTCTGTGTCGGGCATTCTGGGTGCAGAGGGCTCAGCGGGGGATCCAGGCACAGGGGCGGGGGAAGGGATCTGGATGCACAGAGGCTTGTTGGAAAGTTCTGAGCTCAACAATAATGGGACTCTGCAGGGGGTCCAGTTGAAGATGGTTGAGACTCATCAGGGGGGTCTGGGTGTGGAGTGGCTAGAGCTCAGAGGTGGGGGTTGTGTGTGGGCAGCTCAGTGAGGAGGTCCAGATGCTGTAAGAGTGGGTCTCAGTGAGGTGTGGCTCCTGGTGCAGCTGGTTGGGGCTCGGTAGGGGGGGATCCTGATGAGAGTGGCTCATCAGGGTGGTGCAGGGGGAGTGGGCTTATGGGGAAGGGGTTCTGGGTGCAGGCGGGTGAGGCTCGGCAGGAGGGTTTTAGTATGAGGTGGTCTGGATCCACAGGGGTTAGGCAGATAAGGGAGCAGCTCCATGTACAGTATCCATCACCCTGCAGCTGAGGAGCGATGGGTGCAGGCAGCGCATGGGCAGGAGGGGGGTTTTCAGAACTTCCTACAGCCAGGGGAGAAATCTGGGAGTGGGTCTGACACAGCCCCTGATGCCATGCAGTGGAAGAGGAAGTTCTGTCCTCTCCAGCCCAGCCAGGACTAGCAGCTGAGCTGGGAGCAGGATTAGGAGCCACCAGCTGGGCCTTCTCCAGTCCTGCCCTCTGCCCCACAGTGATTTACCTCTTTGCCAGCTACCCTGGGCACTCAAAACATAGTGCTGGGGACAGGGGCAGGGGTCATGTGACCTCTCATGTGGCTTCCCTTTGCTTCCCCATCAGAAAGTCATTTTTCTGTGGGGAAGGAAAACAAATCTGTGGGGGACATAAATTCTGTGCATGCGCAGTGACGCAGAATTCCCCCAGGAGTAAGTCTATTACCTCATTTAATAGATGCTGCTCAAAGTGAATGTGCAGGTCCTTAGAACTCAGCACTAGGAATGTATAAATCCAGTTGGAGGCATAGAACTGATGCAAGTAAACCACAGTGATTGTTTGACAGTCACATTCATTTTACACAAAGTAATTTTTAAAGCCTACTTGCTTGTAACTTTCTAAGCAATTAGAAGCAAATACTCTGGGACAAGGGAAAAAGGCAGATATTCAGTCAGCTATCACAGCAGCTTCTGGGCTTCATGTGCTGCACTAGGAGGAATACAGACACTGGCATCATGCACTCAGGACTAGCAACTTGTCTGAAGCTAAGCAGGCAGCAGGGGTTCCCATGACAAGTACTATAGAGCCAACTCATAAACCCATAATAATCTTTCCCCTTCTGCCGCCATCCGCACAAGCAACATCTCACCCAACTCAAAAGGCAAGACCTCAGGCTTGTTGTTTTCAAAGGCATTGCTGCTGTCCCAATTCTCATTTAACGCCTAGACCCAATTCCTATGCTAATATGATGATCTTTCTGCTTTCTGTCTCCAAGGCCATCAGTGCACTTGTGTTTGTAAAATAGCCCCTTCCCAAGGGACATGTCCTGTATCAGAAATACCTGTGTTGCCTGTTGTTCGTAGCCTCCCTTCACTGCTGCACGTCTCCTCCTCCATGCACTACTCATCTGGAATGACAAAAGACCACTCCCATCCTCTAGTCTGACCATCTGCATAGCACAGGCCCACCCAGCGAATCCTGCTTTTTGTCCAATAGCTTAGGGCTGAGCGATGGCATGTCTTTTAGAAAGATAGTCTCAATTTAAAGTCTCCTGTTGGAGGATCTCCTACAACTCACAGTATCTTGTTCCAGGGGTGCATTACATTCACTGTTAAACATTTCCATCTCATTTCGAGTTTGAATTGGTCTAGCTGCAACATGGGAGGGAGAAGGAGACCAGGGATCGAATCAGCCATGTGGAACTGACAGAGCTGCAGTACAGATATGTGTATGCACGTAGAAGAAAAAACCTTAGCTAGTGATATGTCTATGCTGCCCTGCAGTTCGGACTACGGTGGTATGAATAACAGTGCACCCCAAGTGGCTGTGCTGTAACTCCTCCATGTGGACACTGTGGGTGTAAACGAAAAGGTTCCTAGTTTGGGTTAACACAGTCCTCTTCAAACAGGGCTACCTGAATTCAAAGTAGGAATCTTTTTGTTCATGCCCACAGTGTCCACACAGAGACATTACAGTGCAGCGCTTTGGGGTGCACAGCTCTTCACACACCCACCATCAGGGCCATATAGTCAGGTCCCCTAGTGCCTCATTTCATTAGCATCAAATTCACACAGGTTTGGAGGTCAAAAAATAACTTTATTTTTTTAAAAAATAGGGTCAAACATCCCCTGGCAGATGGGAATATACAAGAGAGGGTTGTTTTTTTTAAAAATTCCTCCTTTAAAGAAAATCTCGCTGAAATGCAAAATCTGATTATCTGTGAGCATCCTACTTTTTACCCAGTTTTCTCTCTAGTCAGGGCAACCCAGAGGATTCAAGGGGCCTGGGGCAAAGTGGGGGAGCGGACATAAAAAAAGCGCCACCTGCTATGGCGCTTGTACTCACCGGGCAGCGCTCCAAGTCTTCAATGGTGGTGAGTCCTTCACTCGCTCCACGTCTTCGGCAGTACTGAAGGACCCGCCGCCGAAGTGCTGCCGAAGACCTGGAGCAAGTGAAGGACCCGCCGCCAAAGTGCCACTGAAGACCCAGACTGCCACTGGGTAAGTAAAAATTAAAAAGGTGCCTCTAGCCAGGGAAAGGATTCTTGGCCAGGGCTCGCAGGGCCCCTGTGGGGCCTGGGGCAAATTGTCCCACTTGCCCTTCCACTCCGGGCAGCCCTGCCTCTACGAGCCTGAAGCACAAATAATTGAGAATTTGGTTAGTCATAGTTAGAACACAAGGATCATCCTAGGTCCCAGTTATCCACTCTCAGAAGAATGGACATACTGAGTTAGACCAAAAGTCCATCAAGCCCACTATCCTGTCTTCCAACAATGGCCAAAGTCAGGTGCTTCAGACAATACTGGGTTTACCATGGCACCAGTGGCATCATGGCACCAGGCCCACACTTAGAAAGGACCCCAGTGGCTGAGCCTGCAAGAAAAGCTGCCCCTGCCCCTGCTCCACCCCTGCCTCACCCCTTCCCTGCTCAGTCCCAGCCCTGCCCCCACTCCACCCCTTCCCCGGAGCTACACCCTGGGTGACTGCAGCAGGGGCCGGGCATGCCCGGCACACACTGGGCGGTGGGAAGTGGAGTGACCCAGCCCTAGCCTGCTCCGCTTCACCCCACTGGCTCCCAGCCGTGCCGACGGTGAGTGCTGGTGGACACGTGGAGTCACATGCCACTGCCTCCCCCCATTTCTGCAAGTACAGAGCTTCCCGGCTGTAAAAAGAAGGTGCTGCTCAGAAGATGCCACTTTCTGGGTCCTAGTTGTGGTTGAGCTTCCCTTGTGTGTGCTGGAAGCCATCCTGTTTTTTGTACAACAGTGAGTGCCTATAGTGGGGAAGGACAGGGACAGGCTGGGCCTAGGGGGAAAGAGGCAGTGGGGAAGGAAGGGGGTGGGGTGGGGAGGAGATGGACCTGTGGGGAAGGGGAAGGGGATGGGGGAAGCAGGGGCAGGGGGGAAGCTGGAGCCCAGCATGTGGCATTCCCTTGTTAGAAGCTGGGGCTCCCCTGTTAAACAGGCCATTGAATCCTCACCTTGACAAGCCCCACCTCCCCTGCATCTGTACCACCTTGAGGAGCCCACCCCCCAGACACCTCTCCCACTGAACCTCAACCACCTGTACCTGGACCCCCACCCAAATGAACCCCACCTCCCCTGCTGAGCCCCAAACACCTTCAGCTGGATCCCCTGTAGAGTCCCATTGCCCCTGCACCTGGGGGCAGTGAGCTTCTGTGCATCCAGATCTCCCACGGAGCCATCCGCACCCAGATTACCCCACAGAGAACTCTCTTACCCCCACTTGGATCCCCCTATACTAAGTTCCTCTGCACTTGGATCCTGGTACGCCTGGCATGGGGGGGCAGGGCCCCAGGATGTTTCTGGGGCAGGCCTGGCCCTCGCAGTGTGTCAGGGTTGGGTGCAGCCTCACAGCCAAGTCCCTATCCCGGGGTGGGGTGCGGGGAGGCTGCAGGGTAATCTCCCACCTCCATGCAACCAGTGGCCTGTGCTCCCCACTACCATGTTGGAGCCTCCAAAATTTATTGACAAATAAAATTTGCAGAATTTTTAAATGTGCACAGAATTTTTAATTTTGGGGTGCAGAATCCACTCAGGAATATGGGGTGCTGTGCAGCTGTGATGGTGGGTCTGTGAGGAAGGTGGTGGGCAGTGGCAAGGTCTATGGGTGGGGTGTGGTAAGGATTGGACCTGTTTCTTTGACTTTGGGACAGGCCACTTTTGGATAGCTTCCACCTTGGCCTGTAGGGGGTTTATGGTTCCTCGACCCACCTGGTGTCCCAGGTAAGTGACTCTGTTTTGGCCTATTTGACA
>NC_133776.1:53371397-53471143 GCF_003597395.2 Chelonoidis abingdonii
AAAAAATCCAGTTCTCTGATTGGTCCTCTGGTCAGGTGTTTGGTTCCCTTTGTTCACCCTTTACAGGTAAAAGAAAATTAACCCTTACCTTACCTATCTACTTATGACAGGGGGGGTGCTGGGCAAGCGGTGTGGTGTGGAGGGTGCTGTGCAGTTGTGGTAGGAGGCCAGCGGAGGACAACTCTGGGAGGGCTGTGAGCTGGGCATAGAGCTCTGTGGTCGGAGGTGTTGGGCATAAGGGTGGGCCTCTCGGCAGGGTGGTGGCATGGGCCTGCCCTCAAGGGGAAGGGGCATGCTGGCAGCACAGGGCTGGGCAGGCCAGTGTGTGTCTGGCAGCTGCAGGTTTGTAAACAGAGCCCTCCTGCTGGGCTGTGTGGAGCGGGGCTGCTCCCGCCACATTGTGCCTCATTGCCCCCAGCCCACCATTCAGGCTGGAGACTGACCATCCTGCCCTCCTGCACCTTGTCCCGTGGGGGCCCACAAATATGTTTGGCGCTGAGCCCACAAAAAGTTAATTGAGCCCTAGCTTCAGAGGGAATGAACAGAACATGTAATCATCAAGTGATCCATGCCCTGTCACCCATTCCCTGCTTCACCATAATTTGAGATGAACAGTAAATATCAACTATGTCAGTTGTGATATTTGTGCTTTTGCAACATTTTCAAACCATGTGCTTTCCTTAGCAGACTTAATATCTGCTAAAGAAAGTTGTATATAATTTTGTACATACATAATACTACAGATTTGAGGCAAAGTTTTCAAGTTTGGTGTCTAAAATTGAACCCTCAAATCTATATTTAGTTAGGCAAAGAGAGTCACCTGTTTAGCTAAGAACCTTGTGAATACCATCTGTAGGACATCTTCTGTTAATTACAATACTCCCTCAATGTTTCAGTGCAGAAAGTTTACAAAGGAAGATCCTGGCAGGAAATGGTATTCCTTGCCTAGGAAAATTACTGAGATTTCAAACATTTTGCCCTTTCTCAAACAATTTTGCAAACAGACAACCTGAAAAAAAAATTGGTTTGAGTCAATCAAAATGCTCTGTTTTGATTTTGACCTTTCTTAATTATTTTACTATAATTAGCTTAAATTTCAAAACAAAAACCCATTTTTGAAATTTTTGAAAAGAAAATTCAGTTTTGTCAAAACAGGACATTTTAACAATTTCATTTTTTCCCTCAAAGTTTTTGGAAATGAAAATTTCCTTGAAAACTCTTTTTCCTATGAACAGCTACAGTTCTTGACTACCTCTGTGTTCAAGATCCTCTTATAAACTGATATAATTGTATAACCTCCATTAGCCATCCAACTTTTGTCTCATGAATGCTAGAATAACTGCCAACAAGGTGGTAGAATGGATTCTCTCTCAATTCAGGACTCTCAGATCTTATCAACTGCAGTGGAAAGTCTTTATAATTGTCATAGATTTGTCTTCAGAGAACACAGTGTTTATAATCTCCGTGAGCAAGCAGCATGTGAAGTTATTTTTTTTCTGGATTCATAGTGCTTTTAAACAGCACTGGCCAATTGGGATATTTGATAATCCCTGAGAAACATTCATTTCAAGGCTCATGGTTTACAAAACTCTTCCAATAAAATGTTGGAATTAATGGCCTTAGTTTGGATGCACAATTACCATTATTGCATGCCCAGCTGTGGTTACTATGATAGGAGTCTACATGCAATTAAGGTGATAACTCATAGTTCAGGAAATCTGGTCCAATACAACTTTGTGTGTCCTTAATTCAGAAGGACAAATCCCAAGAAGTCTCTGAGCTGCTACTGACCTCCTATTGATTGGAGCTGGTCAGAAAAAACTTTGATGGAACCATTTTCCATTGGAATTGGAGTCCTAACAAAATCAAAGCACTTTGTGAAATCATGCAAATTTTGCCAAAAGTTCATTTTGAAGGGAAAAAAAATTCTAGTAGTTCTGACATTGTTTCAAAATGAAAAATCAAAAAGTTCCAGAAAATGTCAAAACAATCCTTCGTTTTGAATTTCTTTATGCTGTTTTACATTACATATTATAGAAAAAGCCCAAATCAAAATTAAGCATTTTGATCTGAAAGGGTTTTTTTTATTTTAATTTTTGAAAATTTTGAAGTTTTCAGGTGGTGTTCCAAATCAAAATCAAAACAAATTCTGAAATCCTTTGTGACATGGAATTTCTGTTCTCCATGAAGCTCGAGTATTAATTGTAGCAGGAATCACAAGGGCTTGGTGCCTTTCAGGAATCGGGCCATTATTTGCAAAGTTCTCTTGCACTTTGGAAAGGTTAAGAAGGAGAAGGAGCTGAATTTCTTGGACAAATCTCCATCTGAGGGGTAGGAGAATTGAATTGTTTTTCAGTTTCTTATCTTCCCTATTTCCCCTATGCTTCATGATGCCTAATTAGTTCTTTCTAAGCAGCTCGTCCAGCCTGTGATGGTCAAGAGCTCCATTGTCCCTGTTTTTCTTCCTTCTGGGGAAAATCACAACTCCTTCTCCATAGGTGAGGAAGGTCACAGTGAAGCACAACTGGAGAGGTTCTGCTGCAGAAGGAGAGTAGTGTTTGAGGCATGCACAGCTCTGTGCACCCCCTCCCCTCCCTAGAGGTCTAAGCCAGGTTCTGCAGAGGTTCATTGTTTGGCAGCATGCAGGGAAGTGTGGGTGATGCAGGTGGGCCGAGGCAGGGATATGTTTGGGGGATCTGCTGCTCCTTGCTGTATGAAAGGTGGAGGGGTGCTAGGCTGTGGATGCTATTCTACTCACTGGGCTGAAGAAGCCTTTGTGGAGCAGCTGCACCACTTTTCTGCATCCCTGTGGAGACGGACTTTTTTTTCTCCTCCCTCTACAGTCCCCCTCAGGGCACTGCTACTTCAGCTGGCTGAAGATTTCCTGCTGTTTGTTTTTTTCCCCTCTTTTCTGTTTCTTATTGTCTCTCCACTTTCTCTCTGTACCCCTATTTTACCTTCTCTTCTTCCCTTCGCCCCACATCTTCTCTCTAGGGTTCTTCTCCAACACCCCTCGTCTATGCTTTCCACACACTTCCCCCCAGAGAAGAACCACTCCAATTTCTAGGGCAAATCTTGTCCAACTTTGGGCCGTGTGAATGGAGCCATTCTCTCCTTGGCATCTGCCATTCATGGTCACTCAGACACCCTCTCCTCCCATTAGTGACTGAATAATGGTCACATATCAACTGCAGCAACTGCTGACATGGGAAGGGAATGGTGCTCAAGATCTTGTTAGCTTCTTATGGTAATTCTTATGCTGGTGTATGATGCCCTTTCACCTGCCCATGTCCAGAAGGTGCTTTAGATCCAGCGGGGCAGCTGAGACCCGTAAAACTCTCTACGTGTATCTTGTTCCTGACCTGTAGCAGGTATTGCAAATGCTGTGCTTGGTGGTTAATCTGCTTCACTGTGCACAAGTTCAGTGCGGCTGGGACTAAGGGATAAGAACAAAAGCGTTATTAGCATGTTATTTGGCTCTTAGCAGCTGGAGCAGAAGCAGAAATCTTTTGGCACAGTGACACTTTTTTCCAGGAAAAAAATAACTTTAATTGAAGCCTACGATATTGCATAAATGGAAGATTTAAGTTTTAATTGAAAAATAATTATAACCATTTAATCATTTTAAATGAGGGCTGTAATTGCAGTCAGTTCATAATAGCCAAATGCAGACACTTAGATTCCTGCAATAAAGCAGGGATGGTACAGCTTGATTTGCTAATAGCACTTCCACTTCTCTTCCCTTTTGTCTCAAAGATTAATTCAGGCAAGGGCTATTAGTGCCGTTAATTGGTTCTGCAATTTAGACCTTGTGCTTGTGAATGAATGACTGATGCAGACCTATCAGCCAATGATGTGAACACTTTGTCACTGTGCTCCTCATTGTCCAGTTGGATATCATTCCCTCTGCGGCTCCTCCTGCCATCCAACCTTGCTGTGTCCCCGGAGGGATCAAGCCAAAAGAGTCTCCTCCAGCATGAGTGATTCACTTGGCTTTTGATGGGTCAACAAGATGTCTTTGAAATTACAGTTGACTTATGAATAAAATAATCAGTCATCCCAGGCACCCTCCCTTGCAGGGACAAATCTGGTATCCAGGAGAGATCCACTCCCATTGACACAGGATAAGGCAGGATAAAGAAACTTAGTAGGGCCACAGGGAAACTTGGCAAATGGAAACACTGGACAATGTTTAGCTGCAAATGTACACGTACAGGGCCTGATCCAAAACCCATTAAAGCCAATGGAAAGACTCGTGATGGAGTTTTGTCTCTGGATCAGGCCCATAAAGCATTATAAGGAATGTACTCTGAGTGTCACCTGTGCTGGTTCAATTTACCCCCTACTAGGGTCACTGTAGATGCTATAACAAGCCAGGTTTAAAGATCCTGAGTCTGATGAAGTGGGTATTCACCTCCAAAAGCTCATGCTCCAATACTTCTGTTAGTCTATAAGGTGCCACAGGACTCTGTCGCTTTTTACAGGTTTTAAGAGTTACTCTTAGGGGAGATCCCCTTCACCAGATATTTGTCTAAAGTCATTAAGAGATGACGTGCTATTGAGGGGAGAGCCCCTGTTAAAGAGGGAGATTTTAAGGGATTGTCCATTGAAATGGGACTTGGGCTTCTAAATGCCTTTGGCACTTTGGGAAATCTGGCCATAAGCTGGAGGAGGCAATTGTGCTTGGAAGAAATTAATGGGCTTTCATCCTTCAGGGGAAAAATCAGTCCAAAGGAAAACACAGGCCCATCCATCCTTCAACTAGCTTCTGAACTGGATTTCCTCAAAGCTCTCGCTCGGTACGTACATGGTCCCCATCATAGTAGTATCTGAGCACCTACCTCGCTATTAAAACTACCAAAAAGAAGTTACTTTAATCATAATTAATTTCAATAGACATTATGTGATGTCTATGTTGACTGCATGAACTCACCTGAATGCAAAATACAAGGCTGAGGATGCTTTGTATTTGGATGGAAACTCTCCCAAATATATCCCAGCTGCTGCAGGAATCTGTGCAGGTAACATAGTAAATAGCACTGCTCGCACAGTCAGCATTAAACCAATATCCTAGTCCAGTGGTTCTCCACCCTTTTCATAGCAAGGACCAGATCTCCAAGAGTTTGTCTCCTCCCCACAAGCTGTGATCACACAGCCCATCTTCCCCATTCACAATCATACCACTTCCACGTTGCACCTACAGCAATAGCTTGCAGGTGACATTTTTCAAAGCACCCAAATGATTTAGGAGCACAAGTCCCATTTTCAAAAGTGCCATAGGCACTTTAGAGCATAAGTTACAAGTAAATAAAGCTGGTCGGAAAAGATTTTTTTCCTGAAAACTTTTACTTTTCTTAAAAAAAAAACAACAAAACCCTCCCCGCCCCCGCGAAACTAAAGCTAAGCAAATAACTGATTTTTTAGATAGGGGCTGAACAAATATTTGTTTCAAACCAAAACTGTTTTCCCCCCAGCTTTTCTCAGTGAATTCAAGAGCCAAAAAAAATGTTGTGTAGGTTGAATGTGTTAATAAAGTTTGGGAGGTATTGCTAACACAGAGAAGGACCGGGATATCATACAGGAAGATCTGGATGACCTTGTAAACTGGAGTAATAGTAATAAGATGAAATTTAATAGTGAAAAGTGCAAGGTCATGCATTTAAGGATTAATAATAAGAATTTTAGTTATAAATTGGGGACACATCAGTTGGAAGCAACAGAGGAGGAGAAGGACCTTGGAGTATTGGTTGATCACAGGATGACTATGAGCCGCCAATGTGATATGGCCGTGAAAAAAGCCTAATCGCGGTTTTAGGACTGGCATTCAGGCGAGTTACTTCCAGGGCAAGATAAGGAGGTGTTAGCTAGCGTATAAAACAAGGCACTGGTGAGAGCCTCATTTGGAATACGTGTGGTGCAGTTCGGTCTCCGCATGTTTAAGAAGGATGAATTCAAACTGAAACAGGTTCAGAGATGGGCTACTAAGGCATGATCTGAGGAATGGAAAACCTGTTTTATGAAAGAAGACTGAAAGAGGCTTGGGGCTTGTTTAGCCCTAACCAAAAGAAGGGTTGAGGGGTAGATATGCTTGCTCTTTATAAATATATCAGAGGGATTAATATTAGGGAGGGACGAGGAATTATTTAAGCCTTAGTAATCCAATGTAGACACATAGAACAAATAGGTATAACTGGACACTAGGAAGTTGACTTGACAATTGATTGAAGAATTCTAACCATTAGAGGAGTAAAGTTCTGGAATGGAGCCTTCCAAGGGGAGTAGTGGGGGCAAAGACATATCTGGCTTAAGACTAAGCTTGATAAGTTCAATGGAAGGGATGGTATGAATGGATAGCCTTCAATCTTTGGCCAACTTGATCTTTGGCATTCATCAGCCACGGTAAGTTAGCCCTCAGTGGTCCTGCAGTATGGCGAATGTAGGATGGGATGAGTCTGATTTACTGGCATGAGAATTCTTTTCCTAAGTTCGTGACGCTTGGTGAGTTTTTGCCCACATGCTCAGGTTTAGCTGATCGCGCCATATTTGGGATCTGAGAAGGAATTTTCCTCTGGGCAGATTGGCACGAGTGCCTAGGTATTTTCACACCTTCCCCTGCAGCGTGGGGCATGGGTCAGCCTTGGCTGATGGATTCTCCTGCAGCTTCGAGGTCTTCAACACCCCAATTTGAAGACTTCAATAACTCAGACATAGGTTAGGAGTTTGTTATAGAAGTGGATGGGTAGGATTCTGTGGCCTGCTTTGTGCAGGAAGTCAGACTAGATGATCATATTGGTCTCTTCTGACCTTAAAGTCTATGAGTCTATGAATGAAAAGTTTTGAAGTGTCATTTCAAATTGACATTTCATTTGAAAAATGTCAGTTTATAAGGAAGTGAAATGATTTGTTTCAAAAATGTCAAAACAAACCATTTATACATTTGATTTTTTTTTTGGTTTGTTTGGAAAATCTTTTTGCCAAATTAGTGAATAGTTTCAGTGCCCAGAGCCCAAAAAGTTTTAGATGTTGGGAAGGGAGGAGGGAATTGACAAAAAAAAGGAAGCAGACACTTTCACCCAAAAATATTTTAATCAAAAACCCACTTTTCTGTTGAAAAAAAAAGTTTTGACAAAAAATGTTCATGAGCCTGGAGGAGAGGCTGAGGGAACTGGGCTTATTTAGTCTGCAGAAGAGAAGAGTGAGAGGGGAATATGATAGCAGCCTTCAACTACCTGAAGAGGGGTTCCAGAGAGGATGGAGCTTGGCTGTTCTCAGTGGTGGCAGATGACAGAACAAGGAGCAATGGTCTCAAGTTGCATTGGGGGAGGTCTAGGTTGGATATAAGGAAACACTATTTCACTAGGAGGGTGGTGAGCCACTGGAATGGGTTACCTAGGGAGGTGATGGAATCTTCATCATTAGAGGTTTTTAAGGTCCAATTTGACAAAGCCCTAGCTGGGATGATTTAGTTGGGGTTGAGTATCGGGGGTAGCCATGTTAGTCTATATCCACAAAAAACCAACAAGGAGTCCAGTGGCACCTTAAAGACTAAGATTTATTTGGGCATAAACTTTCATGGGTAAAAAACCTCACTTCTTTAGATGCATCTAAAAGTGAGGTTTTTTACCCATGAAAGCTTATGCCCAAATAAATCTGTTAGTCTTTAAGATGCCACCGGACTCTTTGTTGTTTTAGTTGGGGTTGGTCCTGCTTTGAGTAGGGGATTGGACTGGATGACCTCCTGAAGTCTCTTCCAACCCTAATCTTCTGTGATTCTATGAACACCCTGGTAGATAGCTTTCTTTAAAGCAATGGAGCAGCAGGAAGGAGCCATAGACCTCTGTAGACCATCAGCAAGTGCTCTTCAAGTCTATGGATCAAGAGTGATCCATAGACTACAGCTTGGCAGCATCTGCCCTATCCTGATTCCAGGGGGCACTGTGCTGATGTAGGTGCCGTATGTTGGATGTGATTTATAAATGAAGCCCTAGCTATGTGTGGTCAATACCCATCATCAGGCCTTTTCCTCATTAAGGTTTTTAACTCCAATGTCCTGGACAACTATAGCACAGGATTGACTATTCTGGATTTTTTAATTGTTTAAAATTTTAAAAGTTTTGGAACCTCTTAAGTGCTCTTTTTCCACAAGCCATTGATTTTGAAAGTCCACTTGAGCAGAGACATACAGAAAGAATACTAAAATATTGTGCCTAGCATCTTCTTTTAGACTTATTGTCTCACCAATCTACTAGGCCATTGCCAGATGAACCACATTGTGAGAATGAAGGGGATCAAAATACTCTGAGCCATTGTACTGATTAGTAGGTTCCCCCATTGAAGAGGCACAATGAATATTCTTGGTCACATCTCAATCCCTTAACCTTATTTATATTCAGGAAAATATATCTGCAGCCATTTCTATGATGCTCTAGTTACATGTAGAGAAGAGTAAAGATAATGTGAGGTGTTTGGCCACTAGGATGCCCTAGAAGATATATCTACCATCTTGCTGTTTCTTCTCACTAAAGATATTTGGGAGTAAATCACCTCTTTTTAAAAAAAATCTTTTTTTTATACAAGAAATAAAAAACAAGGGAGGTAAGTTCACTGTGGGAGTGGGAGTTTTGTTTTTCAGGTAGATTAAACTATAATAAGTGGTTTGGGAAATGACAGATGAAATCTCAGAAAAGCGCTCCTATAGCATAACAGAACGTTAATCTCTCTTCTCCACTTTGTAAATCTCCTCCTTTACAATGAGAGAACCTACTGATTTTGGATTCTCTTCTGCTGCTGCTCACAGGGGAATGAGCTGGCCCCATGCTTCTGGAAGAAGATCCTCAAAATACAAAGTCAAGGGAGAAGCTTTTATGGAGAAGTCTTGGTTGCTCTGAGATAGTCCAGTAAATTACAATGAGAAATCACTCAGAACAGAGATATTGTCACAGATTGATGGAGGAGAAGGGATATCACAAGAATCCACCATGATGTTTGATTCCCAGGAGGAGAGAAAGTATTGGGTAATGACTCAAGCACATAAATGAATTGTTCATGCTGGAATAAGGAGAACAAGGGGAACTGTAATATCAAGTTTTTAAGTTTTAGGTTGTCGGAAGGGTTAAATCCTCAATCAGTCTCACTGTAAGACTGATGAAACTGTATTGGGTTGCTACAATGGAAACCTCTGGTTATGAATGATAATGTTACTTTGAGCCAGATTCTCAGCTGGTATAAATCGGCATAGTCATTGAAACAAATGGAGCTACGCTCACTTACCTCAGCTAAGGATCCAACCTCTCTCATTTTTATAGCACTCTCTGTGCTAGGATTTCAATGGTTTCATAACTGATGACTCAAGCCTTACAGCCCCATGGGAAGTAAGAATTAAAACATCCCTTCTTTATAGATGGGGAAACTGAGGCATTAGGCTCAGATGTGCTTGCAAAGTGCTGCCCAATGTTGGAGATATTGCAGCACCACAGTGCTCCACCTGGAGCTTTTGGAAAGGCACAGTATATCCTCCTGGAGGTGGGGGACGTTCTGCTGCTGTGCCAACCCTGGGGAAAGGGCAGTGTAGCGGGATAGTTACCCGCTCCTGCCTTCCGGGGCTTAAAACAGCCCAGGAGAGGGCTGTGGCTGGGGCAAGAAGCCTGGGCTGATTGGGAGAAAGAAGGCCCAGCTGGCCCCTATAAGAGGCTGTGAGCCAGAAGCCCAGACTGTCTCTCCCTCTGCCTGTAGAGGGAGAATGGCCTGGCTGCAGGGAGCTAGATAAGGTACCTAGAGTGGAGCAGGGCTGGGGAAAGGCAGAGGAGCTGGGGAGCTCCTGCCTGGAAAGCCCCAGGCTGTGGCCTAGCATTAGGCCAAGAGGTACTGGGGGTTGCAGGGGACAGCCCAGGGTAGGCAAAGGCAGCAGGTCCAAACCTCTTTGCCAATGATGAGTGGCTGACACTGCAGTCTGCCCCAGTGAACAGGGGCCAGATGGAGACTGGGCAGTAGCCAATACTGAGGCAAAGTGGGGATAGTGGGGTGGGGGTTCCCCTGGGAGGGGCAGCATCCCAGTTAAAAGGGCACCAGGGTCCAGGAAGGGACACGGGGGCCAAGAGGACAGGCAGATCACCAGCCTGCAAAGGGCGCTCCGGATGCTGGAATAAGCTAATTCCCTGAGAAACCAACAGGAGGCGCCGCAGGGGTGAGTCTGGCCCATCTACAGGCAGGAACACAAACCCCTGGCGCTTCCCCACTGTGTGTAGAGACTGGCACCAATTGCTCAGGGCTGGTGATACTGTGTTTGTGCTTCCTGAGTACAAGACATGCTCAGGGGTGGCAGGTTTGTAGAAATTTTGGTGGTGCCCAGAATCTGCCCCCGCCCAAACTCTGCACCCCCGCCGCCCAAGGCTCTGGGAGGGAGTTTGGGTGAGGGAGGAGGTCTGGGGTGAAGGCCCTAGGCTGGGGCAGAGGATTGGGGTGCAGGCTCTGGAAGGGAGTTTGGAGATGGGAGGGGTGCAGAGGGATGGGTTGCAGGGGTGAGGGCTGTGGGTTTTGGCTGCAGATGAGGGGTTTGGAGTGTGGGAGGGGATCAGGTGAGAGTAGGGGTGAGGGCTCTGTCTGCGGCTGAGAATGGGAGGTTTGGGGTGTAGAAGGGGCTCAGGGCTGGGGGCGAGAGTAGGAATGTGGGGGTTGAGGGCTCTGGCTGGGACTGGGGATAATGTGTTCAGGGTGTTGGAGGCACTCTGGGCTAGGGCAGAAGGTTGAGGGTGCAGTGACTCTGACTGGGGCTGTGGGCTCTGGGGTGGGGCAGGGCTGGGGATGAGTTTGGGATGTAGGCAGGCTGCTCTGGGACAGGGGCCAGAGAGGATGACCCCCCCAGCCCTTTAAGATTATACATCTAACAGAACCTTTTAATCACCAAAAAGGCCTCTGACAGTGTGAGCAATTTCTCTATTGAGGAAAGGAATGGGTTAATTTGAAATTCAGCTTGGCCCAAAAATAAAGAGAAAGTTGGTCTGCGTTCAAGGTCAAGAATCAATGCAAACCATGCCAAGTACAAAGAAAAATTGCTTTCGGCCCCAGCTGGCTGTGGAAAAATATAGACAGAGGCAAACCAAAGGCAACACAAGTTACAGGACTGAGATTACATTTGCAAACCTTAACTGTCCAGTGAGATCCAACAGTGTGTCTTTGCGACCCTGGAACTGGTGTGGCTTGGTGACACTGAAGAAGCCACAGGCAGCCGACCTGGACTGGAATCTCTGAAGAAGCTGCAGGAGATCCCAGGGTGTAAAAGAACAGTCCTCCCAAGAGCGAAAGCATGTTGGAAATTTTGGACAAGCTGTAAACAGGATAATCTCCCATCCACCTCTCCCCCTTCTTTGAGCGTTATACACAGACATGGCCAGTCTGGACATGTGTGCGAGTATGAAAATGGCTTAGGGCATTAATGTTTTTCCTGAGTGATGTGAACAACACTCTGTTGTTTTATTAATGACACTTTAAAATTCAGTCATATAATGTGTTTTCTTTATCTTCCTCCAACGATCCTGTAGTGTCAGCCTGATCACCTGACACGAGGGATAGATTGGTAACAGAAATTTTCAGTTTGGTGGGCAATTGAGAAGGGGGGAGCCCTGCAGAATTTACACCATCTATTTGTTTTGTCCTTGTTATTTTTATGTTTGCTTTGCTTGGTATTGTTGATGTTATATGTTGAGGATTGCATGATTAAACATGTGCCCACTCAGCCACAATAAGTCTGAGAACTGGAGAGGGGTTTAGCATTCCTCTCTCCACCCTGGTTGACCGGGAAGGGTGGCAGGTGGATCTACCCCAGTCGTAGCAGGACTGGGCAATAGAGAAATTGGAGAAAAGGGAAGAGATGTGTACTTGATAACTAGAATTGAGCCATTAAAAGCATAGATCATGAACCAGGCAGCAACTCAAACCTATGCCCAGGGCAAGTTGCAAGCCTTGAGAAGGGACTTCCAGGTAAAAAAGGAAGCACTGGCTAAGCAAGTACCGATCCTTCAGGGACTTGTCAAAATTTAACCATTCGTGTTCAGCATATACCGTAATAGCAGTGTGTTTCCCACAAGAGGAAATTGAATAGTTAAACGTCAATGGGCGTCTCTATAGAAGTGAGAAAAACAAGATATCAGGATGACCTATGTATAAACAAAATGCAGCTGTTGCTTATTATTGTTTGTAACAAAAGGTATAAATGCTTGCTGTAATTGTTTACCTGGAGAAAGACCTGCCTAGGACTGGGGCAACCCTGTGTCCTAGGGCACTCCCTCTCTCTATACCAGGGGTAGGCAACCTATGGCACGCATGCCAAAGGTGGCACACGAGCTGATTTTCAGTGGCACTCATACTGCCGGGGTCCTGGCCACCGGTCTGGGGGGTTCTGCATTTTAATTTAATATTAAATGAAGCTTCTTAAGCATTTTAAAAACCTTATTTACTTTACATAAAACAATAGTTTTGTTATATATTAAAGACTTATAGAAAGAGACCTTCTAAAAATGTTAAAATGTATGACTGGCACACAGAACCTTAAATTAGAGTGAATAAATGATGATTCAGCACACCACTTCTGAAAGGTTGCCGACCCCTGCTCTATACAAGGAGACCCCGGCTCTATGTAAAGAGAAAATTAAGTATCTGACTTTGCTGTACCCAACCACAAGTGAGAACTGAGTTTTTCTCTGACATAAGTATCCTCACACCGCCTTGTCAAACTGTCTTAAATGGACTATCTTGATTATCACTACAAAAGTTTTTTTTTTTCCTGCTGACAACGGTTCATTTTAATTAGCCTTTTAGAGTTGGTTGGGCAACTCTCACCTTTTCATGGTCTCTCTATGTATTGTGACAAAGTTTTGCCTCTACCTTGGTGGGTCCTGTGTTTACTGGCAGATTTGCTCACCTCACAGATTCACCATGTGGGTCAGGAAACAGCCCAGAGACCTTCCCCTCTAGTAGAAACCACAGTCCAGGTGAATTCCTTCTGTGTCTGATCAGGAGTTGGGAGGTTTAGGGGGGAACCCAGGCCCACCCTCTACTCCGGGTTCCAGCCCAGGGACCTGTGGACTACAGCTGTCTAGAGTGCCTCCTGGTACAGTTGCGTGACAGCTACAACTCCCTGAGCTACTTCCCCATAGCTTCCTCCCAACACCTTCTTTATCTTCACCACAGGGCCTTCCTCCTGGTGTCTGATAATGCTTGTACTCCTCAGTCTTCCAGCAATAGGTCTTCTCACTCTCAGCTCCTCATGCCTCTTACTCCCAGCTCCTCACATGCACACCACAGTCTGAAGTGAGGTCCTTTTTAAACTCAGGTGCCCTGATTAGCTAGCCTGTCCTAATTGAGTCTAGCAGTTTCTTAATTGGCTCCAGGTGTCTTAATTATACTGCCTATTTTAATTGGCTCTAGCACGTTCCTGATTACTCTAGTGTATCCCATGCTCTGGTCACTCAGGGAACAGAAAACTACTCATCCAGTGACCGGTATATTTGCCCTCTACCAGACTCCTGTACCGCCTGCCCACCCCCGCTGGATGCCAATAGGACCAGACTCCTGTACCCCACTGGCCTGGGTCTGTCACAGTATATATATATATATCTCCTCACTATATGTTCCATTCTATGCATCCAATGAAGTAGGCTGTAGCCCATGAAAGTTTATGCTTAAGTAAATTTGTTCATCTCTAAAGCGCCACAAGTTCTCCTGTTCTTTTTGTAAATATTGTGCAACCAAAATATTGCCTGCCCCCCCCCATAAATTCCCACAACTGTGAACATTTAAATTGATAAAAACTGTGCAACTGTGAATGTTTAAATAGATAAATATAAAAATACTTAAAAATAAATATTAATTTTATCTGTCAAAATTATATATTAAATAAAATGAATTCTGCCCAAGCCTAAATATTACTCCTTAGACACACAGTTCTGCAAACTCATCAGGACAGGAGGATGGATTCTGATGTCCATCTGAAGCCCCAGTGACCCTCCACACCAGCACAGGGGGCTGATTACAAGACCCAGGACTGGCTCTAGACACCAGCTAAGGAAGCAGGTACCTGGGGCAGCAAATCTGAAGGGGCGGCACTCCGTTCGTTCTTGGGGTGGCACTCCAACTCCCCCCCCCCCCTTCTTCGATGGCAGTTTGGCGGCAGCTTTTTCATTTTTCCTTCTTCGGTGGCAGTTTGGCAGCAGCTTTTTTTTTCTTTTATCCTTTGCTTCACTGCTTGGGGCGGCCAAAAAGATAGAGCCGGCCCTGGCAGGACCAGAGCCCTAGTGGGGTACACTTTTCACCAAAGCCTCCAGAGCAGTAATGTTGGCTATTTTCAATTCAGCAAACAGAGTGAGTCTGTTCCAGAAAGGCAAACACCCCCTTTCTGCTACAGGAGGGGTATAATGTGAACTCAGAGAATCTAAACTTACTCTGTTACGCTGCCCAGAGGGAGCCATGGCTCCAGTGAACCCCATGGAAAGTCTCCAGGAGGAAGCTACACGTCCCATCTGTCTGGAGCATTTCACAGAACCTGTCACTCTGGAGTGTGGGCACAATTTCTGCAGAGTCTTCATCAGCCAGTGCTGGGAAGGATCCGATACGGCCACCTCCTGCCCTCAGTGCAGAGAAACTGTGCAACAGAGAAACCTCAGGCCGAACAGGCAGCTGGCAAATGTCCTAGAAATAGCCAAAGGGCTGAGTTTACAGGCAGGAGTGGATGGGGTGTGTGAGAGACACCAAGAGGCTCTGCAACTGTTCTGTGAAGAGGATCAAACCCCCATCTGTGTGGTGCGTGACAGATCCTAGGCTCACCGTGCTCAAAGGGTGGTTCCCATAGAGGAGGCTGTCCAGGAGTACAAGGTAGGGAATTGCTGTCAAGTTTAATGGGTAATAACTTTGCATTTTAATTACAGGCTAATTTCATTGAAAGTTACCTGTCACAGGCGTGATGCATCATTCAGCTCTGTAAAACCTTCATAGCATGGGTGATGTTATAATAAGTAAATGATCTGCTAGAGTGACAAAAAAGGCAAAATATGAAGTCTTTAAAGATATCAGATGTGGAAAATTTTTCTTTAAGATTCTCAATCCTTTTCAAAACTACCTTCCACTGTTAATTGTCGCTGTTAATTGATCAGTGAGGTTTAAATCACAAGAGCTGCAGGTCAGTCTATGTGAATGTGTTACCTTCAGACTGGAAAAGGGAAGGTACAAGCTGTTGTTACAGATTTCTTTCATAGAATTTATTATTATCTTTATTTGCATCACTATCATCCTAACAGACCACAAATGAGATCTGAGCCCTGCACAAAACATTGTGAGGGACAATCCCTGCCCCGAGCAGTTTACCGTCTAAATAAGAGAGACAAACAAAGGGTGGTGTCATGGCATAATTCCCCAATCTGAACCTTAGAGTCCAAAAGATGGGATACCAGCATGAATTCCTCTAAGCTTAATTACCAGCTTTGATCTGATAGGCTGCCACCCCCAAAAGTATAGTGTTTTGGGGCACTCTGGTCCCCCCAAAAACCTTCCCTGGGGACCCCAAGACCCAAATTCCTTGAGTCTCACAACAAAGGGGAATAAACCATTCCCTTCCCCCTCCTTTCTTCCTCCCAGCTCTTCCCGCCCTGGGTACACTAGGAGATCGCCATGATTCAAACTCCTTGAATCACCACACAGAGAGGAATGTCCCATCCCCCCTGCCTCTTTTCCCCTCACCAGAGGCAATACAGATTCAAGCTCCGTGAATCTAAAATAAAGAGGAAATTCACCTTTCCCCCTCCTCCTCTCTTTCCCTTCTCCCACCAATTCCCTGGTGAGTACAGACTCAGTTCCTTTGAGCCTTAACAAGGGGGAAAAAATCACTCAGGTCTTTAAAAAAGAAAAAGCTTTTAATAAAAGAAAGAAAAAAGTAAGAAATCTCTGTAATTTCAAGATGTAATATTACAGGGTCTTTCAGCTTATAGACACTAGAGAGAAAACCTCCCCCCCCAGCACAATACCAATTAAAATACTTCCAGCAAACTACACATTTGCAAATAAAGAAAACAATCAAAAAGACTAAAACCGCCTTTATCCTGATACTTACTAAAATGAGAAGAGAAGAGATTTTTTCAGAAAGATTGGAGGGCTCTGCTTACATGTCTGGTCCCTCTCAGAACCCAGAGAGAACACGGACAAAGAACACAAACAAAGGCTTCCCTCCACCCAGATTTGAAAGTATCTTGTCTCCTGATTGGTCCTCTGGTCAGGTGTTCCAGGTTCACTGATTGTTAACCCGTTACAGGTGAAAGAGACATTAACCTTTAACTATCTGTTTATGACAAGTGGTAAGGGAAACTGAGGCACGGAGCGGCAGTGAGTTCACCCAGCATGTCAGTGACTGAGCTTGGCATAGAACCCCACTCTCTCCTGTCCCACTCCAGGGCCCAAACCCCTAGGTCATTCTGCCACCTCAGTATCAACCCCCTTGAAGAAGTTTGTCCATTAGGAGGGAAAGACTCCTCAATAAAGGTCCCAGGCTTAGCAGGAAGATGAGGTTTCTCGCTGGGATTCTGAATTCCTGTGTTGCTCCATCAGGGGTTAAACTCTGATGCCGGCCTGCACTAGCGGAAATCACTGTGCTAGACACTGTGTGGACCCCAAAACCCTTGAGTCCACCCACAAAAGGGTTCCAGACAGCGCAGGACTGTGCCAAATACTAGGGGGATTAGACTGGATTGTAGCAAATAACTGCTGAGCGGTGCTGACCTGCATCAATCTGAACTGTTCTAGTGTGTATGTGGGCAAGGACCAGCCAAAGTGGTTCCATTAGCCCCACCAGGCAGACTTTTGAAATCTCCCAGAATCCACTGCTTCTGGGATCTTTACCAGGGAATGGGACAGTGAGGTACCTACCCAGAGGGCATTGCTACTGAAAAGGTGTAGGACAGCACTAGGGCAAGCCCCAGCTGTTCTTTACACAAATCTGCATTTCTAATTAGGGTGGCCACAGATACATCCCCAGAATATGGGACATCCCCACATCTGCCTGCATGGACCCACCCCGCCTTTGTCATTCTGCAGGGAGGTGCCCCCTCCCACCCCCACTGGTGTCCTTCATGCATCCTCAGTCTCCTCCCAGTGCCGGATTTCCCATTAGCAGAGTAGGCATGTGCCTACGGTAGGGGTCGGCAAGCTTTCAGAAGTGCTGTGCCGAGTCTTCATTTAGTCACTCTAATTTAAGGTTCCGTGTGCCAGTAATACATTTTAACATTTTTAGAAGGTCTCTCTATAAGGCTATACTATATAACTAAACTATTGTATGTAAAGTAAACAAGGTTTTTAAAATGTTTAAGAAGCTTCATTTAAAATTAAATTAAAATGCAGATCTTATCCATTTAGTGCAGTGGTTCTTAACCTGGGGTGCATGGACCCCCTGAGGGTGAGAGATGCCCTTTCTGGGAGTGCGAGAAGTGAGATTTTTTTTAGAAGGTAAATCATTGAAAACACAAATTAAGCACAGGCACATAAGTACAGCTATCGCTGCCGGCCTGGGGTTCGCAATCAGGAGGGGTAAGCAATCATTTTGAAAAGTGAGAGGGCTAAGCCTTAAGCAGTGGGAAGCAAGGGGTGGGTGGGCTAGGAAGTGGAGAGGAGCTAGTGGGCAGGGCCATGTTTGCTGTACTGCCCAAGTAGGTTGGAGACTGTGGGGATCATTCGATACATTATCCCCAGCCTAGGTGATGTGACAGCCAGTGGTGGATTTAGAGTTAGTGGGCCCCCCCCGGCCTCCCTGCAGCAGGAGCCCCAGGAGCACTAAGCTTCTGTCCCAACGGGGGTTAGAGGTGGAGAAAAACAGGCCTGCACAGGGTCCCTTTGGACCGTGGGCCCGGCCCCTGGTAAATCTGGTACTGTCGGTGTGGGGTTCCATCCACCGGCTCCTGCCAGCTGGCAGTGGGCTGAGCAGGGCCAGGACCCAGTGTGCCAGTAAAAATCGGCTCGGCACACCTGCCGCAGGTTGCCAACCCCTGGCCTAGGGGCACCAGTATTCTAGGTGCACCTAAAATGTCAAATGTTGCTGATCCCAGGTCCTGGCACAGGGTGAGGCCAACTGAGCGGGAGACGGCCCCACGCAGCCCTGCTGGAGGGCTCTTCACCCAGCCCAGCAGACACAGTCACCTCCCAGCAGGGCTGGTGTGTGGGGGCAGGGCACAGGGCAGTGGGTGTCTGGGAAGGTTTGTGGAGAGGCTCTGGGCAGTGAAGAGGTGGGCGGCGCTAGGCAGTCGGGGGGTGCTGGGCACAGGGGGGGTTTGTATGGGGCAATGGGAAGTTTGGGGGGGGCTGTGCAAGGGGTGATAGGCAGTGGGGTGCCTAAACATTAAAAGTGGTGGTACCCCTACTTCCTGCGGGGGTTAGGAGCTCCAAGCTGCTGCAGGCGGTGGGGTTACTCTGCAGCTCCTGGCCACCACAGGCAGCAGGGGACCTGGAGCTCCGAGTCCCTGCAGGCAGAAGGAGGGAGCTCGGAGCAGAGGACCCTTCAACTGCTCAGTCATCGGGAACAGTGTGTGGATCCCGCCAGGGGCACACAAGCTGTAAATCCAGCTCTGTTTCCTCCTCTCTCTCATTTTTACCGGACAAAGCCACATCCAGAGCTGGGTCCCTACCGGACAGGGACAGTGCTCCACAACACTGGAACTGCCCAGCTTCAAACCAGATGAATGGCCTCCCACATCTCATGGGGTTTGCACTGGTGCTTAGACCAGCTCTGGCCAACCAGTACAGTCCCCAGGGCTTCAGGGCTGAAATCTCAGCCCATATTTAAACCGTGGTGGCTTTTGGAATTTGTATCACTTTGTTCATTAAACCTTCTCAAACGCATGTTCATTGATTCACCCCCATGTGACTCCAGAGTCCTGTTATGCACTACACTACTAATCAGTTCATAAATACAGATAAAGCTTGGTTACAAATGAGATCTCACTCTAATTACAAAAACAAAACAACAACAACAACAACTGAACCTGAATTGCTAATAAGTCTGAATATGACACACTCCCAGTCTGCACTGATAAGGTTTCATCTCCTTGGTGGTCCTGATGTCACAAAGTCATTAGAACCGACCAATCTGGGGGTTTGGTTGGAAAAACATTCAGTTCTAGACCCTTCTTAACCCTCCTAATAAAACCTCCCAAATCATTTCTGTTTCTTCAGCAAAAAATCTAGGCCCATTTGAAGATTCTGAGGGGAAGAGAAAGAAAAGCAGCTGGGATTTAAAGTGACTGGAGAGTCCCACCCTTCACTCTTGGCCCTCCGGACCTTTTCATCAGGCTCCTGCTCCATGGACCCAGCCGGCCACCCCGTCCTTTCACTGTGAGCTAGCTGCATGATTTGCAGCCAGTTCGGTTTCAGATCCCACCAAGGAAACATCTGTACACGCTTGTGCTCCACACCCTTCACTTCCTCACCCTCGCGTCCCACCCCGTCACAAAGTGGTGGGACCCCCTACCACCTCTTAGGGGTGAGGAGCCACAGTGGGCCAGTCTGTACTCCACCCTGGTTCTGAGGCCCCTGGGGATATCAGTTGGCGGCTCCTCCATGGGGCCTTGAGCACGGGCATGTACTTCAAGCGGTTTACCCCTATCCTGGACACCTGCCCCTTCTGTGGCACAAGGGAAACCCTGACGCACATTTATCTAGAGTGTGCCAGGTTGCAGCCTCTATTCTGGTTCCTCTTAGATATATTATTAAATTTTTGGTTGCACTTTTCCCCTCACCTGTTCATCTATGCACTCCCCATCTAAGGTCCCACTAAGTCGTGGGACCTCCTTGTCAACCTCCTCTTGGCCATGGCCAAACTGACCATCTACAAAATCAGGGAGAGGAAGTTGGCCGATGGGATTTCCTGCGACTGTGGAGCCTATTTCCACTCCTCAATCCGTTCATGCATCCGGGCAGAGCTCCTCTTGGCGGCGTCCGCTGGCTCCCTTGTCGTCCTCGAGGAGCAGTCCAGGGTTCTCTGCTCTGTGTCCCCGTCAGGTTCCCTGTGTTTAGCCCTTTGACCACACTCCTATAAAAGAAAAGAAAAAAACTCCACTCTCTTGTAGCCATCTGGCCTGACCCTGTCACAGGACCTTTACCAATACTGGCTCTGGCTTTGGGGAATCTCTTAATATTTTAGAAATATTGGAAAACCTAGTAATTTTCCAGGCATGTGATAGGATCGCATCAAAGTATGTGGAGGAGCTTTTGAGGGAAATGGTGCGTGAGCAGCACATCAATGAGTGCAATGGATTTATAAGATACTGAGAACAAGGGGAGGGTGACCTACAAAAGCTCTCTTTACCCAGACATTTGAAAAAGTCATCTAGAATTCATGTTTCATGAATTATTTCCGAACATCAACTTCCAGGAGTGGAAGGAAATCAGGACAAAAAGTAACAAATGTCATGGACCCAGGCCAGTTGGGAACAGCAGAAATAGGATACAAAAAGTCAACAGTGAGGATGAATCACCAAAGGAACAAACTAGAAAGGGAAGCGGTGGGAATTCCCCATTTCTTGATGTCTTTTAATGAAGACTAGGTGTCTTTCTGGAAAGTGTTTAGTGAAAAACTAGCTACTATGCTATACAGAAAGCATATGTTCTGTGGGGTGTCAGATTACATCCTCTAATTGTCTCTTCTGTCCGTAAAGTCTGCTAATTTATGAACAATTGAGCGTAGCATGGGAAAGAGCATCTCGTGTTCTACTGTGTAGTCGGTGTCATCCCCACAATGAAGAGCCATTGAGTGAGATGATCCAGGGGAAGCAGCTCAAACATCCAATGTGGCTGGACAGGAGTAGGACATCAGCACTGCAGGGGAGGGGTTGGTGTGCCAGTGACATCACAAGGGCCTTTGGCAGGACCTCAGCCTATTGGACAAAGGTGATAGGGAGGCGATGATCTCACAAAGAAATCTTGACATCAGCTAGGCAGGACAGGGGTGCAGGATAGGGGCAACCTTGGAGATCCCTGTGGCTTTGCTTCAGCACATCTTCTCGAGGTCTCTCGTTGAGGACTGAGAGAGAATTCACTTTCACGTATGTGAGTGCAAGGAGGACCCTCTTCAGAGTTTTCTCCTTTTCTTTTATTGATTTTGCTAGAAAACAGATGTCCCTGTATAGAAGATAAGAGCCCCTGGGAAGTTTGGAACCTGTTCAGTCTGATCCATCAGGTGCCGGCTGATTTTTAGGAAAGGAAAACACTAGATTATGGGAGCAGCATTTTATTTCTGACCCAGGACTTTGTCCCTTAGAATCACTGGGGACATTGGGGTTTCTCCTTTGTTTTCCCCATTCCTGTCTCTCCCTCCTTTCTCTTCTTCTCTTGCATCTTTGTCCTTTCCCTCTGCTCTCCTTTCACCACCAGGACCTATCTGTGCATGTGGAGTGGGAGACGGGGGGGAAGGGGTTTGTACTCCAACTCTCATTGAGGCAGTCCCTCCCAAAGACATGTGGCTGGAATAGAGCTCCAAGAGTGACTCTCTCCGGTGGTGACCTGGGACATCTGGTGAGAACGCTCAGCTTTCTGATTCTCAGAGTCTCAGTGCCGATTGGGTAAGCATGGGGCTATTGTGCGGGAGGAGACTCAGGTCCTTGTTACTCTCTTTTAAGACCAAGGAAATAAGCCATAACCAAACCTGTGTTTGATTGCTCTTGCTGCTTTTCTCCATTCATTGTCTTGGAGCAATTCATGATTCTCTCTCTAATGGGCTAGTTCTTCTAAAATACTTACTGCATAATTAGGGTTTAATAAAGCCATATGCAAACCCATACTTCCAGTAACAAAGGAGTCAGGTGGCACCCCACAGAATGGGGGACAGTCTGCTGGAAAGCAGTGACCCTGGAAAGGATTTTGGGGCCATAGTGAACGAGCTGCTCAATATAATCTGTCAATGTGAAACTGTGGTAAAAAAGGTTAAAGCTGTTCTTGGGTGGTTAGAGTAGTGAGTATGGAAAGGGAAATGATACAGCATTGGTGAGACTGATATTGAAATGCTGAATCCAGTTCTTGTGTCCACATTTTGGATATTATGTTAAAAAATTGGAAAGGGTACAGAAAAGATTCATAATTGAGTGATGGGGATGATGCCTTATAATGAGACGTGAAAAAGCTCAATCTGTTTAGTACATACAAAAGAAGAATGAGAGGTGAGTTGCTTGACTTCATGGAGAGAAAATGTTGAGTATAAAAGGGTTGTTTCATCTAGCAGAGACAGGCATGACAAGACCCCATGGATGAAAGCAGAAATCAGAAAACGTATAATGACAATAAGACCCAGATTTGTAAGAGGGTGGTTCATCGTTGGAACAAACTGCCAAGAGAAATGATGACGTCTCCATCACTTGATATCTTCTAATATATACTAGATGCCTTTCTGGAAGATGTTTGAGTAAAAGAAAAACCTAGCTCTTCTGACGTACAGGGGGAGTTAGTATACGCAGGGGATCAGATTAAATGCTCTAATGGTTCCTTCTGGCCATAAAGTCTACTAACTTTTGAAAACCTGACTGTGGCCTGGGGAAGAGACTCTCGTGTTCTACTCTGTAATTGGTGTCATCCCCACAATGAAGAGTCATTGAGTGAGATGATCCAGGGGAAGCAGCTCAAACATCCAATGTGGCTGGACAGCGGCAGGACATCAGCACTGCAGGGGAGGGGTGGGTGTGGCAGTGACATCACAAGGGCCTATGGCAGGACCTCAGCCTATTGGACAAAAGTGGTGGGAGAGATCTTGACATCAGCCAGGCAGGACAGGGGTGCAGGACAGGGGCAACCTTGGAGATCCCTGTGGCTTTGCTTCAGCACATCTCCTTCTTGAGGTCTCTCCTTGAGAATTGAGAAAGAATTCACTTTCATGTACGTGAGCGCAAGGAGGACCCTCTTCAGAGTTTTCTCCTTTTCTTTTATTGATTTTGCTAGAAAACAGATGTCCCTCTATAGAAGGTAAGAGTCGCTGGGAAGTTTGGAATCTGTTCAGTCTGATCCATCAGGTGCCGGCTGATTTTTAGGAAAGGAAAACACTAGATTATGGGAGCAGCATTTTATTTCTGACCTAGGACTTTGTCCCTTAGAATCACTGGGGACATTGGGGTTTCTCCTTTTTGTTTCCCCTTTTCCTGTCTCTCCCTCCTTTCTCTTCTTCTTTTATGGAGTGGAGGATGTGGTGGGGGAGGGGTTTGCACTCCAACTCTCATTGAGGCAGGCCTTCCCAAAGACATGTGGCTGGAATAGTGCTCCAAGAATGACTCCCTCCAATGGTGACCTGGGACATCTGGTGAGAACTCTCAGCTTTCTGATTCTCAGAATCTCAGTGCTGATTGGGCGAGCATGGGGCTATTGTGAGGGAGGAGACTCAGATCCTTGTTACTCTCTTTTAAGACCAAGGAAATAAGCCATAACTAAACCTGTGTTTGATTGCTCTTGCTGCTTTTCTCCATTCATTGTCTTGGAGCAATTCATGATTCTCTCTCTAATGGGCTAGTTCTTCTAAAATACTTACTGCATAATTAGGGTTTAATAAAGCCATATGCAAACCCACACTTCTAGTAACAAGTAACGTCAAGAATTCTAAACTTTGCTAAAAAGACTAGTCTAGAGAAACAAGAAATAGTTGGGGCCAAACTTTAAGCATTGTCTTTTTTAAAGCCCATTTGGGGATATGAGTCCCAGAGAGCCATAGAGAGGGGGAGCAACTTGCTCAATCCCAAAGATCAATAGGCAGCAATGGAACCAGGAGTGACACTCCCTCTCAAAGGCAGGGGGACTGGACATTAGGGCCTGGTTGCAATTGCCAGCTGTGGGAGGGAGTGTGCAGCAGTGGTTAGTGAAGGGGTCCATCCATAGCTCTGACACTCGTTGTGACCCTGAGCCAGTAGCTGAGGCCCGTTTGCCCTCAGTAGGGTTGGGGTCCCATCGCTACAGCCCAGGGGGGTAGGTATTCTCCAGGAAGGTGTGTAAAGTACTGGGATGTCAGGATCCTGGAGCCGCTGTCACCTCCACACTAGGGCAGTGTTCTGCACCCCACTGCTGCTGGCTGACTTTCTCCATCCCCTGGCAATAAGACAGACTCTTGTTTTCACAGCCAGTCGATCGCCCTGGAGTCATCACCCTGCCTGCTGGCTGGGCAGGGTAACTCCTCAGGTCACCATCCTCTCCAGTCTGCCTTGGACTTGAAGAGTGAGGAGGAGGGCGAGGGACATCTGCTGACCCTGAACATCCGGCATCCATCATACCATCAGCTAGAGCAAGTGAGTGGCATTAGGGTTCCTCAGTGGCTTCCCCTGTCTGTCTGGAGAGACGCAGAAAGAGGGGGAAAGAACATCTCCAAAGGGGGATTTCATTTGCAAACAGCCCCCAAGAGCCCCTCACACTCAGACTGGGCAAGGGCTTCTCTGGAGATATCTCCAGTGTGTTTGGAAAGGTCCCAGCAATGGTGCTCCCAGCCCTTCCCCTGTGGGACACTGTTCTCGAGGCTGAGAGTCTCTGAGCTGGGCCAGACCCTGTGAGCTGCTGAGCATGGAAATCAATGGGGATGAGGAGGGCCCTGGTCTTCCTGTGCATAGGGTCTTTGTTATTTTAACGTGGGGAATGGTTTCCCAGGAGAAGTCTGGACTCCTGGGTTCTGTTCCTTCTCTAGCCTGGAGGGGGGAGTGTGGCCTGGGATGACAGGAGGGAGGTGCTTGTCCAGAGTAACCAATGGTCTTTGGGACTGACATCATTACTCTAAAAGGATGAGACTTCCTGGATACTGCAGCAGCAGCAGGGATTAGGAGGGGGAACATTGGGAGCAGATCATGCAATGAACTCCCTGCACTTCTGTAGAGGGAGAAGAGGCTGCTCTGGTTGGAGCGGGGATGAGGAGGGATCGAAAAGGCCCATGAATGAAAGGCTGCCTTGACCCCAGACTCACACCTGCTCCCCGCTCGGTTCCAGGATGGCCAGGCTCCTGAGGATGTTCAAGAAGAAGGCTCTGCAGGTGGTCCCAGAGCTTGAGGGAAGCAGCTGCCATCTTCCCAAAGGGCAGAGCAGCCTCTCCATCCCCACTGGCAGGGAAGCAGCTCCCGTCCAGGCCAGAAGGTGGAAGTGCCCAGCCATCTGGTGAGCAAAACCGGCTGCCGGTGCAGACACCGAGCTGGGAGAGGCCCCGACCAGGCCCATATGGAACTGGCTTAGGATGTGGTTTCGCAGACAGGACCCAGCCCAGGAGGGGTGCCAGGCAGGGAGGCTCTGGGGCTTGTTGTGTGGGCAGCAGCGGCCCCAGGAGTTCAGCCCTCATTCCCAGCAGGAGGCATTGCCCTGCCCGGTCACTGAGGACCTTCCAGCCCCCTCAGGCCAGGAGATGTAAGCTCCCTGTCCCAGCACCAGCAGCTCAGCATGGGACAGCAGCAGCGCCTGGGACTCTGGCAGCAGCGACGCCGATCGACGCTACTGCTTTGTTCCAGGTGAGAAGCCAGGCTGGAATCAGGGAGGAGAGAGGCCTGAGCCATGTGAATCCCACTGACACCAGCAGCAGTCACACAGCTGCTCCTGCAGCAAGGGGAATTGGGGGTGGGGGCATTAAGAGCTGCTGCCACTTTGGTCGTTGAAGCTCCGGGGCTGGGGGAGTAGGCATCTCCCATGGAGTCCTGGACAGTGGAGGGGGGGCTCTCTGCTATGGGCTTCTGAAGCTGTTGGGGGCTGAAGGCATCCGTGAGAGGGAGGTGTGGGGCCTGATCTGCCCTGGGTGCCTGAGGTGGGAAAGGTGGTCTTCAATCCTGCTCTCTGCACCACGCCACTGTCCTTCCCCCAAGTGGCAGCAGGCATCACCCTGTTACCTTCTCTCCCTGGTGCAGGGACCCCCAGGGATTCAGAGGAGGAGGAATGGGTGGACATGTCCTCAGATGAAGCAGCTCTGAAGGTCATCAGAGAGCAGCTCTGGTGCAGAGAAAAGGTACAAATGTTCCCCACCTGGGCTGGAACCAAGATTGTCTTGTCCCTTCTCAGCATCCCCACCCCCTGCCGAGGGTCTTGTCCCTGATGATCCACCACCCCTAATGGGGCCCTTTTACATCCATGATGTGGGACCCCAAGATGGGGGTGTTTGTCCCACAAGAGCCAAGGTCTCCTCCCCCCACAGACACTGTCCCAGTTTCTGATCCTGCTTGCGTAGGAGTCGTGGGGGATTTGGAAAGTAGGGGGGTCCCCACAATCCCCCATTGAGGCCTGAGCCCTGGAGCTGGTGTGGGTGGGGCAGGAAAGTCCCTAGCTAACAGGTTCTCTCTCACTCTACCCCACTTCTGATGTGTACAGGATGAGGGGCAGCAGCCCCTGTTCCTGCAAGCCATCTACCCCGAGTGTCTTGCTGCACAGGACAGAGGGCAGGACATGCTGGAGCTGCGCTGCTGCAAGGCGGCTGTTGTGGAGAGGATTGTGGTGAGTGAGACATGTCATACGGCAGCTGGAAGGAGGAGAGAGACATGGGATTGGCAGGGGTATCACTGAGCTAATGGGTGGGGGCTGGGTGGCGTTGGAGTGGACAGCAGAGGGCAGGGATTGCAAGGGCTGATGGCTGGGAAGAAGAGAAGGGAGAAATTCTGAGATTGAGCAATGGGGGAATTGTGGGGCTGGAGGGCAGCTGAGACTGGGGGACAAGGAATCACACGGTCCCAGTTCGGTAGTTGGGATGGTGCTGAATGGGGGCAGTTTTGACAGGGAGGAGGAAAGAAGAGGTTTGGGACTGAGCTGGGCAGGAATCCTGGAAGGGGGGCAAGTTTGATGGGCAGGAAGAAATTGGAGGAGCAGGAGGTAGTGGGGGATCCTGCTGGCCATGTGGGGCACTGGGTGTGTAATCTCCTCATTGGGAAGTGTCAGTAGGTCCTGAATCTCTCACGCTCCTTTGTCTCCTTTGTGTCTCACAGGAGCTCATTGAGGAGCTTCCTAAAGACTCTCCAGCCAGCACCAACCTCGCCAACTCCCTGGTTGCAGTGGGCAACCTCAGGTACCAAGACAGCCCCTTCCTCTTCCCCCCTCCGGCTCCCCTAACCCCAGTGCTGCTCAGGCACAAAGCTGGGAGTCACTTTCTCCCCCACTCCCAGGAGTGGCTCCTCTGGCAGAGATGGTGTGGTGGGAAGGTTCACTCTCTCCTGGCTGGGCTGTTCTTTTCACTCCACTAACACTACAGGGGCCTTGGGGAGGGACTCACTCCTGGGCTCAGATACAGGAGGGGCAGCAGGCTCCAGGGAACAGGCACTATTCCTGTCCTGCCTCTGTCTGTCTGTGACGCCTTGGCCTTGTCATTCCCTAGCTCAGTGCCTCAATTTCCATTCTTGCCAGCCTGGGCCTATATCCCTGTGATTTCATGTCCGTGTTGGCGACAGTCCCACCCCCGTACTGCACAGTCTAATACCAGCTCCTCTCTCTTGCCAGCACCATGAAACCTGCCCTTGAGCCAGACCTAGAGACCCACCTCTTGCGAGCTGCCCTTCGCTCCATCTTCACCCTGGACATGGAGAAGGACACCATCAACGTCCAGGTACATCCTCCTCCTCTTCCAGAGTGGTCATTGGTCCCTGCTCCCTTGATTTTCTGGAGCTCCAGATTTAGAGGTGGGGTAGGCAGAGATGGAACAAGCTGCAAGGTTGGATCCTTCCCTCCAGAGGATTACCTCTCCCTGGGGGATTTTTCTTTCTTTCTTTCTCTTTCTTTCTTTCATTCAAATGCCATGTTTTGCCCAGCAGCCCAGCTTCCATCCATAGCAACTTGGCTGTTTCATACTCTTCTGCCTACAAGGCCCTCTGCAGAGACCTGCTAAGCTCATGGATCAAAGATCCAGGTGTCATCAATCCTTGCTAATTGCCTGCAGTGGGATGTGAATGAGAAAGGCCAGGATATGTGTTTGGGAGTCTCATCAGTGCTTCCCAGAGACCCCTCTTCCCATCCTGTGGCAGGTGTAGGCCCGGTTTCCCTAACTCTGACCCATGCTTTGCAGGCTCTGCACAAAGTCATGCCAGAGCTCCTAGATGCTATGCTGGGGAACCCTGCTGGCAGAGTCCCCAGACGTAGACAGGCTCCACTACATCGTGGAGGTGAGCCCCATAAGAAGGGGTGGGAATCAATTTTACCTTAATTCTCTGGGGGACTGGTAAGGAGAGACTGAAAGATCCATTTTCTACTCTGTCCTCCTAGCTGGGTTGGGGAAGTCAATGCAATGCAGTGTCAGGTCCTGCTTTCTTGAGGGACAGAGGAAGGAGCTGGGACTTCAAGCCAGAACTCTGCCTGGTTCTGTTGAGCACTTAACCACAGGGCCCCTGGTTGTCTTGGGGAGCGAGAGTCTGAAACCTTCCCCTTCCCCTGCCCCCCCAACACCCCCCCCATGAGATTCCAGAGATGGTTCTCAGAGAAGAGGCACATGAAACAGAAGGACCCAAGGGAATCAGCCCTTCTCTCTGATATGATCTGAAATTCCTGGGGGGATTGTGCTCTCAGTGACTCCCTACATCCCACCAAGGATTTGAGTAGCAGGGAAGGGCGAGGGTTCACTCTCCTTTCTGGTGAACTGTTCAGGAATCAAGAGTTCTGGGAGGATGGGACCAGCCCCGACACCGAACCTTGTCCCAATCTAGAGAGACCCAGACAAGTTGTGACCTGCAGGATACAAGCTGCATCCTGGGGGAAAGAATCCCCTTCTAAAGCTCTGTGATCAATGACTCAGCTATTCCCCGCCCCTGCGCATCATGTCTCTGGCCCCTGGGGCTGGGGGGTGTGGCTCATTTGCAAAGCACCACCTGCCCATTGATCCTGACCTGCCTCCTTTCCCCATAGCATGTCAACCTCTGAATCGTGTCCAGGGTGTCCCAGGAGAGAGCCAGGGTCATTAGGAGCTGCATGGCCCTGCTCAGATACGCAGTCATTCTTCCTGAGTTTGACATAAATGACCTTTGACCCCAGCTTCCTGACTCCTTACGTAGGGGGGCTGGCTCCAACGGGCTGTAGGATCTGCTGCTGCAGGGGCTGTGGGTTCTGAGTGTTCCTCTTGGGGAGGCAGAAGCAGAGCAGGGAATGAGATAGGCTTGAATCAAGATCTTCTTGTCCTGGTCAAGTGTTGTCCCTGGGCCTTTAAGGTGACCATGCTCTAGCCCCTGCTTGGCATCCCAAAGTAGCTCCTGGCTCCCTTGGCAGCGGAGCAAATGAAGGGTCTATCTCAGGCTCCTCTCCCCCAGCATCTCCTGCAGAGGGGCTAAGGGGAAGAAGCCTTCTGGCCCAGGGGGGACAGGGAGCTGACAGGAAAATGCTGATGGAGTCTCCTCTCCTCTCCCTTCCATTAGATCTCAGCAGAGTTCCCTAGGATGGATCACCATGTGGCACAGCTGGCTCTGTTTGTCAGTGACCCAGACAAGGACATCAGCCGGCAGGCCAGGAAGGGATTAACCTGCTGTACCAGCTGCTGCTCCAATAGAGGGGTAAGGAACCTGCTGGAACACGGAACTCAGTAGGGGACTGAGAGTGACCACAGGTGGCTAATGGGACCCCAGACAATTTATCTCAGACTGACCCCAGCTGGAGGATAAGTCTCTCTCTGCTTCTGTTCTTCTCCACTCCACTGTGCAGCCCCCAATAGGATTGGTAGGTCACAGAAACTGCAACCAGAATGATAAAAGTCTCTCTCTCTCTCTTCCAGGGCTGACAATACACGAGGCAGAAGATCTGTGGTGCCACGACTGGCACCAGGACAGCAGGCTCCTGGGCTATAAGAACACAGCCAGGGTGGGGGAGGTAAGGACACTGTAGCAGGGCATGACACAGCTCAGGGAGTGGGGCTGGCTGAGTCCCTGTAGTGGATGCCTCCTGGAGACAGGAAAAGAGCCCACTCCTTATTCCCAGCTCAGAGTTCCTCATCCAGCACCCAATGGGACAGTCTGGTGCTAAAGGTCCCACATTGGAACCTCGCTAGTTTCCGTGATTTGAGTGTCTTACATGGAGCCATTGCTACGTGCCATAAGGAGAATCCTCAGGTGGGTGAGTTAATGTAGGATTATAGCTCTGGGTGTCTCTCTGCTCCTTGTCCCCCTGGCTGATCCCCAAGTATCTGAGAGGAGAGCACTGGGTCAGTCAGTCACTATTGCTTGATCAGACCCTTGTTTAATTCCCTGCACCCTGTAGAAGCAGAGAAAGGAGGTGGGGTTTGCCTAATTCCATTGCCAGTCAGGAAGCAGAATGCCCCAACCTGGGAACTGGGTAAGGGACACAGTGAGCTCCAGAGTCAATATGGACCCCTTATGTCTCCAGACCCGGCCAGGGAATGACAGAGTATCTGGACCTCAGCCACTGTTCCAAAGACCCACATTGTCACTGACCCAAGTTGCGGCTACTTGCTGCACAAGTAGAAAATCAAAGACACCCCCGCCCCACGTCTCACAACTGTGGTGAGAACATCCAAACCTTGGAACACACCATAACATAGTGCCCCCAGATTGGAGTCAAAGGTGAAGTGGGTGATTTCCACAACATCACAGAGGAGACCTTGGAATGGCTCCTGGATCTACAAGCGCATCTACAGAATGCTGCTCTATAGACGCCACATGAGAGAGACTGTGTGAGCTTGTCCTGCCTCCCACAAGCTGAATTGCTGCAGCAGAAGAAAAGTTTCCTAGGAGTGTCTGTGATGGGGACAGGGACATGAGTCTCCTTATCCTTGTCAGGTTGCAGACTGGATTCCCTTTGGAAGAAACCAAGGAGTTGCAGAGGCCTTACCCAGCTACTAGAGAAATCACTAATTTGGGGGGAATAGACCTTTGGTCTCAGCTCCAACCCCCTCCCCCACACGCACACTCCTCTAGCCACTGAGGTGCAGGAGATCTCTCTGCTGGAAGCAATATAGGGTCGCCTATCATCTCAGTGCGCTGCACAGCAGAGTTGGCCCTGCTCACCCACATTAGAGATCTATTTTCAGCCCATCAAGGCCCCTGCGATAAATTGCCCTCCAGAAAGAGCCATTGGAGGCTTTGGTCCCTAAGCATCTATCACCTTTTAATAAAGGGGCTTTCCTGAGCCATGGGACCTTAAAAGCCTCCTGGGGAATGAACTGCCTTGGCTACAGCAGCTCTCTTACCCTCCCTTTGGGGCACTAGACGGTTAGGCCATTCTATCTCCAGGACTTGGAGGCTGGCTCTGGGCAATCTGCTAAAGCCTCGTGTCCTGTTGGTTTTAGGTCTTTGGAAAATTCTTCTCTGAGGGACAGAGAAAATACTTCCTCCAGACAGCAATTCTGGCAATCTATGACCCCCTGCTGCATGTCAGCCCACATGGGCTGCTCTTCACATACTCCATCCTAGGAGAAGCTCAGCAGCTGATGGGGAACAAGGTAAGCAGCAGAATTAGATTCAGGAGACTGGGGCAGGTCCCAGGCCTCATTCCCATCCTATCACCATTCGCTGGCCTGGGAGCAAGGAGCCTAGTGGGGACTTCTGGACTTCATGGACTTCAGTTCTTAGGATGTGATGCTCTGCTATCATTCCTGGAAAGGGTAAGAGAGTCCCCTAAGTGCCCTCTGTGAACCTTTCCTGCCCCACACAGCTGCACCCATTTCCCCATGGCCTAGAGTCCATGTCACCCGAGCCACTCCCCAGAACTGCTCCCATCACTGGCAGCCTGTGAGGCCAAGGACTGTCGTGTGATGGCGACTGGCCAGGCAGTTCTGAGGCACATGAGTGGAGGAAGTTTGTCCTGCTGCTGGCAGGGCTGTACCTGCTCTAGAGAGAAGGGGAGGATTCAGTCAGCAGGGGCTGCTGACCTGCCCCGTTCACCAGGACTGCCATCCTGTGGCTTCAGCATTTGTCACTGGGGTGACTTGGGGAAAGGTCTCAACCTCCCCCCATCCCACTTCACTGCTGCCAGAATCCCTCCTGTCCCCCTCTCTGCCCTACCTGGATGGGGATGGAGGTAGGGGTGGAGGAGAGGGTTCTACAAACTTGAGCGGTGTCCCCAGGTGGGTTGGAGGTGGAAGAGTTGTCAAGGGCACTGAGGGGGCGGTGGCAGGAGCTAACCCTAGAAGGAGGGTGGTTGGCACTGGAGGTCACTACAGAGGACAACAGGGCTTCATCCTGGGGGTCAGGAGGGTAAATCCACCACTCAGACATGAGCAGCTGCTGGGTGGAAATGGTGCTGGTTCTAGGTACCCTGAATCCTCCCAGATTCCTGGGCAGTGTCTCAGTCTCTGACATGTTCTCGTTCACCTGGAGGATGTCACAGCCAAGGTGATGTGCCAGCTCCGCATCATCTGGCACTTGCACCAGGTGCCCGAGGTGCTGCAAGGGCTGCGCCTCTTCTGATGCCCTTAAAGATCCCCCTCCTGTGTTCAGCAACTCCCTCTCCCTGCTTCAGGTACTTGTCTGTCTCACTGTAAATGCGGGGCTAGTGGAAGGGCAAATGGAGGCCCCTGTCACTGACAGAAACTCTCTCTGCCTCCAACGGATTGTAGGATACGGCAGGAGCTGTGGGTTCTGAGTGTTCGTCTTGGGGAGGCAGAGTCAGAGCAGGGAATGAGATAGGCTTGAGTCAAGTTCTTCTTGTCCTGGTCAAGTGTTGTCCCTGGGCCTTTAAGGTGACCATGCTACAGCCCCTGCTTGGCATCCCACAGCAGCTCCTGGCTTTTGACAGCAGAGCAAATGAAAGGTCTACAGGCTCCTCTCCCCCAGCATCTCCTGCAGAGGGGCTAAGGGGAAGGAGTCTTCTGGCCCGGGGGGACAGGGAGCTGACAGGAAAATGCTGATGGAGTCTCCTCTCCTCTCCCTTCCATTAGACCTCAGCAGAGTTCCCTAGGATGGGTCATCAGGTGGCACAGCTGGCTCTGTTTGTCAGTGACCCAGACAAGGACATCAGCCGGCAGGCCAGGGAGGGGATTAACCGGCTGTACCAGCTGCTGCTCCAACAGAGGGGTAAGGAACCTGCTGGGACACGGAACCCAATAGGGGACTGAGAGTGACCATAGGTAGCTAGTGGGACCCCAGACAATTTATCTCAGACTGACCCCAGCTGGAGGACAAGTCTCTCTTTGCCTCTGTTCTTCTCCACTCCCCTGTGCAGCCACCAATAGAATTAAAGGACACAGAAACTGCAACCAGAATGATAAGTCTCTCTCTCTCTCTCTCTCTCTCTCTCTTTCTTCCAGGGCTGACCATACACGAGGCAGAAGATCTGTGGTGCCATGACTGGCACCAGGACAGCAGGCTCCTGGGCTATAAGAACACAGCCAGGGTGGGGGAGGTAAGGACACTGTAGCAGGGCATGACACAGCTCAGGGAGTGGGGCTGGCTGAGTCTCTGCAGTGGATGCCTCCTGGAGACAGGAAAAGAGCCCACTCCTTATTCCCAGCTCAGAATTCCTCCTCCAGCACCCAATGGGACAGTCTGGTGCTAAAGGTCCCACATTGGAACCTCGCTAGTTTCCATGATTTGAGTGTCTTACATGGAGCCATTGCTACGTGCCATAAGGAGAATCCCCAGGTGGGTGAGCTAATATAGGATTATAGCTCTGGGTGTGTCTCTGCTCCTTGTCCCCCTGGCTGATCCCCAGGTATCTGAAAGGAGAGCACTGGGTCAGTCAGTCACTATTGCTTGATCAGACCCTTGTTTAATTCCCTGCACCCTGTAGAAGCAGAGAAAGGAGGTGGGGTTTGCCTAATTCCATTGCCAGTCAGGAAGCAGAATGCCCCAACCTGGGAACTGGGTAGGGGACACAATGAGCTCCAGAGTCAATATGGACCCCTTATGTCTCCAGACCCGGCCAGGGAATGACAGAGTATCTGGACCTCAGCCACTGTTCCAAAGACCCACATTTCACTGACCCAAGTTGCGGCTACTTGCTGCACAAGTAGAAAATCAAAGACACCCCCGCCCCACGTCTCACAACTGTGGTGAGAACATCCAAACCTTGGAACACACCATAACATAGTGCCCCCAGATTGGAGTCAAAGGTGAAGTGGGTGATTTCCACAACATCACAGAGGAGACCTTGGAATGGCTCCTGGATCTACAAGCGCATCTACAGAATGCTGCTCTATAGACGCCACATGAGAGAGACTGTGTGAGCTTGTCCTGCCTCCCACAAGCTGAATTGCTGCAGCAGAAGAAAAGTTTCCTAGGAGTGTCTGTGATGGGGACAGGGACATGAGTCTCCTTATCCTTGTCAGGTTGCAGACTGGATTCCCTTTGGAAGAAACCAAGGAGTTGCAGAGGCCTTACCCAGCTACTAGAGAAATCACTAATTTGGGGGGAATAGACCTTTGGTCTCAGCTCCAACCCCCTCCCCCACACGCACACTCCTCTAGCCACTGAGGTGCAGGAGATCTCTCTGCTGGAAGCAATATAGGGTCGCCTATCATCTCAGTGCGCTGCACAGCAGAGTTGGCCCTGCTCACCCACATTAGAGATCTATTTTCAGCCCATCAAGGCCCCTGCGATAAATTGCCCTCCAGAAAGAGCCATTGGAGGCTTTGGTCCCTAAGCATCTATCACCTTTTAATAAAGGGGCTTTCCTGAGCCATGGGACCTTAAAAGCCTCCTGGGGAATGAACTGCCTTGGCTACAGCAGCTCTCTTACCCTCCCTTTGGGGCACTAGACGGTTAGGCCATTCTATCTCCAGGACTTGGAGGCTGGCTCTGGGCAATCTGCTAAAGCCTCGTGTCCTGTTTGTTTTAGGTCTTTGGAAAATTCTTCTCTGAGGGACAGAGAAAATACTTCCTCCAGACAGCAATTCTGGCAATCTATGACCCCCTGCTGCATGTCAGCCCACATGGGCTGCTCTTCACATACTCCATCCTAGGAGAAGCTCAGCAGCTGATGGGGTACAAGGTAAGCAGCAGAATTAGATTCAGGAGACTGGGGCAGGTCCCAGGCCTCATTCCCATCCTATCACCATTCGCTGGCCTGGGAGCAAGGAGCCTAGTGGGGACTTCTGGACTTCATGGACTTCAGTTCTTAGGATGTGATGCTCTGCTATCATTCCTGGAAAGGGTAAGAGAGTCCCCTAAGTGCCCTCTGTGAACCTTTCCTGCCCCACACAGCTGCACCCATTTCCCCATGGCCTAGAGTCCATGTCACCCGAGCCACTCCCCAGAACTGCTCCCATCACTGGCAGCCTGTGAGGCCAAGGACTGTCGTGTGATGGCGACTGGCCAGGCAGTTCTGAGGCACATGAGTGGAGGAAGTTTGTCCTGCTGCTGGCAGGGCTGTACCTGCTCTAGAGAGAAGGGGAGGATTCAGTCAGCAGGGGCTGCTGACCTGCCCCGTTCACCAGGACTGCCATCCTGTGGCTTCAGCATTTGTCACTGGGGTGACTTGGGGAAAGGTCTCAACCTCCCCCCATCCCACTTCACTGCTGCCAGAATCCCTCCTGTCCCCCTCTCTGCCCTACCTGGATGGGGATGGAGGTAGGGGTGGAGGAGAGGGTTCTACAAACTTGAGCAGTGATCCCAGGTGGGTTGGAGGTGGAACAGTTGTCAGGGGCACTGAGGGGGAGGTGGCAGGAGCTAACCCTAGAAGGAGGGTGTTTGGCACTGGAGGTCACTACAGAGGACAACAGGGCTTCATCCTGGGGATCAGGAGGGTGAATCCACCACTCAGACATGAGCAGCTGCTGGGTGGAAATGGTACTGGTTCCAGGTGCCCTTAATCCTCCCAGATTCCTGGGCAGTGTCTCAGTCTCTGACATGTTCTCGTTCCCCTACAGCTGGAGGATGTCACAGCCAAGGTGATGTGCCAGCTCCGCATCATCCGGAACCTCGCACCAGGTGCCCAAGTTGCTGCAAGGACTGCGCCTCATCTGATGCCCTTAAAGGTTCCCCTCCCGTGTTCAGCAACTCTCGCTCCGTGCTGCAGGTACTTGTCTGTCTCACTGTAAATGCGGGGCTAGTGGAAGGGGAAATGGAGACCCCTGTCACTGACAGAAACTCTCTCTGCTCTCTGTGGACCAGGATCCTTCCCTCTGACCCCAAACTTCCTTCTTTTGGGGCATGAGCTCTTCCCCTCACTCCCATATCCCTCCCCTCATTCCTTGCTCTGACCCCCATCCCATTTCCCATGGTCCCAGGCAGAGATCTCCCTGCCCCATATGGTGCAGAAGGACCTTTGTGTCAGGGCTACAGACTGTCTGCCCAACTGAAGCTCAGGAAGCTCCACATTTGAGGAGATGAGGATGAGACAGAGGCTCAGGGCCTGCTTCACCTCCTGCCCTTTATTCTTCCTTTGGCCCTTCTATGGGCTCTCCAAGGGTAACATGAATAGGAACCTCCTCCCCACCTGTCTTCTAGGCCCTGGGGTGTGTGACAGCCTCCCAGATGGGTGCAGTCAGAAGCTGAGCCACCTCAGAGAGCAATGGGGACAGGTCACCTTGTCCTATGAAACCAAGCAGTGCTAGTTCTCAAAGAGGCTGAGAGGGAAGACCTCCATCCCTCATGGAGGTAAGAGCCATTTACTTCTTTGGGTATATGGGTCTCCTGGGGGAGAAATGGGATCCCTGCTGCATAGCCTGGTTGGGAGCTTCCCCCATCCCTGGGACAGAGACGTCTCCATCAATGTGCCACTTTTGTTTTTTTCTTAGCAAGAGGCTCCTCAGAGATGTCCTCAAACCTGTTCTCCTGGGAGAAGTTCTAGGAGGAGGCTCCTGTCCCTCAGTCTCCAACTCCATCATGCAGTCTCATTCCCATAACATCTCCGCTCTCCAGCTCCACTTTCTGCAGCGGGACAAACGAACCTTCAGCTCCTGGAGACCTGACTCTGACCTCCTTCTGATCAGCAATGGGGTTTCACCATCCCCTCAACAAACCTGTCAGCCTCTGAATGATGAACGTCAGAGTTATCAGAACCAGCAAAACTCCAACTGCAGCCAGTCGAGCCTTTGTAAACTTAGCCCCTCTGGAAACCAGGTCTGAACTGGAGAGGTCTGAACTCATGGACTCCTAGACTTTAAGGTCAGAAGGGACCATTATGATCATCTAGTCTGACCTCCTGCACAATACAGGCCACAGAATCTCACCCATTCTTGTAATAAACCCCTAACCTATGTCTAAACTATTGAAGTTCTCAAATAATGGTTTAAAGACTTTAAGGTGCAGAGAATCCTCCAGCAAGTGAGCAGTGCCCTATACTGCAGAGGAAGGTGAAAAACCCCCAGGGACTCTGCCAATCTGCCCTGGAGGAAAATTTCTTCCTGAGCCCTGAGCATGTGGGCAAGACTCACCTCAACCCAATAAGAGCAGGACTGGGCAGTGCAGGTCTGCAACAGGGAAAGGAGAATGCTTTCCCGTGGGCTGCAGAGCCTGGGGCTTAGCCAAACTGATTACAGAATGAGTCCTACCTCAGAGGTACCATGTATTGGACCCAAAAGAACCAGACTTCAGCGGCGATAAAGCCTAGCTGGGCTATGACCTGGAATGAGAACAAGGTAGGAAGTTGAAAGCAGTAAGGAAAACCTAGAAAGGAACTTGAGAAGAGAGGTAGGATGTGCCCAGGGAAACCTGCAGCAAAAAGAAAAGAGCAGACCTAGCTGTTGAGTACAGAGCCCTGGGCTGCTACCAGTGTCAGGGTGGGACCGGGTTCCTCTACTGGCCCCAAAGAAGGGGGCATACACGCACCCAGAGAGAGTTACCAAGCCCAGCAAGGGAGCTGCAGGCTGAGCCAGAGCCCCAGCAAGAGCAGAAGAACTCTTTTCTCTGGGAAGACCTCTTTGGACTTTCAGCGTGTGACAAGCTGAGCGCCAGAAGCATGGACTAAAGGTGGTGAGCCAGCAAGAGTGCCAAATTACCAGGCAGAGAGACTGCCATGGTGCTGGAATGACCATCGATGGAGGATCAGAGGGCACCTAACAATGAGCAGATTCATGTATTATTTGCATAGTCAGCAGGATTGAATTCCCCCGGTCATCTGAGAGGGCTCATGGAAGTTGTGGTTACTGAAGGAAGTGGGATTTCCCATTTGAGTTCCAGGGACTGGCTAAGCAGCCAAAGCAGGTCTCGCGGTTTCTCCAGCAGTGCCTAGAAACCCAACAGAAGCAGAAGTAAGTGCAGGCAGAGCTACAGATGCAGCTGGTAATCTTGAGGAAGCAGCAGCAATATCTGTGAGAGATCCTGTAAAGGGAAATCAACCTGCTACGCCCATGGACAAAAAGAGAAGACTCGGAGAGCATGCTGCGGCTGTGTTGAGAAGGTTAGCCCAGGAGAGCAGGGCCTGAGAAAGTGTACAAGCATAGCCTAATGCCAAAATGGGAACAAAAGTTCTTTGGTTTTGGTGCAGAGAAGCAGGCCATAGCGAAAGACCCGGCCTGCATAGGAAATTCCTGAGTGGCAAAAGGAGAGGCCAAGGCCCCAAGAAGGTAGAAAGAAAGGAGAAGGTGTCCTCTTGGACAAACACACATGAGGCAGACTAGGTGGAGATGGCAGGGATGGCCATGGACCTTGCAGATCCTCCTCCAACACACCTATTGGTTGCTGCAGGGAGGTGAAGGATAAAATGGTTGGCACAGAGATGAATCAGGCACGAGAGTTGAGCAGTGGTGTGTGCTCAGACACTGATGGAAAACGTTTTGAGGGATGCAGCAGCAGTAGAAAAAAGGCTACAGAAGAAGCTTGTGGCTTCAGAACAAGGCTCTGCATGCAGTTTTTAATGAGAATGAGTGGCTGCAGGAAGAGAAGGATGGTCTCTGAGTTCTGGTGAGTATGAGGCTGTACGAGTGCATAGCCGGTGACAATGATGAGATGGTGAGGGATGAAGATTGGACAAGAGTAGAACTTGCCCCTGGGTTGGGCCGTATTTTAAGGAGGAGGTATTTCACAGGGTGGCTTGACCTGTGGCTACAAAGCCTGGAGCTAGGCCAAATTGATGACCGAGTGAGCCCCACCTGAGAGGAAACAAGGGAAAACAGCAGCAAAAGTACAGAAGCCGACCTAGCTGTTCAGTATATGGCCTTGGGCCAAAACCTGCAGTCCAGGGTAGGACTGAGTTCTCCCATCGTCCCTAAGGAAGGGGAGATAGAAGACCATAGAAACCCAAGAAGGGCAGACCAAGGTGAAATCAGGCTGAGGAAGTGCTCTCCATGAGAGTGGAAGGCCTTGTTTCTGTTCAAGACATTTTTGGACTTTGTTTGGAAGGAGCATGACCCAGGAAGGAGTGGACTAACAGACAGTCACCTGGTTGGAGGGCTGAGTTCCCAGCCAACAAACTGCAAGAATGACTATCAACAGGGTCGCTAGCCCGGCTAGAAAGCTGTGACATGAGGCCTGGCCAGGATTTAGCAGTGAGTGAACTCTGGTAGAAACCTGCTTCCATTATGGAAACAGCCTGGTATTGGAGAGTGGGTGGGGAGACCAGGGAGATGGGAGGGGTTACTGAGGCTGGGGTGGGGAAGAAGCTGTGGGGCTGGGATGGGAAGGACATGGCCCAGCTTGTGGGAGGGATCCTGCTGTCTGTGTCTGGAGCACTGTGTAGCCTCTTCTATGGGCAGTTCCCATTGGTCAGTGGGGCCTGAATCTCTCATGCTCCTTTGTTCTCTTTGGGCCTCACAGGAGATGTCTGGTGAACTGCCCATGGACTCTGTCCCCAGCACCACTCTGAAATTATTCGCTCCCTTCAAAGAAACAGGGCACAGCTCAGCCTGTTAGGTATGCTGGAGACTCACACTTCAGTCAAACACACAACTCTGAGGTGCTTTGGGAAGTATTATAAAAAAGAAGAGATTTAAGTGATACTAAGCAAGAGAAAGAGACAAATTTCAAACAGACAAACAAAACAAAACACACTTAGTAGTGACTAAAACTGAATCTTAAGAGTCACAATCTTGGCCTTAGCAGTTTCCAGACTAACATCTCAGCTTTCCTAACAGACCTTATTTGATGTCCCTGTATGGTACAAAATTTCTCTGTCAAATCTGCTGATTTGATTGCTTAGCCTTTCGGTTTCAGAGCCTCTGCCCTCCTTCTGGGATGCCTGGACCCTGATTGTAACATCTCTCTTCCAATCTCTGTCCCAGTCTCTTACACAGATGTACGCTGCAGCCAGCCCAGCTCAGAGAGCCGTGGGGACAGATGATCTCATCCTGTCAAACCGAGCAACATGGGTCCCGCTGAGGCTTAGATGGAAGATTCCATGCATCTCCTGGAGGTAAGAACCATTCACTCTTCTGGGCACTTGGGGCTGTTGCAACAAAGAGGAGGCTCCTGTTACATAGCTTAGTTGTCATCATGACTTTGTTTTTTTATTCTCAGAGGATGTGTCCAGGATCCTGGAGACTGTTTCCTACAGGAGGTTTGAGCGGGGAGAGCTCACTCACTGTCATGACCCATGAGTCATTACGCCGGGTCTGCAGAGCTCATGGGAGCAGTCACACTCCAGCAGGCCACCTGGAAGTCTACTAAAATCTGCTTACCTAGGACTTATGAAGTCCAGACCCAGTCTGAGGCTCCATCCCTGAGGCCTATTGGCAGAATCTCAGAGCAGCTAATTGGCCCCCGAGACCTCCTTAAACCAACAACAGGAACAAGAAGCTGTCTGAACACCCGAGCTCCCCTGTCTTCTGGACCATGTGTTAGCTGTTTCTGCTCCCACTGCCCAGGCTTGATTTCCTGGCACCTGACTCACTGTGACTCATCTGATTTGAGGTTCTGAACACAATTTGGTCTTTTGCTTCTGCTCTTCCAGTATCCTGACCCAGCTGACTCTCAACTCCTGTCTTCTGAGTTTGGACTCTGCCTCTGACCATTATGTCTGGCTGCCCGTGACATGGCCATGACACTGACTTTTCTACGATTCCTCCAATGCCCTTTTCTGCTCTCCAGCTCTGCTGTCCCAGCAAGACACACCAATGCCCCGGCTCCCAGAGTCCTGGTTGCTTCTATTCAAGGGCTCAGGGGTAGGGCTTGTATTGTCCCCTCCCCCACTACAGCTGCTTTTCCGATGGGAATCTCCCTAGCACAGAGGAGAAATCTGCTCTTCTCTTAGAATCAGTCCTGGCAGCAATTCAGGAAGTCATAGAAGGGACGGTCTGTAAGCTCCCTCTGCAATGCCACTGTCAGAGACCATTACTGGTGGGTGCCAAGTGACTGCGCAGGCAACACCTTGAGAGACTCCTAGAGGCAGGGTAGTCGTGTTTCACCTTGACCTCTGAAAGTCATGCAAAGAGTGTAGCATTGAAGAGACTCTTCTGCTGTAACAAAGGGTTTCTGTTCTCCTACATAGTCAGACAGTGAGGCCAGTTTTCAGGATGTGAAAGAGCTTGGGGTGATGAGTTGGAGGATTCACCATATAGGTAGCAGCAGCTGCAGATCCTGGAGTCCCTATGGTAGGGTTACCATGCATCCAGATTCTCCGGAACATGTCTGGCTTTTTGGTTTTTAAATAGCCATATGGGAGGAATTTGTAAAAATCTAAAAAGGTCCAGGATTTGCCTGCCAATGCAGAGCACAACTCAGCTGACATGGCGGCCGAGCTGGATTCAGCTGCTCGTATTCGGGCCTCCAGCAGCCAGAGCTCCTCCTCTGCTTCCCTCCCCCCACCCCGCAGCCTCAGAGCGCTGGCCCGGTAGTGGTCTGGGGGGAAGGGGCTGCGCGCTCCGTGGGGGAGTGCAGCACTGTGTCTGGCTCCACACACCAGACACACTGCTCTGAGCAGCATGGTAAGGGGGCCGGGAGGTTTGAGAAGGGGCACGGGGTTCCAAGGGACAGTCATGGGACAGGGAGCAGGGGGGATTGGATGGGTCAGGGGTTCTGGGGTAGCCTGTCAGGGGGCGGGGGTGTGAAAAGGGGTCGGGGCAGTCGAGGGACAGGGAGCAGGTGGGTTAAGATGGGTTGAGAGTTCTGGGAGGCAGTCAGGGGACGGGGAGCATTTGGATAGGTGTGGGAGATCCAGGGGTCTGTAGGGGGTGGAGTTCTAGGGGGGTAGTTAGGGTGGGGGGGTGTAAGAAGGGGGACAAGGAGAAAGGAAGCTTAGATGGGGGTGGGGTCCCAGGGGGCAGTTAGGAGCAGAGGTCCCGGGAGGAGGCAATCAGGGGACAAGGAGCAGTGGGGGGTTGGATGGGTTGGAGGTTCTGTGGGGGGCAGTCAGAGGGAGGGAAGTGGGAGGGTGTGGATAGGGGGCTACCACTCCCCGAACATGGAGAGTCCTCTTTTTTGAAAGTTCAGATATGGTAAACCTACCCTATGGGCCAAGCCTCCACTCCTGACAGTTCAGGCTATCCTCCTCCTGGCTCCTTGGCCTGCCTGCCGAGACAGAGGACTCAGGTATTTCCATCAGGCTGCTCGGCTGCAAATGCAGCCATCCAAAGAAGTGAAGAATGGAAGTGAAAGAGCAAAGCTGGACCATCCGCTGAGCTCCTGCAATCAAGTGAGCAGAGCCTGAGAGAGAAGAGGGAAAGCTCAAAGGTGGCTGGTGGCTGTAGGGAGCCAGGGGAAGAGAAATAAATAGCGAATGATGAATCCTACGGGCTTTGTCTTGTGTGACGAAGGGTTTCAAATGGGTCTATTTACAATCACATTAAATTTTAAAATAGCTGGGTATGACTGAAGGGCAGGTCTATAAAGGTAAGAGGTCACTCACTTTAGGAGCTTCAAGTCTCAGATTCTGTCACTATTGCCTGCTTTGACCACTTGATCTCACCCAACACATCCCTCAGGTGGGAGGAGTGGGGAGCTCTTTTCTTCTTTTTCTGGATTAGCCGCCAGAATAGGGACAGGATACATGTGGCCAAGGAATAGGGACAGGATACATGTGGCCAAGGAACTAGAGAGGCATGGGGGTCACTTGCAGAGTTGCCTGTTAATGCAGCTTTTATGGGGGAGCACGGTAGGGTACTGTGCTCTCGGGCATCATTTCAAATTTTGGTAGTGGCGGGGAGGGTAATTTAACCATGATTCCAGGGGCTATTTAGGCACCTGGAAACTCTAGTGTTTTGGCAGATAACTTAGCAGTTAGCTGACAGGAGCCCTGTGTCTAATTCCTTTATAAAAGAAAGAAAATTAAATAAATATTAGACCCACTGAGCTCTAATACGTGGTCTGACATCTTGTGCAAAATCACTTTAGGGACACTGGTTAAAATGTTAATGTCTATTCTTATTTTGTTACTAACTCTATAGAAAGAGAGAGACCCTGCCAGGACTCCTGGGTTCTACCCCAGCTCTAGGAGGGGAATGGGGTCTGGTGGGTTACAGTGGGGGGCAGATACAACTCGGTTAAATATAAGAACATCAGAATGGCCACAGTGGGTCAGCTCAATGGTCCATATAGTCCAGTATCCTGTCTTCAAACAGTACCAATAAGTCTCTGTTTCCTGGCCTGGGAGTTGAGGCTTCATTAAGGGAGGGAGTTTCCCCCTGGGGTTTAAAGCTGGTACCTGCCTCTTCTGATCCCTCCTCACCAAAAGCTTCTGAAGCCTTCGTTGCTGTGTCTCTTCCACTGGGGATGGAGCAACCCAAGCAGCAGGGCCAGTGCAAGGATATTTTGCACCCTAGGCAAACCTTCCACTTTGCTCCCCCACCCTGTAACATCGGTTCATTGAGCGGAAAATCCCAACAAGCCTTTATAAACTCCAGGGGCCAGCCTGCCCAAAGGCCTGCAGTGCCCAGACCAGGTTCCTCCCTTCTTTATAAAAGCCATGCCCCTGCCCCTCCTGCCCAGGCTATGGCCCAGTGCCCCCCCTCCTGGGGGCTCCTGCAGCAGATGCATGCGGGCAGAGACCCTCATGTGCCCCCCTAGCTCCCCCATTGCCACACTTGGGTTCTGCCGCTCATGTGAGCCACTGCCACTGCTGCCCTTCCTGGAGCAGGCTCAGGGCCCCGCGCCCCAGAGGCAGCTCACATGCCCGGGAGCTGCAGACCCCAAGTGCAGCAAGTGGGGTGCTAGGGGATGCATGGGGTCTGGCGCCCGCATGCACCTGCTGCAGCCTGCAGGAACCCCCTGGGGGGCGCCAGGCCACAGCCTGGGCAGGAGAGGCGGGAGGCGTGGCTGCTCCCCACTAGCAGTGCCACCGCCTTTGCAGGCTCCTGCCCCCCTGCTTTGCACCGGATCCTCCATGGCTGGGGCTCGTTGCCCCCGCGAGCCATTGCTCTGGCTCTCTGGAGCCTCTGGAAGGCGGCTCCCGGCAGCACTTTTTAGCATCCCCAGGGCCGTCCTTAGGATTTATGGGCCCTATGCAGTATTATTAAACTGGTGCCCCTATGTTCCATGGCAGTCTGAGCTTGCAGCCGGGGGTGGGGAGGGGCGGGGGCAGGTGGAAGGACAAGGCAGAAAGAATAACAAGATGCCCTGCCCACCTCACAATGGCAGAGAGTCACCGTTCACTGCACAGACCCCTGTACCCTCTCCCTCATGCAGAATGGACGTGCAGAAGGTACCTAATTAAAAGCACTAATTCTGAGAATAAAAAATGTCAGTCACAGGTTTTTTGATATGCCCTGAAGTTTGTCAGACATTTATTTGCAAAAACTTTGTAGTAAGGGTGAGTCAGCTGTCTTGCTGAATACAACATTAAATATTATGGAATACATGATGCAGCTCTTCTCTGTTTTACATTTTCTTAATCAGTAATTCTAAGCTTCTTTTATATTTTAAATGTACTCTTAAGCCTTCAGAAAGTAATCATTCCAGATTACTACATATTTAACTCACTGAAACAGACATTATTGTAAATTAATCAGTCACAGAGGTTTAGCGTGTTCATAACAATGTTCATTGTTTTTAGAAAAAGGGAACACTAATTTACTGTGTGTGATCTCCATAACAATACACATGTTTATGAAATTCCACCTACTTTAAAAAACATTTCCAAAGATTTTAGCATAACAAATGATTTTATATCTTACTAAGGTACTGATTTTGCTTAAAACTAGTTCATCAGATAGTCAGAAGTAAAGGAAGGGAAACTCTTTGTCCAGCTATCTGGAAGCAAAGGGCTGTTGTCTCTTTAAGGGCTCTCTTGGTGGGGGATGGTGAAGGAAGAAAAGGATGGACAGAAAGGACAGGAAGACTTTGGAAATAACTTTTTTTACTATAGTAATTAAAAATTGTGTTTTATTTAAGGGTGGTCTTTTGAACAATTTATTTAAAAAACCCATATGTCTGAAGATCTAAACATCCAAAAATCTATGCAAGGATATAACTTAAATATAGATCAAATAGAACCACTCAATCCCTACTCCCACAGTGGCAGGGTTTGTAGCATGGCCTCTCCAGTCCCCAGCACATGTCCCCATCACTTGAACTTCAGAAGAAATTGCCATTGTTTCTGAGGCCAAACACCAGAGTGGGACTTGACACACACTGTGCCAGCAGGTCCACAAATGCTTACTAGACAGATTAGAGTATTAGAGATCAGAACTCTTGTGCTCTCCTCCTGGCTCCATTGTGCAGTAGTAGCGCCCTCACACTTTGTCATGGCCCCTTTGTGCAGTGTCACGCAAGAGCCACCTTTCTAGTCCCTTTTCGCATTTGTACAAGGATCAGGCATCTTCTGACCCTAAGGGACTTATCCAAGACCCCACACAAGTCAGTGGCAGAACAACGATTAGAACTTGGGGTGCTTGTGTCTCCCCCTCGCATATTCATTCCCATATGCCATGCTGCCTCCGTGGATTCAATAGGCTGGGTTGAGTTACATTGAAGCATCCTGCTGGTGACCAACACCCAGCATGTTAGGTTGGTGTCACAGCTGCCTATTTCTATTTACATATTTATTCCAAACACACCCCACATGTGGTGAACCCTTCCCCCAAGCCGTGAAAGGCCAGCACAGGCAAACAGAGGCAACTGTATTTGTTCTGTAGTTTTAGTCTCTGTTTTGAGCTGTGTGGTATCAGGGAAACTTCCCGTGATTCATGAACCTCCTCTCTGCGGTGACTGATACCAAAAGTAATCACAGCCAAGATACGCGAGAGGTGGTGCATGTCATCACGGTTCGTGGCAAGCAGGTGTTTGGGCCTGATCCAGGGCCCAGTGAAGAGACTGGGAAGCTACCCATTTGGCCCAGGCCCTTCATGCAGAGCTTAGGGGATCTGGCTCTTCCCACGTGCCTGGAGGAACCTGAGTTATGGTGAAGGCCTAGTAGTTCAGCTTCTCCTCCCCTCCCCAAACACATACACACACTCCACAGAGTAGGTGCTAAGGCGTGTGGAACAGCGCAGGCCAAGCTATTGTTCTAAAGCAACTGATTGGACCTTATTTTGTAAAACCAGCTCTGTCTTTATAAGGAGATAATGCTATGCCCGGAACCAAGCCTCTATCACAGACGTTGTGGTCGAAAATCGACAGCCTGGCATTGGAAGCAATGCAGAGGCTGGAGCAGTAGGATGCAGTGATGCTGCTAGAAACTGGGTCTACACTCAGAAGTTAAGTCGACCAATCTATGCTGCTCAGGGTGTGAAAAATCCACATCCCCAAGCAATACAGTTAAGCCGACCCAGCCCATGGTGTGGACACTGCTAGGTTGATGGGAGAATTTGTCCATTGATCCCGCGACTGGTGCTCAAGGAAATGGAGAACCCCTCCCATCACTTTAGTGAGTGTCTACACAGAAGCACTACAGCTGCTGTGCCGCTATGGGATTTTAATCATTGACAATCCCATCTTCTCTAATGGGAGGCAGGAAAAACTCCCTTGTATGCCTAATAATTAGCTGTGCTGTTAATTAACAATTAGTTGTGTGGCCACGGCAGTGCCTCATTAGCAGACCTGGACAAAGGGGGGACTGCAATAGTAGCCAGTGCCTGTGCAAGGATGTGGAGTTGTCCTCCCTAGTTTCAGGGGTGGCTCTATGATTTTTGCTGCCCCAAGCATGGCAGTCAGACAGCCTTTGGTGGCGTTTCTGTGGGACGTCCGCCGGACCCGTGGATTCGGCAGTGGCTCTGTGGGTGATCTGCCAGTCCCGCGTCTTCGACATACCTGCCAACAAATTGCCGCTGAATCCGCAGAACCGGCAGACCTCCTACAGAAACGCTGCCGAAGGCTGCCTGACTGCTGCCCTCACGGCAACTAGCAAGCTTCCCCCCGTGGTTTGAAGCCCCAGGCACACGCCTGCTGCACTGGTGCCTGGAGCCCCCCCTGCCTAGTTTGAATGAATCCAGACAAACGACCCATACAGGGGACCTTCCCAGGACTTAGCATTGAGGGCAGTAGATGAGAAGGCAGAGTTTGGGTTTGCCTTACTGCCTTCCCACTGAAATACTCAATTCTATCCATGCACAGGTCTCATGCTTTCAGACCTAGGCTCCACACACTGCTCATGTCAGCCAAAGTCAAAGGGAAGCAGAGACGCTCTGACTGTGAGACAAAGGAAAGCACCACAGAGCTGGGAAGGTGCCTTTCCCTCCAGCCTGGATATCCTTCAGGAGCCCGGCAGCCCTTGGGAATATCTGGCCCACCGCCTGTGAAACTGCTGGGCTTTTTGATGCCTTTTCTCTCATTTCTGTTCAATATGTCTCCAAACACAGCTTTCCCGCCTGGCTGGAAAACACTGATCGCCAGTCGTTCCTAGTGGCTGCAGTCACCAGTGCACCTCATTAGTCAGAGTGAAACTACTCTGCAAGGTAAACAGAGAGCAAGGTGTTAACATTGTGAGTAATAAATGGCTCTTGGTACGGATTAAGGAAAATTATCTCCCTGAAACAGATAAAGGGAACAGGGCAAGTCTGTGAAGCACAGGCTGGACATTTCCTGACTCCATGAGTGACGTGGCCAGCGGCTTCAGCTAAAAGTACCTTTGTGCTCGCCAGGCTGCTCAGACAAGATTTATATAGTGCTTTTGCACCTCTAGAGCCCATTCTGCGATCTAGCAGCCGTCATGTCTGTGACAATATGCCAGTCCCTGGGCTTTGTGGTGTCAGCTTTAGGGGTAGGTGGAATCATAGCAGCAACAGGCATGGACATGTGGAGCACTCAAGACCTTTACAACAATCCAGTGACAGCTGTGTATAACTACCAAGGCCTGTGGCGCACCTGTGTTAGGGAGAGTTCAGGTTTCACCGAATGCCGCTCTTACTTCACCATCCTTGGGCTGCCAGGTAGGGGCCTGCTGGTCGTATAATGTCACTGGGGGCAGAGGTGGGGGTCGGGAGGGTTCTAGATCAAAAAGGCCTGGGTCTGCCATCTGTTTTCTCTTTCCCCTACCATTTACCCTGATTTCTGTAGTAGCTGAAGCCTAAGTCTTCCAGAGTGATTTTGGGTGTCCAAATTGAGGCATGTTTAAAAGGTCTTCTGTTCAGAGGGTGAGTGCTCAGCACTTTCTGAATTTCAGATCCCATTAAGATGCCTCAGTCTGAGTATCCAAAAAGCACTAGTCACGTTTGATAATTAAAGGCCTTCAGTTCTTGGCTTTCTTGAAATATTAAGGCTCCATTTTTAATGAACACCCTGAAGTGGGTGTAGATGGAAGAGATGGAAAGGGGGAGACAAGGTGGTCAGAAATAACACAAATTACCATTTGCAAATGTCCTACCATGACTCTTTCAGTGTTTGTCCTCCATTGGGGCTTTCTCCTTTTCCAGAGTTCCCATGACACCAGGACATATTGGGGTGAAAAGAAATACATTCTTTTTTTTACGCTGTCTTTTCACAAAATGTGTTTGCTGTGCTAGGAGATTTCCTATTTCTGCTCAGAATGGATCACAGTTGACCAAGTAATGAAAACAAATGATTTGTGAATGCTGTATTTTAAGAACATTTTCAAAAATGATCAGCTAATGCTCACAGAGAAGAGCTTTCCCAAGATTACGTTTTGTAGAACCAATTCCCTCATAGAACCCTTTTAAACATGGACTATCCATTCTACATGAAAAGAGTCAATAATTCTATCCTGTCCGTGCAGAATTCCCCAACTCGTTTGGCAGCACTGAAAAATGTGTGTTATCTTACAGCCCAGCCTGGACGCTTGTGGGGATTGAGAGGATGCATCCATAGTTGTGAAGAGTTTGCTATATTGTACATTGACATTATTGCTGTGTATAAAAGTTAGATGACTTTCCTGCAAAAATTGAACATCATGGAGAATGATAAACAAATTATTATTGTCTCAAAACTCAGCTCCAAGCAGAAAAGTTTAGTTCATATTGCATGTTCAGTGCCAGGTGAGGCAGATATGAGGGCATAGCTCTTGTAAATGAGAATAAAAGCTGAGCTTCTCAATTGCCACTCGCTGTACTAAAAATTCATCTCATTGTGTTTTTCTTTATGTGGCCTGGCAACAAATGGGACTGGACTGGGACCACATCCGTTTATTAGAAATCATTCCAAAGTCATGTAGTTTAGCACAGAGTGTCTATATGTGCAGGACACAGCCTCCTTTGCCAGACCACTGGGGCTCTGCTCTTCCGTCAGCACAAAGAGAAAAGGAAATATCGCTCTTGTACCATTATGCACATATCATCTCTAGATTTTGATGAGATAAAAGTGGAGAGAAGAAACCAATTATATCACCAGATCATTGCATAACTTTAAAAAAAATCAACATTTTCAGAACACACAGAAACGAGCATTATTCATGAAAGTGTAGAGAATCACATCTTGGGGTTGTGCGTTCATTCTATAAGTACATACTTTAAACAATTACAGCATGAGGAACATATACGGAGTCTGTTGTGCACCCTTACCTGTGTTTCCAAGTCAAATGTCTTTAGAGCCACATTTTCAAACTAACCTCTTTAGCAACCAGACACTGCAGTCTTTACTGAGTCCTTAGGCAATTGCCTGAAGAAGAGTTGAATGATTTGGTCCTTAATTTGTCCCATAATTTTCTTTGTGAAATATTTTGCATGTTTGGATGCCTCACATTTGCTCGTGCAAAACCCCACAGGTGTGCATTTATAGTGTCCCTTTGAAAATGTGCTGCCCTCCCCACAAAAAGTACAAATTCTGCCTGCAAATACAACTCCCAAGGAAGACTGCAGAGCAGTACAGCTGTAACCAAGGGCAGAATTTGGCCCTAAAAGTGACATGTTAATCCAACTGAATGTTTAAAGTGCACCATTTACCATACAATCAGCAAAGTAGGGCAGATCTGAGATGCAGTAGGCTGGTATTATGTTTTAACACAACTTCAATCCACTAACACATTATTAAAAAATAATTATATTGAAATCAGTGAGATCCATAATGAATGGAGACAGGAGAACACAAAAACTCTAACATTAAATATTGGTAGGTTCTAGAGTTCTCAACCTTTAAAAAGCTTGTGATTAGTGATATAGAGAGAAGGATGAAGAGTTATACGAAACTACCAATTTTCATTTTGCAATTCTTCATCTGTGAAAACTGCTTTTAACTTTGGAATATATGAGTGAAATTTTCAAGATAAGACTGAAAACATTGTTTGTTTGTTTGTTTTGTTTGCTTGCTTTGCTGTACTGAGGATTATTTTTATGCAGTTCTTGAAGAGACAGTGCATCTTTCCTATACAAAGAAAGCTGCAAAAAGCCATTTAAAATTGCTTCATCACTTGCCCCAGCACTTTAGGAAAAACTGAAAAGCTTTTGCAATTCCCCACATTTCTCCTGGTTCTCCAGATCTTGGGTTGATACCTGCAAGACAAAGCTATCCCAGTCTGCAAACATAGAGCAATTGTGATCAGACAGACCGTATCCATTCATCAAACACTTGAAGATTTTGGTATTAAAAATCACCAGAAAGGAAAAAATTTCTGGTAGGCCAAAATTAAATCAATCCAAAGATGTTGAGTGGTCTTGTATAGTATTCCACAATGTCTACGGGCTTTTATTTAACTCATCATCTTCAAGTCCTAACAGATTGAATCAGTTAATTACCATATCAGAAGTCTTGGGCACATTGCAAACATTGACAATAGGGACAAATCTCTTGTAAAAATGTGTGTGAAATCCTGGCCTTGGTAAATGGGGCATCAAGGTATCACCCTGTGGTGGGTGTGCATATGCATGTGTATATATATATGGATATTTATGTTCTGTAGTTCTGACTTGCTGGTCACTATGGCAAGCATTATCAGCACTTCCCTATGAAGAGTGATGATCTATTTTTACTAGGGAGACCTTGATTTTCTTAAGGGGGAGGGAAGTGGAAATGACTTTTCTCCCTTATTATATACTGCATGACATTTCAAGTCTCTGGAGACAGTGGAACAAAAACAACCTCGCCATTGCTTCTAGATTGGCTTAATATTTGAGCTTATTTTGCTACACAGAAATAGTTTTGCACACACAATTAGCAAAGGGCAATTGTATTTTAACTAGAAAAAAGGCGTTTAAAAATTAAACAAAACCAATGTATTTTTTAAAAATCTATCTATATTATTTAAGGTGGTCACCCTGGTGCTTGTTTTAACTGTGTAACACCCCGATTTGCATTACAGACATCTTGCTAGCCGTTTCATAATTAATGGTATGTCAGCATTTCCATTATAAACCCCTATTTATTATTCTGACAATGGCAATTTATATTATGAACAATAGTGCTGTAGTGAATAAAAATAGTAAAACTGTAGTGTATCACCCAGGTGACCTGAGTGCACCATTACATTTTTGGTTTCTGTATGTTCCTTTTCACTTCCCAACCCAGAGCATAAGAAAAATAGAGGAACTGTAATTTTCCATCCTTATTATATGTCTCTAATTTATCTGGACATTTACATTTTGAATATATTGAGGAAAAATCAATACAGAAAATATGAAAATGAGAAATAACTTCTGTAGTTTATTGCTCTTACTTCAGCAGTTCAATTATAAACAGTCATTCTGGTGTGAAATTTGTCACTCAAGAACCAAGCTTGTTTATTCTCATTTTGTTTTTGAATATTATTTTTGCTGTTTGGTTTTGTGGACAAAAATACTCTTTTGTGGTCATCTGAGGCACATCATCTGGATTTAAACATACAAATAATAAATAAATGAAGAAATAACCATTACTAATTCTAGACAGAGCTACTAGCGCCGTCTGTAATATATACTGCCAGACATATTCCTTTATACACCCCAGTTTTCAGTTGTTTATAATGCCAAACTTTAAAAATTCAGGATGAAATTTCCAATACTAGGTATCTGTTTCAGGCTGAATTTTTCTGAGAAGTTTCAGCAAAATTGGTTTGTCTGTTTCTGAGAATGGGGGATTAGGGAGAATTAGATTGTTTGGCCCATTAGATTGTTTGGCCCAATTGTTTTGTCAACAAGCTCTAGCTTTTCTGTGATTTGGAGCAGGGTCTTGAAATGTGGCTGGGGCAGGAGGTCACCCTGGTGTCAGGGAGATGCTTTCTGCTGTCCCTGTGAAAATCTGCCCAAATTTGGCCAAGCTATAAGTCTTGAAAAATTTCAGTTCATGCATATTTGCAGTGTTGTTGATGCCATGTTGCTCCCAGCACAGGAGAGAGACAAGGTAGGTGAAATATCTTTTATTGAACTGACTTCTGTTCGTGAAAGAGACCAGTTACCTCTTCCAGACTTGAAGAAGAGCTCTATGAAGCTCGAAGGCTTGTCTCTTCCACCAATAGAAGTTGGTCCAAAATAAAATTCATGCATACTCAGTAGAGATTTGTTAGCATTTGGAGCTAACAAATTCTCCAAAGATTCCATCTGCACTGATCATGCTCCCAACTGTTGTGTGTGTCCATACGCTGCGTGTACCATCCTCACAGAGTGACTGAGCATGCTCCATCTCAGGGCTGCAGGAGCTGAGCAGGACTTTCCCTGCAGTTGTTGCTCCTGGCTGATGTGGTGCTGTGGTGCTAGGTAGCAAAACTGAGAGCAGGGAGACAGGCAGTATGGAAGTGAAGGAGGGTACAGCTTGATTTGAATGCTGGGTGGTGAGGTGGGGCAAGGAGAGTTGGGTTCAGGGATCAGAGGATGAGAGAAACTGCAGGAGGGGAACAAGAGAGAGGAGGGGGATTGGACAGGAGTACAGGTAGAGCAGGGCAGAAATCAGGGTGGTTGGGGTGGACAGAAGGAAAGAGGGAACTGGACAGGTTGGAGCACAGGGACAGAATAGTCTGTAACCACCAGATCACACTCCCTCCAAAACCTCGAACTAAACCCAGGAGTCCTTAATCTCTATATTCTTCTACTATCTGCAAAGACTTGTGAAACCCACTAGGAAAAAGTATGTCCCATCTCCCTGTAGTGACTAGTCTACATAGAAGATAACAGCTTCTACCGCTACCAGTTACATCATTAGTTCAAGTGGCAGAGCTCTGTGTGGTGGATCTAAAAGTTCCAGTCCTGCTGTTTACCCAGGTTGTGTGTCAGTATGGTGTCACATGGTAGAATCTTTATATCTTCAGTCAGTTTTTTTTAATTAGGAAATTATATTAAAATTCTACATTGAAACAACAATAATATTGCAAAGTCAAGCACAGAAAAAGTTTGGAAATGCCAGAATTAAGATTTCCTATGTAAAAGGCATAAGGACAAACTTAATTCTGGCATCTCCTAAACAAATGACAATTCCTTGATTTTGCAACCTTAACATCCTTTTAACATAGTATTTTGGATGTAATAATAAATATCGATCTTCAAAACGCACATCAATTACTTAACACTGAGACTTATTAGAGCATGTTAGTTCTAGAATAGCAAATGTTTGAGAGTCTAGGAATTCAGAGGTAAGGTTCAGCAAACATTATCTCTTAGCCCCCCCATCCCTGCCTGTCATGCTGTGTACCCAAGATTTAGCTGGGGGGTTGAGGTCTAGTAAAGTATATCATAATTATTCTTGGAGTAAAAACCTGGCCCCACTGAGATCAATGGTGAAACTCCCACTGACTGAGCTGGGAATGGGATTTCATCCCTGGTGTTTGGTCATCTGTTTGGGAGTTCATGCAGGTCTGTGAGAAGTGTTCTATGGTGCAGTGTGTGAGTCAGATCAGAAGGGGAATGGGGAGTTCTACAATCATGAAGGGCCATATTTTGCCACCCTACCCACGTTCAGTAGTATCTTACATTGCAAGTAGCTCCACTGATTTCAGTAGCATTACTCATGGAGTAGGGTATTAATCAGTCTGAGTCAAGGTGGCAGAAACTGGTCCTGTATACACTAGGTTGTCTGGCTAATAGCAGCCTGGTGAATAGAAATATTGTTTCTTGAATATGTCTGGAAGATACAATGTCTGAATTCTCTTTGGCAATTTGTGGGTAGATGAAGCAGAGGCCCATGTGAGATGTGCTTATGTGGGTGCAGATCTCTATTTACACTCTGGAAGGTGCATTGCAGTCTGTATGAGAAGCGTCGAGAAGCAATATGGAGGTGGAGTATGAAGGGGTTGGTAGTGGATGGGTGGAGGCTAAGCATTGATCAGAGTTAAGTTTGCTTGTGGAATCGTAACTATGAATATTCAGGCTTTCACACCCTTGGAGCAAAACTCTCTTTTCAGTTATACCAGTGCCAGTCAGTGGAACTAACTCATATAACCTGAGAGCAGAATATGGTCCTTGGAATTTTGAAACTTAGAATTTCCTCTTTGTGTGTGTGTGTGTATTATACCTACAACATTCTAATAAGATTTCTCTCTTATGTAATTGATACATATTTAAAATTCAGCCTTAATAAAACACTTTGTCTGAGAATGTTGGTAGTAGGGTGGTACATATGTTAAGGAAAATTGCTGGCAACTCTGCTGTGTAGGACTATTTTTATCCAGTGAGATAGTAAATGATCCCAACGGTATTGTTGTGGAAAATTGACCACACAGTTGATTTTAGATCAGACAGCCTGAGGCTTCTTTATTTTGATACAAGCATATATGCAGGGAGAGACAGCATGACCTCATGCAAGAGGTAAGCTGCTCTGCTTTTTACAAATTTTACCATGCTTATAAAGGTTAAAACTGCAAAACGTAGCACGCTGGTTACACATGTTATTTGCCTTATTTGGAATATAATGCTGATAACAAGCAAGCTGACAATTAATTTTCCATCTATGGCTTTTCGTGTTATTGTCTTTGCCAGTCAAGTCTGCAGTTTGACTGTTCTACCACCTTTTCTGTAGTCCCGACAGCAAGCTTAGCTGTTGTAACAACGGATCTCCTGGTTCCCCTTTATCCAATTCCAGTTCCTCTTTCTGGGGCCCTGACCACATCTTTCTACCCCCTGCATGCCCTTTGTACACACAAAGCCATTGTTCTGTTTTGGGAACTTTCCACTGTGACTCATTTTACCTCTAGACACACAGAAGAAACTTTCCTTCATTCTTTCACCACTCTGACTCCCTCCTCTCTTCCCCTTATACACAGAGACCAGCTGAACCAAAGTTCAACACAGCCTAGAAACAAGCTTATCCAAAGTTAGGCCTAAAAGTCTGGCCAAAGTTGCAAGCCCACAGCATTTTCCCTCACAGTACTAATTGGCTTATCTTGATCCTCAACTGGCAAGAAGTGCAACAGAGTTTCTTCAAAGCTGTGTCTGCTCACTTCTTAAAATTGTTTACTCCAGTCAGTTCAGCTCCTGATTTTAAAACATCAGCAGGCAACTACAGCAGCCAGCTTAAAAACTTCCAAGACAAGCCTTGTGGATGGCAGAGTTTTGAGTCTGATAGGGAGTCTATGGACTATACTAGGGAACTCTCAGAATTATCAGAGGCTAAAGAGGCAGCCTGGATCATGCAGGAAGGGTATCTTCCTCCTTGTCAAGTGGTAGGCCCTCCACAATGAAATTATTGGACTCCCCCAAAATTGCTATATCTTTAGAAGGAGGGATGTCAGGGGGGACAGAGCTAACTGAGTGGAGGCTGAGGGGACATGATCTGGGCCATAATGAAAAACTTGAAAATGAACCACTCAACCTATCCAAAAATATTCAACGGCACCAGGCTTCATTCAGGCCAAGAGAAAAAAACAAAGCCGGTGTGTCTCTAATGAGTCATTTTTAAAATGATGCATTCCCCTCCCACCCCGCAGCATAAAGCATAAGAGCAATGCCTCTGGGTTTTCAAGCAATCGCACCTCCCTAATGCCTTGTCTCAGATACCCCAAGAGGTGGAATGTCAGAGGGCGTGGTGGTACTCTGCTCACGCTCTGCCTACAATCTCCCATCCACAGTGTGGCTGGATGTTTCTGCACAAATTACCACAATGAAATAGTTACATTGACATTTACAGTGTCCTGGTTAGGATGTGGAATTAACACCACCTGTTGTGATGAATGGGGCAGGGGCAGTTCACACCTCACTTAGAACTGCTGTTTCAGTCTCTCTGCAGGGGATCAAGTTCAGAAGGTTTTCTTCACATCTATAATAGCTAGAAATTTTGGGGGGGGCCTAAATCCTGAGCTGCCATAAATTGGTGTAGCTCCACTGAAGTGTGTAAGGTGACACCAGCCTAGGACCTGGGCCTTTGTTTATAAATGAAAGCTTAAAATCTTCAGAAACTGGCAGAGTCACCTGGGGCAGTATATCATTATGTGCCCTCATGCCCTGGCTCAGCCCCATGGGACACATCCAGCAATCATCCCTCTGCACCATGGTAAGGAAAGATGCTGGCTGCAAGGAGCAGGAGCTCTGAGTGCTGATGGCTAGAGATGGCTATGAGCACAGGTGGGGTGGATGGCAAGCTAGACGCCTTGGACAAGATCCTCACCCTCATCCCAGTCCCTTTACGCTGTGTAAAAGGGCTGGAGTGGTGTAAAGGGACCCTGCAAGCCTTGGTAGCTCCAGGGGAAGATTACTCTAGTGCAGGCACTGTGGAAAGAGCCATAGAGCTGCCATAAGATGACTCCTTCACCAGCTTTGGTGTAAGGGTGTGGCTGGAGGTGGTAGGGGGTATGTTGGGTTGAATTTGCAGCACACAGTGCTGTGGAGATTTGGGGTATACTGAGACCCGCAGGGCACCCTGGGGAGGTGGCTGTCGAAGATGAACCAGCCTGCAGAGTAACCTGGGGTTAGTAGAGGGCAAAGGTGCCATCAATCTCCACCAGACTCACCATGATACATCTAACCCCATGGAGCGGTCACAGAGGGTGGGCAGAGGGTGCTTCACTTTGGTCCAACTCTCCTCCCATTGAAGTTAAAGGCACCAACCCACTGATGCACAAGGGGCTGAGGGAAGTTAAGCTAGCACTGAGTACTTCTGAAAACCTCGCCCAGAGGTTCAGAAAAAACAGCCCACCCATTCCCCAAATACCTTGTACTGTGAGGCCCTCACATTGCCTTGACTAGTTTTGCAAGTCATGTGGAGAAGGAGAAAAGGGTGGATTTCCTTTGATTCAGTCAGAACAATTTGGAAATTGCTATTATGGGTGTGTGTTGTATTTGCCAACAACAAAGTAAATATGAGCTATAGGTAATTTCATGGGAGTAGCAGTGATAACATTCAAGGGCTGTAATGGGCCCAGTGATTAGGTTTGAGATTAATTAACACTGGGCAGATAAAGGAGGTGTGTCATGAAACAAAGATTATTGAAGGGTGCAGTTACAAAGCCACTTCCCACTTTGCAATTTTGGTAAAGCCCTGTAAATGCTCTTATGCCTCAAGACAAAAGCCAACTGCTATCTGCATAGGTGATGGAGATGCTTCATCTTTGGGTGGGTTGCTTCATGGTTTCTTGTACCTTCCTCTGAAGCAGCTGGTACTGAACTCTGTTGGTGTCAGCACAGTGGACTAAATGGATCATTGGTCTGATGCACTATGGAAGTTCCTTTGTTCCTAAAATCTATCAGCTGACCTTCTCAGCCCTTTGAATAGAGGACATCCCAGGGGCATGCTTAGAGAGAGGGGTGTGGCCAGAGATCTCTATTGAGCTCCAACTATTCCCAGCTGCAGAATGCCTTCTAGGGGCTGTTACAGATGAATGTCAAGCAAAGAAATCTTTAGCAGACGTCCACTGAGTATGCTCAGTAATAATTTGTCAATTATCTATAGCTTTATAATTACCCAACCAATTTTTTTAAGCTTTGTTATGAGCCTCCAGATCAAGGAGCACATGTGCAAGTTAAAAAATCCAGCTGCTTTTTCATTATCTGTATGGGGAAAGGGAGGAAGAATGCTTTTTTACAAGAGGAAATTTTTTTCCCTACCTTAAGTAATTCAGAAATGACTAAGTGGATTTTCCTCAAATTTTGGGGTGGGTGAAGGGGGGGGAATCACATTGCAGCTGAGCTAGAGTGTAGACATTTTCAGGCTAAAATGAGAATTTTTCAGAAAGGATACAGCAAGGGAAAACAGGGGAAAGAACTGAAACTGGTTTACAACTTTACCTTCAGCATTTAGTACAAGTAGGGTGACCAAATGTCCCGATTTTATAGGGACAGTCCCAATTTTGGGGTCTTTTTTTTTTTTTATATAGGCTCCTATTACCTCCCGCCCACTGTCCCGATTTTTCAATCTTGCTGTCTGGTCACCGTAAGTACAAGCGACCACTGGGATGGGTGTTTCTGTGGCTTTGAGTCTCCTGTATTCACAGCTGTAATGATAACCAAGGCATAAGAAATGGCAACGAGCTAACTTCGGCCTGATTATTGCAGTATTCTAAGGGCTCAAGGATGAGTGATCTGAAGCCCTGAATAATGCAATAATCCTTTAAAAATACAGTGCTTGGGTGTGTACTCAGCACGACTGACATGGATGTAGATTTGCCATTTAGCTTGAAAACTCCCCCATGACCCTGTTTTTGGACTTCCTTCCTTTGCTGCAGCTTTTGAGGACAGAAAACTGACTATGAAGAGAGGAAGGAGACAGAAATAAAGAGACCAAGTCTAGCCCTGCTGTAAGCAAGCACAACTCCACTGATATTGGTGGAGCTGTGCCCCCAACACAGCTGAATTTGGCCCCAAGATGTTAAACAGCACAAAGCTTGTAGTATGTCAGCCAGTTTAGAATCAGTGCAGTGGCTCACGGTTGGAGGATGTTGCTGGGGGACAGTACTTTTGTATTAGTATATTATACCCCCATTTGTTTGATGGGGATCTCGTCACAACTCACCAAGTAAATGAGAAGGGATTTACTGCAGCAGCATGAGAGCTAGGGAACTGTTCAGATTGTGACAGCTAGAGAGGTCTAGGAAACCCCTATGCTAGTGTTTCCTCAATGGCAAATCACCAGCTAAACACAGATTTCCAAAGGCATTCAGCTAGACCTTTCAACCCTACCACACCCGCTCTACACATACCTGCTCCGCTTCTCCCTTCAGGCAGTGACCACTGAGGTTAGGCAGCTCAGCTGCACTAAGCTAGTTTGCACACTACGTACTACAAACCTGTTTTTAGGGGGTAGAAGTCCTGCACCTCCACACAGCCGGGGGTATTTGCTGCCCTCCCTCTGATCTGCTGTCCAATGAGAAAATTTAGCAGAAGGAACAGAAGGACCTGGCGTCTTCTCTTCTTTCCCCCACTCCCTCCATCATCTGTGCTGCCCTTTTCTGCTCTGTGGTGGATTCTAAATTTACCCTTAGCAGGGCTGGTTCTCCTGCTATGATGTAGGGAGCCCTTCAAGCTCAGTTGCACGGGTAACATTTTCAAAAGCCAAAGGGACCGAGGAGCCCACTAAAAGGCAATGGAAGTTGCTTAGTTGCTTTTGAAAATTGTACCTAGTGTAACTTACAATACAACATAGTGGAAATGGGCTGACACAGCATTGTTTGGATCTGGATTAGATTTAGGCTAAGCTTTGGGGATCACGTACAAACATTTAGTAGCCATGTTCACTGGATTTGACAGCACCCAAATCCCGTAAAGATCAGCTGGACTTGCAAGGTTTCATCCGCGCTGGAAACCAAAAATGTGCCCCTTACAGTCTGGGATTCAGTTCACGACCAAAATTTTAGGGGTGTGTGCAGAACGGTCCAAGTGTTTTGGCTCATCTCTGATTATATGTTTCACTTTGACATGAACAGCAGGTAGAAAAGAGATGCATTGGGATCAGATAGCATAGTGAGGGGTAAGAAAGAGACAAAAGACACCACCAGAGCAACTGAGTGAGCGGAGAAAGAAAAGGGCACAGAGAGGGGTGTGAGAGGAGCTAAAAGAATAGAGCAGTAGAGCCGAGGAAGGTGAGAGCACCCCTGAGGAACAGAGCGGGGCATCAGACTGAGTGGGAGAGGGGGAGTCGAGCAATAGAGGAAGGAGGAAATGGGTACACGCCATAGAGAAAGGGGAGCACTAGAGAATGGGCAGACATAATAGAGGACAGAAAAGGGCACTCGCTCATCCAACAAACAAGTGGTGGAGATTTTCCAGTAGCTAAAGGAAACGTAAATCCTTCCAATAAAGCTATCCTCTAGTTCACTTATGTCTCTGCTCAGGGCATGTATTTTAGGTGCAGCAGGGGCTGCCAGTGATTGGGGAATTGAGGGAGAGGATGCACCATGGCAGCTTAGCCTCCATGTTAGGACTGGGGTTTTGAGGGCTGGCAGAGAATGGCAGACCGACAGGAGAGGTCGAGGGGAGAAAAAAGGCAAGAGTGAGACTGACCCCTCCCTCCTGGCCTGCACAGTTCCTCTCCAGCAATCTACCTCCAGCCTCTGGCAGCATTTTGGCAGCATTCCAAGGGGTAGAACTGGAGAAGGGAATAGCGAGCAGGCTGAGTAAAATAAACAGTCTGGGTCAAACTCCCTCCTGGTATAACTCTCAGTGTCACGAGAATTATGCCAGGAGAGAACCTGGCCTACAGTTCACATGCCGGTAACCCCCTCATATTCACTGGTGCACAACCAGGGACACCTGGGAGTAAATGCTATGGAAAACACCTCCCTGAGCTTGTAGCTGATGTTCAGCTGTCCTGCTCACCTGAGCTTTATACGTAAGACAGTCTCCTCTCCCAGCAAATGCAGAAAATACATTTTTGACTGTTCCTTCCTTTGGAAATAAAAGTCTTAGCACATTAGTTTAAAAACCTTCTTTGATGTGCATCAGAGAGAAAGAGAAGGGGTTGTATTGATTTTATGGTTGGTTTGCTGGGGAAAAAAGTGCTGTTTGTCATTTCTCCATTTACAGGGTGGAGACTTTCAGCAGAGCTGGTTGCAAAATGTGATTATTTCTACAGAAAATGTATAACTAGAAGTGGCCAGGAACCAGAATTTTTCTTCTGCGGGAAAGTGCAATATTTTGGGGAAAAAATTCTGAATTGGTACAAAAAGTCAAATAACTGAGATTTTCAGCAAAATACCATTTTTGAAAACATTCATTTTAGGTCAATTGAAATGTTTTGATTTGATTTTGACTTTTGTATTTTATTTTACATTTTTATATTTGATTTTATTTTTTTTTATAATTTATAACATAAAATAAAATATATCTTGAATCAAAAAGTTGTTTTGAACTGAAAAAGCAAAACATTTGTTGTTTCCTTATCAAAATGCTTTGTTTTACTTTTTTTGCAAAATATTTCATTGAAATTGGCACATTCCATCAATAAATCAGTATTTTTGGATGGAAAAGTGTTCCATTGGAAAAATTTTCATCAGCTTTAGTTATAACGTATTAGCTAGCACTTTTTAAAAACAACCCCTTTTTGTTCTAGTCTAGATAAGCCCTTAGAGAACCATGCCTGCTGTTGTAATTGGAGCAGCCCCTGGGCTGCTCTACCTTGTACAAGGGCTGAAGCAGTTTGAGACCATCCCCCACTCTTGTGCCAGGAGTATCTCAGTGTAGGAGAGAATATGGCCTGTGATATTTTACATTCACTTTGCAGTAGTGTTAATGCAGGCCCAACGTGCTAGGCAGTGAGGGGTCAGGATATTTTCTGACTATGTGCATTTGGGCTTATACAGTGTCACATTGTTGCATGTACAACTGTGTGAAAATTGTTGTTAAAGGGAGCTTTATTTTTATAAAAATGCCAACATTCTCCATGGTGTAAACAGCTTTCATAGCACTGTTAAGTAGGCGAGATCTCAGGTTTTAAATTAATGTTCTGATACATGTGTTGTACCCACATCCATTGCTACCCATATCTTTTCAGCACCTACCTACACTTCTGTGTAAACTTATTGCAGTGAATGGCCTAGAAATACCTGCTCACAGTTAATTAACACCTATACAGAGAGACAATATCTGTTGCGAAAAGGTTCCTTAAACTAGCAAAGATAATGAAATCCAGTGGCTGGAAGATGAAGTCAGTAAAGTATGAACTGGAAATAAGATGCTATGTTTTAACTGTGAGGGTAATTGAAATTTGGAATTGCCATCCTGAAACAAATTCCAAGACTTTGAAATTTGGTTTTGTCCCAGATTGGTATGAAAATTTAAAACACAAAAAATTCATTCCATGAAATATTCTGAAACAATTTCCTTTGGATAAGGTTGAAACGTTCATCGTACTGTATTCATTTATCCTTTTATGTTATAATGTGTAACCCTTCTGCCAGGTGTTTCTGGCAGCAAAAAGGTCCAGGTTCAACGATTGAGGGATTCCTTCTAAAAACTTAAATAACACTGGCTCGAGCTCCCATGCAGAAACCTGAGAAACTATAACCACCAACCTGGCAGGCTTGATAGTCAAAACAATACCACTCACAAGCACTGAGTCCAGGGGTTTAAAACAAAGAGAACTTTATTACGGAGGAATAAGGGGAGAACAGAACAAACCTGGAACAATCAGCAATTAATAAATGAACAATATTAGGTAAGAGTCCCCCTCCCCCCTGCCAGCAATAGTCCAAACCTCAGTCCTCCTCTGGCATCTGGGAGTGGCTGATGTGATCTAGCCACTTCCCTCCTCCCCAGCTCCGCACTGGCAGTTTGTTGTTGGCAGAGCAGGAGCATGGCCACAGCCCAACAAATGAGCACCCAGACCTGCCCAAATCTGAGCCTGTGTGAGCCTTCCTTCCTCCGTGACAGCAGTGGATTGCTCCAGCAGATGGGCAAGGAGGGGAGATATTGCTCCTGTGAGCGGCTCCCCAGCTGTTCTGGATTAGTCCATAACTGCAACCCTCACCACACATGGAGGGAGGGGACACCATTGTGACTCAGCTGCCCCACAGATACCTGCCCAGGGTCCTCACAGCCCTGGAGAGTGGGGGGACCAGGGTAGTGAGCAGCTAGGGACAATTGGAGTCAGAGCCAACCGACTGCAGCTTCAGAACAGATACAAACAGCCTGCTCCTTCTGCAGGGTAGGGAACAGCACATTACACAAGAGGTGATGGTGGTTGGGTAGCTGGGATAGGAAATGGGACCCACGGTGCTGAAGCCACAAAGGAGTTCAGCCAGGCTCAGTCGTCATTGTCTAGTCACCATAAGTTGGGGCCCTCCCAAATTTCCATTCTTAGCTATGCCACAGTGGCAGTCCAAAAATTTGGGCAGGTCAGTCTCCAGTCCCTCTGGGAGGTTCTGTCTGAGCCCTACTTCCTGAGCCAGCTGAAAAGATTTCAGCTTTGAGTGCTGGGTAGAAGGGGCCCACACTGGAGTTCCTCTAAACCTCAGTGCTGCCACATGCCTCAGTGCTCTCTGCCACCTCAAAGCTGACTAGGATAAGCTCTGATTTCTGCCGTGAAGCCTGCACAGCTCAGACCACCATCTGTGCACCATCCATTTTCTTGACGCTGTCTTAGTTCTGTGCTTAGTCTTCAGAGAGGAATCAATATCACATAGGACCTTCAGCATTCTTCTTACCACAGAGACTCTCCGAACAGAACGCATTCCCCCTCTCTTTATTCACTCATGCTCTGTCCTGGCATGGCTATTCCCTGTGCCAGATTCCAGTTTAGCAGGGTGACCCCTCACCACAAGCACATTTGGTGCAGTTTCTTCTCCTGTCATTTCCCAACAAGGACAATAGTATTTTATAGTCCCCAGTCTCAAAACTTAAATGTATTTTAACCAAAATGCCCCCAAACTCTCACATAACTGAAATGCAAATAAGGCCTGGTCTATTTGGTCATTTTCTCTTGCTCACCAATAGATGGCACCAGAGAGCTCCCTCTCATATGGAGTCCCTCTCCGTCTGGCATTCTCAAACAGTTCTGAACTGCTCTTCTCTTGATCCACCAACAGGGGTCAGAAGCAAGCTCTCTAGGGCAGGGTAGGCAACCTATGGCACGGGTGCCGAAGGCGACACGTGAGCTGATTTCAGTGGCGCTCGCACTGCCTGGGTCCTAGCCACCAGTCCGGGTGGCTCTGCATTTTAATTTAATTTTAAATGCTGTTTCTTAAACACTTTAAAAACCTTATGTACTTTACATACAACAATAGTTTAATTATAAATTGTAGACTTATAGAAAGAGACCTTCTAAAAACGTTAAAATGTATTACTGGCACTCGAAACCTTAAATTAGAGTGAATAAATGAAGAATCGGCACACCACTTCTGAAAGGTTGCCGACCTCTGCTCTAGGGCTTCAGGCCACCAGGTTTATATCTAATCTAATCTAATCTAATCTAATAGTCAAAATTAAATGTTTCAATCATTTCCTGTGAAAATGTCAGCAAACTTGATACTTTCTGGTGCTTTCTTCGAATCAGCCTTTTATTTCAGAGAAATTTTCACCAGCTGTAGTAATTAACCATTGGAACAGCTTGCCTAAGGACATGGTGGATTCTCAGTTCCCTGAAGTCTTTAAATTAAACCTGAGTATCTTTCTAAAAGATCTGCTCTAGCTCAAATGGAAGTCAAAGGAGTAATGCAGGAATTACTGTGTGATATTCTCTGGCAGGTGTTATGCAGGAGGTCAGACTACATGACCATAACCATCCATTCTGGCCCTCAAATATATGAACACGTTGTTTGGAAAGATGCCATCTTTCCTGCTTACTTAGGGTCAGGTTGTGACAGGCTGTCATAAATAGATGGTTAAGGGTTAATGTCTCTTTTACCTATAAAGGGTTACAAACAGTGAACCTGGAACACCTGACCAGAGGACCAATCAGGAGACAAGATACTTCAAAATCTTGGTGGAGGGAAGTCTTTGTGTATGTGTTTTCTTTGGGTGTTCTCTCTGGGTTCTGAGAGTCACTGGACTTACCTACAGGCTCTCTAATTTTCTGTTCTAGTAGTAAGTACAAGTAGAAAGGAGATTTATTCTTTTTAATTGTTTTTCTTTATTTGCAAATGTGTATTTGGCTGGAAGAATTGTATCTCTGTTGCAATTTGTATGTATGCTGGGGGAGGATTCTCTCTAGTGTCTATAAGCTGAAAGACCCTGTAACAATTTACCATCTGATTACAGAGACAACTTTATGTTTTTCTTTCTTATTAAAAGCTTTCTCTTTTTAGAATCTAATTGATTTTTGGTTATCTGTGTAAGAACCCAGGGGAGGAGTCTGCACTCACCAGGGAATTGTGGGAGAAAGGAGAGAACGGGGGAGAAAACTGCTCTCCTCTGTGTTTATCTCTGTCTCTCTCTCCAGGAGAGAGGAGAGGAGGGGGGAAAGGTGAAATTTCCTCTTTGTTTTAGATCACGCTTGAATCTGTATGGCCTCTTGGTGAGGGAAAGAGGAGGGGGGAAGGTGAACACATCTCTCTGGTTTAAAGATTCAAGGAGTTTGAATCACAGTGATCTTCCAGGGTAACCCAGGGAGGGAAAGCCTGGGAGAGGCAATGGGGGGGGGGGAAAGGGTTTACTTTACTTGTGGTAAGATCCAGGGGGCTGGGTCTTTGGGTCCACTGGAAAGGTTTTGAGGGACCAGAGTGTACCAGGCATTGCAAGTCCTGGTTGATGGCAGCACTACAAGATCTAAGCTGGTAATTAAGCTTAGGGGGATTCATGCTGGTACCCCATCTTTTGGACTCTAAGGTTCAAAGTGGGGCTAGAATACCATCACACAGGTCCATATGGCACCATGCAGTGAGGGAATGCACAAGAGCTCCTTCTCCAAACCCTGGAGAGTGCCTGCCATGGAGAGAGCACAGAGACACTTCCTCAGGCACCACAGAGAGGGTGGACAGGAAGCAAGGTCTGAGCCCCACATCGCTTCACGCTGAGGTGCAGAATACGCTAGATGTACCTGGGCAGCTGTCTCAGATCCCCCTGCCCTGGTCCCACTGGGGTAGGGTTGTGACTCCTTGTGGCACAGTTCCTCTAAATATCTGTATAGGGTGACGTGTCTCTGCTCTGCCCCCTATATCAGCCTATCACTGTCTAACCCTTTCTTTCCCCAGGATCAATTAGATGCAAGGCAAAACAGTGACCATATGATTTCCTACCACTAGATGGTGACAGCAGCACAAGCTTTAGTCCAGGGGTCCGCAACGATTCAGAAGTGGTGTGCCGAGTCTTCATTTATTCACTCTAATTTAAGGTTTTGTGTGCCAGTCATACATTTTAATGTTTTTAGGAGGTCTCTTTCTATAAGTCTATAATATATAACTAAACTATTGTTGTATGTTAAGTAAATAAGGCTTTTAAAATGTTTAAGAAGCTTCATTTTGAATTAAATTAAAATGCAGAGCCCCCCCGACTGGTGGCCAGGAACCGGGCAGTGTGAGTGCCATTGAAAATCAGCTTGTGTGCTGCCTTCGGCACCCATGCCATAGGTTTCCTGCCCCTGCTTTAGAACATCGCCAGTGGAAGAAAAGCCATTCATAAGACTATTCTGGGAGCTGAGCATCCCAGACATGCTAGGCTGTTGCGTCTGAGCAGGTGCAGGAGGGCCAAGAGAGAATGGCGGGGGTTCATGCCAAAACCAACCCTTTCAGTGGGAATCTGCCTTCTCTTGGTACCTGTATGTGCACACATGTGGCTAGGCTGTAGTGGGAGAGAGGGAAAGAGAGCCATAGCAGAGCTGTGGATAACTGTGGGTCTTGTGTGCTGAGTTTCTTCCAATAGGATGTCTGTAGAACCCCCCTGCCCCCGGACTATGGCCCCAATCTCTGGACTAGGAACAGCTAGGGGCAGATCTACCTCCGAAGGGAGTAGGAGATGCTGAGAGTTGTAGGCCGCAGCACTTTCTGAGGGCAAAGGGAGAATGGCAAACAGAACCCTTGCAAGGACCCCAGGGAAAGCTACTCCTGCTGGTAAAAAGGGTAAAGGTAGAGTATATAGAGGTCCCGTCATTTGGGGGTTTTATTTTATTTAATATTTCCCAGAAAAGTATCAGTGTTTATTACTACAACAACAAAAGGTAAAAATTGGTGGGAAAAAATGAATAATATTTTTCCAGAATAAATATCAGGGTTTATTTTGGTGGATGGAAGGAGAGGGGAAAAAAGTATTCAGTAGAGTAATGCTTTGATGAATGGAATTCAATTTGGTTTGCTGTAAAACTAAAAGAGAACTCAAAACACGTTACCTCTGAGTTTAAGAAAACAATATATCTCTAATCTTCAAATAAGAACTTTTCATTTGAATAAACAGTTTACTGTTGTAGACTTAGAACTATTAGCCTATAAATATTTACATTTAATAATTGGGCCACACCGTTTGCAGCGCATACGCTCAATTTCATTCTTTTCTCCAGCTTTTGTTTTTTAAATTTTTGAATACTTCCTTGTGTTCTCAAACATATTCTGTTACAGATTTTCATTTGCTTCCCATTTTAGTGTGTCAGATCTTTAAACTGTTATCTGCTAACAGCTTGAAATCTGTACGTGATGGGTGTGAGATCCATGAGTACATTCAGAGGCTCACGCACTTCAGAGCTTGCGTGCCTGTTTATTTATTGTGTGGATTTTCTAAACTAATACATAGCCATACTTTAACAGGAAGCTTTGCATATACACACCCACTAATGTATTATCATAATACAGCTCACGTAATGTGTTGTATTTTCCTAATAAAACAAGTTATTTTTTATATTTTTGAATGATACAAAAGTAAGGTGAATATCAGAGAAAAAGAATAATACTTTTTGCAAAACCTGAGATTTTTTGGTACAAAATCATTTAAATTGAAAATGAAGGGGCTTAAGTATATACAAACACTTGTAACCCTCATAACAGCTGTGCTGAGTGCTCAGTCCTCTCTTCATCTGCTGGTGGGAGGTCTCTATCTGGACAGGTCTTTTAGGGGGCCAGAGAAAGTGCAAGCCACATATTTGTTGTTCTGATAGATGTTACTGATGGAAAAGCCGTGTTAGGTCACCCAGCCCATCTCCTTGCTAATGCAGGATTGCTTCCTCCAGTGCCTTTACTAGTGATTTTTCCAGGCTAGCTGTAATAGCCCTGAGCACTGGAGGTTCCACTACGTCCCTTAGAAGACAAGTCCACACCCTAACCCTGTATGGCATTTGTTGTTCTCCCATCTTGTGGTTCTTCCTTAGCCAGCCATGAGTTTTCAAAACGAATTGTCAGTGGTACAGTATGTTCCAGAAATAATCCCTTTAATACTCTAGTGTCACGGCCAGAGCTTTGGCAGTCATCCCTACTGGATCAAATGAAACATTTTGTTCAACTAAAAAACCAAAGGTTTTGTACTTTTTCAGTTTGCTGAAAATTTCAAAAAAAAATGTTGTTTCAGATCAACTTGAAACAATTGTTTTTTTGGTCAGATACTGAATTGGCGGGTTAACAAAGGATGTTAATATTTCAGCCATAAAACCAGTGTCCTCATCTCACAAGCATTTCTATTCTTACTCTATCCCCATTTGTTGCATTCATTGTAGAAATTTAAGGCCCAGTTCTGACCTTAGCTACATGGGGACCAGCCCCTCACCTGGCGTAAAGTAGTTCAATTCTAGTAAAATCAAAGGAACTATGCAAGTTTACAACAGCTGAGGGCTTTCTTAAGAAATCTCCTAGTGCACAAGCAATTCACAAGATGATTTCACAGACCTACCTGTGATTTGTGATTGTGCTGGAGATTCAGACCAGTCTTTTACAGGACTCTCAGCGACTATAACAGAAACTATAAAATACAGGCTAAAAAGGATTCTGTTTGCTGCCAGTCAGTCGTTGGAGGCAGAAACTAGCAACTACCTGTACTTTGAAAAGTTAGATATCTTGGGTTGTACAAAAGAACAGGGCACCATTCTGTGAGCAGATGTTCCCAACCAGCATGGGTCAGACAACTGAAGCAAACCTGTGGCCTTTGTTAGAGCAAGAAGAGAAAGCCATGTGAATTGGCTCAAAGGGCAGTCTAACCGCCTTTTCAGGGAGAATGATCTGAACAAAAGACACAGCTGCTAGCTAATTCTTGTGGCTGTTCTTCCAGGATTGCATCTGATTTTGTATGACTTCAGATTATAAAATAGGCCTCGATGGGCCACAATCTTCTCCCAATATTCCTGCATGTAAATCTATATATATATATTGTCAAGCTCAGGATGTATTGGCTCCAGTACAGCAGTGCATGTGAAGTGTTAAAAGGGATGTCCTGGGTAGTCATTATATCGGATACAGGACGATAGCCAATACATAATAACACCCCTGTAAATCACCCGTCCTAGTGATAACCTCACCTCTCTTTCTGATAGCTTTCATTCTGCTTCATAATGAGGCGATCATATTGACTATGTCTGTAGCAAAGAAAGGTATCTTGATTGGATAAAGACAGAATTTGTTTCTAGGTCAGGGTTGAAGTAAATCAGTTGGAACAGTATATTAGATCAGAATTGATGAGCGTGAAGTCTGGAAGATTCCTGTAACTCACAGCAATGCATTGGGAGAGCAGCATGGCAAATTTATATTGCTCCCCTGAGCAGAGCACTTCACCACTGTGGGAAGAGATAACTAATTTCCTAATTCTCGCCTCCTCTCAGCCTTCATAAACAACTAGCAATAAAATGGCGCTTTCCGAGCGGTCTGTTCTCTCCCTCAGTGCATACTCATTGACATTGGCAGGTGTCACGCATGTAGAGTTGGGGCTGAGGTATCACAGTGATGGGCGCCTTAGAAATACCTGACTAGGTAGATAAACGGGTAGGCAACTGACCTCCCCATTTGGATCATTACGTATCAATTAATAGTAAAGAAGATTTGGTAACCACTCTTGCTGCCCTGTTACTGGGGGTTGTTCCATGGGTGGTGGGCATGGCCAGGACATGCTTTGCTCTGCAGAACAGTCTCTTGGGGACTGTTTGATGCCAGCATGAGTCAAGGCAGCCCCAGTTCAGCTACTGCCTGACCTCAGCGTTGGGGATGATGGTTGAAAGATGACTGAAAGTCACTTGTGCTGTTCCCATCAGGGCACTGAGGACAGCTCTGGTGCCCTGGGGTATCTAGTCCATTCAATTTTATTCTTATTAAAATTCCTTTAGTTTTTCATGGCTGTTCTGATAAGACTTTAGCTTTTTCCTCTCTTGGTGACAGACCTTTTGAAAAACTCAAGTAAAAAACATATGGCCTGATTCTTCACCACCTTTCACCTTATGTAGACATCTGTACCTGTGCCAAGTGAATGTAGAGTGGGGATTAATTGCTACTACCAATCTGATCTGGGAGTGTCTTACTCCCATGTTGGATAGGGGTAAATAATAAAAGAAGGAATGAGCAGTGAGAATGAGACCCATGTTGTATGTGAAGACCTTTGGGGGATGCCGTGTTGGGAAGCAGTGGCACAGTATATCTAACCAAAAATGAGGAATTCATTTGTGTCTCCAATTCTCCCTTGATCTCTCTCAGCAGTACTGTACCAACTACACAGAATAAGTGTAGCAGACTCCAGAGTATTTAAATATGGGGAGAGATGCAGGCGTGTTAAGGAAAGGTAATGCACCTCATAACTTGTTCAAAGCGGGTTGCCCTACACTTGACCAGCAGTGACTGCTTAGCTCTGGGAGAACAAGTGCTTCTAAAGGACAAAAGCTCCTATCTCTTGCCTCGCCAACCAAAAAACACACAACCCTACCCAGCGAGAGCGAAACTGGACTATCTTGCAAAAACACTTTGAGCAAACAAAGCCGCTGAATGGGCACCATCTGATAAGAGCAGCTGCATTTCTGGTGGCTCAGTCAAGAGGACTTGAGTGTTCCCGTAAGGTCTATGGTTTCATCAGTGCTAACTCAGATCCTGACCAAAGGGGAGACACCATGTCGACAACAATATGCCAAGTGATGGGCTTTGTTGTCTCATCTCTGGGTTTTGCTGGATGTATTGCAGCCACTGGAATAGACATGTGGAGCACACAGGACTTGTATGACAACCCGGTCACAGCTGTGTTCCAGTATCAGGGACTCTGGAGGAGCTGCGTGAGGCAGAGCTCAGGTTTCACAGAGTGCCGGCCTTATTTCACCATTCTTGGGCTACCAGGTAGGGGCAAAAGATGGACCCAGGTGAACCCCTAGAGTTTTCTTGAAGGATAAATATAATACAGTTTTCACTGAATAGCAGGAGCTGATATTTTAAAGCGCTTTGTAAGGCGGGAAAAATATTTCCAAAATACTTAGTACATGAGTATAACAGCACATGTATGTTGTATTACCATAAATAATAATCTTGCATGGCAAATATTACAGAATGTTGCATATTTGTCTGGTACCTATATTATTGTCCTCAGTTAGAAGGAAATCAGCATAGCTCTGTTGATGTAAATAGAGCTACTCTGATTCAAATCAGCTGAGATTCTGGCTCTTTGGATTTAAACACAGGAAATGGTGGATAAGAGCTGTTCAGTTATTTCATTTAACTGTTATTGGCTGATCATATTGATCATTTCCAGCAAGAAATCAGTGGAAACATTTTCCTCCCAAAGGAAAGAGGATATCCTGAATTTTCTTGTTGAGAAAGCTGGTGCTGAATAGTGGACATAGAGGAATTGGAGTGCAAGAGGGTATCTTTAATGATCCTTTTTTGTACATGGAGTTTTACTGGAAGGTTGTGATTGGCTGATTGTTTTTTATTTTGGTTTTGGTTCTTCAGTCATTTTTTTTTAATTGGGACAAACTGATCAAACTGATCTATGGCCTTTAAGGCATCTCATCTAAAGCTAACTTGGTTGGTTAGGGACAGGTGTATGAAAGTTTCTGTTAAAATACAGCATAGTCCACATCCCATTGGATTATTTGGTTACCATGTTATTTATCTTGGGGCTTGATTCTCTGCTGCTGAGCCACTTGCATAATGATTTACACCCACACAAAGGGAATACAAATTTGGTGCAAAATCCTTCTGATCCAGTAGCATTTTACAGTCACTTTGCCCAGGTGTAAATGTGCAAGGCAGTAAAGAACTCGGAGCAAGGTTGTGAGAGGGGTCAGTAGCAAACTCAGGAGCAATGAAATTAGGGTACAATCCCTATAACCATTTTGTAAACAAATATCCAGACATTTTACACTTCTGCCTCTGAGTATTTGAGTAATTTACAAAGCATTAGCATGCACTGAGGCTGGATCAACATTAAAATGAATCGGAATTACCAGTATGATTCTCCATTACTTTATGCAGTCATTTACACCGGTGCAATATGGAATAAAAAATTAATACTGTGTCACTGATTCAGTGGCCTTTGACACCCATTTTTCCTTGCACAGGTGCAAATAACTGCCCAGGATGCAGAGCTGTGGCAAATCATTGCCTTTTGTGTGCATATTGACGTGTAAAGTAGTGAACAGATCCTAGTGTTTCTCACCTGTTCTGTCCATTTTGATGACTGACTTAATTAGTTTCTGAGAAGTCACCAGAGACTGTACAGTTGAAGACAAACTTTTTTGCTTTTGTGTTTGTTGCTTGATAAAGTTCCGAGCATCTCTCTAGAGATATGATTTAATAAATACACATGTGTTCACTCTGCATTATGACTGGTAGACACTGCATTGTCCATTTTGAGACAAAAGCATTTGACTCTAGCTATCCTGGAATTGCTTTTATTTTAATAAATGTCTCTAACAAAGCTGTACATGACTAATTATGGTTTAAGACACCAATACATTTTCCCTTAGTAACAGTGATGATCAGGTTTGACTGCACTGATTTATCATTGGTAAGAGCCAGTTCTTAATTAGATTACTTTTTAAGTAATGTTGTAATAAGTAGAACTTGTCAGGAATTTTTTGATGAAACACTTTTTTGTAGGAAAAATGTCCATTCATTAAAACTAAAACTTTTTGCAGGAAGTGGTCAATTTTAATAGATTTCCTATGTCTACATGTTTGAAACAAAATGTTCTGTTTTTCAGTTTGAAATTACTTTTCATGTAGAAATTTAAACTAATTCATAGTAAAATAATGAACAAAAATTTAAAAGGTTAAAATCAAAATGAAACATTTGGAAATTAATAAAATTATACATTTTGATTGATGTGATCTGACTTTTTTGGATTTTTGGTTTGTGAAAGTTTTGAGATTTTTGACTTTTCATCCCAATTCAAGCTGGGAATCATTTTTCAAAATTTCAAAAAATTTTGTAGGATGGAAAACTGTCCCACCCATCTCTAGGAATAAGAAAATGTATTTAACAGTTGCAGAAAGGTCATATTGCAAAAACAGGTCTGATCAGTATTATTTTTCATAGTACATTGCTGAAATGTAAAGTTGGAATGACCTGGATTTAAATTGGTGTTTTTTTCTAAAGATCATAGAAATCATAGAATCGTAGAACTGGAAGGGACCTCAAGAGGTCATCTAGTCCAGTCCCCTGCACTCAAGGCAGGACTAAGTATTATCTAGACTATCCCTACATGTGTTTGTCCAACCTGCTCTTAAAAATCCCCAATGATATCCATATTCTGGTAATTTTAATTGGTAGTAGAGTTCCATTTCCATGTCTGTTCTGGTAAAACTGCATTTGTCCTTATTGAATTTCATCCTATTTACTTCAGACCATTTCTCCAGTTTGTTCAGATCATTTTGAATTTTAATCTTATCCTCCAAAGCACTTGCAACCTCTCCTATCTTGGTATCATCCACAAACTTTGTACTCTCTATGCCATTATCTAAATCATTGATGAAAATATTGAACAAAACCAGACCCTGAGCCGATCCCTGGGGGACTCCACTCGTTATGCCCTTCCAGCATGACTGTGAACCACTGATAAGTACTCTCTGGGAATGATATTCCAACCAGTCATGCACCCACCTTCTAGTAGCTCCATCTAGGCTGTATTTCTCTAGTTTGTTGATAAGACAATCATGCGAGACTATATGAAAAGTCTTACTAAAGTCAAGATATACCACATCTACTTCTTCCCTCACCATCCACAAGGCTTGTTACCATGTAAAGAAAGCTATAAGGTTGGTCTGACATGATTTGTTCTTGACAAATCCATGCTCACTGTTATTTATCATCTTATTTTCTTCTAGGTGTTTGCAGATTGATTGCTTAATTATTTGCTCCGTTATCTTTCCAGGTACAGAAGTTAAGCTGACTGGTCTGTAATTTCCCAGGTTATACTTATTTCCCCTTTTATAGATCGGCACTATATTTGCCCTTTTCCAATCTTCTGGAATGTCTCCTGTCTTCCATGACTTTTCAAAGATAATTGCTAATGGCTCAGATATCTCCTCAGTCAGCTTCTTGAGTATTCTAGGATGCATTTCATCTGGCCCTGATGATTTGAAGACATCTAACTTGTCTAAGTAATTTTTTACTTGTTCTTTCCCTGTTTTAGAGTCTGATCCTATCTCATTTTCACTGGCATTCACTATGTTAGACATCCAATGGCCACCAACCTTCTTGGTGAAAACTGAAACAAAGAAGTCATTAAGCACCTCTGCCATTTCCACATTTTCTGTTATTGTCATTGAGTAATGGGCCTACTCTGTCCTCGGTCTTCCTCTTGCTGCTGATGTATTTGTAGAATGTTTTCTTGTTTCCTTTTATGTCTCTAGTTTGTTTAATCTTGTTTTATGCCTTGGCTTTTCTGATTTTGGCCCTACCTACTTGTGTTATTTGTTTATATTCATCCTTTGTAATTTGACCTAGTTTCCACTTTTTGTAGGACTCTTTTTTGAGTTTTAGATCATTGAAGATCTCCTGGTTAAGCCAGGCTGGTCTCTTGCCATACTTTCTATCTTTCCTATGCAGTGAGATAGTTTGCTTTTGTGCCCTTAATAATGTCTCTTTGAAAAACTGCCAATTGTTTTCAATTGTTTTCCCCCTTAGACTTGCTTCCCATGGGATTTTACCTACCAACTCCCTGAGTTTGCTAAAGTCTGCCTTCTTGAAATCCACTGTCTTTATTGTACTGTTCTCCCTCCTACCATTCCTTAGAATCATGAACTCTACCATTCACGATCACTTTCACCCAAGTTGCCTTCCACTTTCAAATTCTCAACCAGTTCATCCCTATTTGTCAAAATCAAATCTAGAACAGCCTCCCCCCTAGTAGCTTTCTCCACCTTCTGAAATAAAAATGTGTCTCCAATACATTCTAAGAACTTGTTGGATAATCTCTGCCCTGCTGTGTTATTTTCCCAACAGATGTCTGGGTAGTTCCATTCCATAGCTCTGTTGCAGTCACATAAACAATGGCCACTCTCAGTAGAACTATGCTGATTTACACCAGTTGGGGATCTGGCCCATCACATGTTCTCTAACACACTCCATTTCAAAAGACAAGGAACTTGATCCACAAAGAGGCCATAGGCTGAGCTGAGGAGGAAATGCCAAGGAGAGTGGAGGAGCCTAAGCTCCACCCTTCAAAGGGATTTATGCTAGAGGGAGGTGAATGGAAGGACTACAGTTGTGCCTGGCCCCTATATGGGATAGAAGAGAATGAGGTATCTTCTTTCTCCCACATATCTTCCAAACCCATGTGGTGTGGGAAATAACTTAGTGCATAATAATTCATTTTTTTCTTCTGTTGGCATGAACAATGTATTTGAAAAAACTCATGACATGTCAGTTATCCCCTAGTAAAGCAATGTCCCTGCCTGCCTGGTCTTCTGCAGCTCAGCTACTCAGGGACAGAGCTGCACTGCTGTTTTTAAAATAAAGGACTTACCACCTCAAGGGAGTCAATTCCTTAACTCTGGCCTCAATCCTCCAGTTCATGCTGGACTTCACTGAGAGATTTTTCTTCACAATGATTGCAGGGTTGGGACTAAAGCATTTTGAAACAGAGAGTGAGATCCATGGCTGTACTCTGGCTGCTTCACACCGTATCAGAGGCACACAAAGCAACTGGAATGTACCAGTTTATCTGATCCAGAATGTGCTAGTGATGTCTGGGAATCAGAGCACCCCTCCTATCATCTTACTTGCACCCAAATATTCCAATCTTGTAGGAAGTAAAAGGGTGTCTCAGAGGAAAGCTTATCACTCCCTGAGAGGAAACCAGAGCTATAGATTCTATTCAGTAGTGGCTTACTCACAGCTATGGAGTATTAATTTCACCGGTTGTCACGCAGCCAGCAGCACACACCTTGCTTGGTGATATCACAGGTTATTTCTACTCTCACTGAAATCAAAGTGGATGAAATGAAACTTCAGCCTTTGTAAAGAAAAATGAGTAAAGGAACATTGTGCTTTTCTTCTCACTGCTTCCTTCTGCTCTGCACCAAATGTTTCGTGAACACCCTTTGGGTCTGATAACACTTATCCATCAGCCTCTTGATTTCTGATGAATAATAATGAAATCACACCTCTGTGCTAATGAGTGGGAGGCTGAAAATACCTGGTTTGTTAACACTTGTTATCAGGTGATAAGGACATACTTGATGATCAGAATGAGTCATAGCAGCAATAACCTGGGATTGTCACTACAGCTCAATCCCACTGAAAGCCATGGTTATTTCAGGTTGGGTCTCTCCACGCATTCAGTGCTGCTTGTCATGTTCATCTGTAGGTGAGTTACTGCGCCAAGCTATAAAGCTATTTGTTCTACCCAAACATGAGGAATCCCACCTAATGCCAGGGAGATCTGATGTTCTTCTACCACCTCCCCATCTAATATGGATCAAGGGGGTAGGGCAAGGCTGGCGGAATTGCAAATATTTCCCTTTCACTCCTGTCCAACTTGTTCTTCAATGTAATTTTTCTAAGGTAGCTATGTCAGGTGGTCTGTGATTGTGGGACAAGAAGTTGTTCTGGTGGTATCAAATTGAAGAGAATAATTGAAAAAAGGCTACATCAAAACTCTCAGAAACATGCTTTAAAAATGTTCAAATCACCAGAGAATGGCACTGAAGAGAGTTCTTTCTGTGCAATGCCATATAGTTCACTTCTGGCTCTTTTCCATACAGTACCTTCTCCCTCACTGTCAGCTCATATACACCATCAATCAATGGCCATTCAGGTCAAAGGGAGTCTTTATGACAGCCAGCACCAGCTAGAGTGATCAGACAGCAAATGTAAAAAATTGGGATGGGAGTGGGGGGTTTTAGGAGCCTATATAAGAAAAAGACCCAAAAATTGGGACAGTCCCTATAAAATTGGGACATCTGGTCACCCTAGCACCAGCTAGTAGCAGCCTACAAGGAGCAACACATGAGCTGGGAACATCCAGAACACAGTACCCCTCCAGCCACTCCCCCTTCCTTCATTAGGCTCACTCTGTGTGCTGAGCCTAGGATATGGAGTGGTGTAGAAGACGGTTATTCCAGCTCTGTGCCAGATGAGATTACCTGCATACCAAGAGAATTCCCAGCTGATGAGATCAGACCGGAGACACTCATCCTCTTGGTCACATAGGTACCCTTGTTCTTGCAGAAACACAGGTATTCATACCCATAACAGCATTGACATAAATAGAACTCAGTCATTGGACTGTTCATGGAATGAAAAAAAGAGGCAGAAATGTATCAAAATCAAATCACAAATGGTACTTTACAAACATATTTGTGACTGTATCCTCCCATTATTTGACCATCTCTGTTACTCTGATACCTTCTCATCTCTCATGGGGTCTTTAACAACTGGTATGGACACTGGCAAAGACATTATTGCCAAGAAATGTCTGCAGCCAAGTGTTAAATTGTGGATGAGATGAAATAGATGCCATTTCATTAGAAAGACTTCTTGATATTCAAACACCATACTCCTTTTTTCTCTGCTTGATAGAGAGGCAGCTTGAGACATGTTAAGAGGTGTTGCTATAGATGATTCACAAATATGTTGGGTTACAGTTTGGAACCAACGTACAGTAGCTTTGTATGAGAGCATGTGTCAACTCTTCAATCTGCTTTTCAAAATTTGTTTGCTCAGTTGAAGCCTTCTGTAAAAAGGGGTTATTCGTGGGATTTTTCATCATTGGCATAACTTTCTGAATAAATCACAAGCTGCTACTCTTTGCTCACACACACACTTGCCATGAGCAACATCTGGTACCAACCAAATCTGCTTATCTCATTGCCAGCTAGTGAAATAAACATGGCACACTCCTTTGGCTTATTGTAAGAAAGCACCAAGGAGAATAAAGCCACTGAAAGATGGCCATATTTCTTTTAATTGCATTTTTAAAAATTGTTATACCTGGTTAATCCTTAGCTTTGTCTCTGGATCTCCAACAATGGAACAAGTCTAATACCTGAAAGACAGTGGACCTGATTGTCCTCCAGGCCCTGCACCTTGTGTTGCCATTCACACCCATGAAAAGTGAGTGTGAAATCCTAACTTCTTGATTTTAGTCATACTTTGCACTAGCCTTGCACAGCTGTAAATAGAGACACCAGAGCAGTGGTGGGCAACCTGCGGCCCACGGGCTGCACGCAGCCCACCAGGCTAATCTGCTGGCTAATCTGCTGGTGGGCCACCAGAGAGTTTGTTTACATTTGCACAGACACCCGCAGCTCCCAGTGGCTGCAGTTCACCATTCTCAGCCAATAGGAGCTGTGGGAAGCGGCGCTTAAAATCTGTCAGCCATGGGCTCCACTCCTGCAAGCCATTCGTAATCTACCCCATGTTGTCTCACAATTTGTTTCAATTTCCACCTGTTTGAATTTAATTGAATATATAAAATAAAGTACATTTCAAAACAAAACATCGTTTCAAAATGAAATATAACAACTTTATGTTCTCAAAATGTCCAACATTTTTGTAACTGTGTTCCAATTTTTTTTAAGTAAAATTTCACCAAAATCAATAAATTTTCATGAAAAATGTTGGTTTTGTCAAAAATGGCATTTTCTTATGGAAAACTGTTTTGACAAAAAAAAATTTCCAACCGACTACTAACATCGTTTGAAAAGAGGGAACCCTGTAAATGGTAAAGATAAAGACGCAGATTTGCAAAGGTATTTAGGTGCTCAAAGATGCTGACAGGCCCTTATCTGCCTCATTGATGTCTAAACACCTATATAAATCTGGCCCAAATTCCATTTAGAGCTAACTGGACCATTTGTCATGTATCTATGGGCCAATCTCATTCTTCCCTTGCTTCTTACAGTGTGGGACAGGAAGCTCACTCCTATGTGGAAGCTCACCTAGAAGGTCAACATGCCAGGTTCAGAGTATGCTCAATGGAAATAGTTCATGGGGACATAGATTTAACATCTTTCCTTCTGCATATGAAAGGGCAGCCTCTAGTGCTACTCAAGAAATGATTGTTTCCCCTCACCCCAGAAAAATGCTTTCATTTTCATAAATATTTTTCTTTGAAAAAGTAAAGATTTTTCTTAAAAAAAAAATAAAAAACCCAGAGCTGAAAATATTTCAGTTTTGATACCTAAGATGAAAAGCTTAAAATTTAAAACAAAAAATGTTCAGTGTTTTTGGCTGCTAAAAACAAAACAAAAAATGTTGGGTTTTGGTTTATCGATGAAAACCTAAAATGGTTTGACAAAAACAGAATTTTGGGGGTGAAAATTTTCATTTTTGTTGAAAAGCCATGTGCTGTTGAAAAAAAATGTTTTGATGGCAAATGTCCGAACAGCTGCATTAGCCTCATCATGGCTCTCAGCTCTTCTCTGAGAATTCATGTGGTTGGAACAGCAATGCCTGCTGTGGGCCATGTTGGCTGCCCCCAGCCTTCCAGCCGCAGCCTGGACTATACTCCCATGTTATGTAGTCAAATGTTTTTTTCCTTGACCTGTTTTGCAGCAATGTTCCAGGCTGTGAGAGCACTAATGATCGTGGGCATCGTCCTGGGTGCCATTGGCCTCCTTGTGTCCATTTTCGCCCTGAAATGCATTCGGATTGGCAATATGGAGGACTCTGCAAAAGCCAACATGACTCTGACCTCCGGCATCATGTTTATTGTGGCTGGTAAGTCATTGTGCTCTACACAATTTCTTCTATTATGTGCAAAGCTCAGCCAGCAGCTGAATTTAAGATTGAGGAAATCATTGCAAAACAAAAAAGCAAAAGGAAAAATACAGTCAAGATGCACAGGGAACGAATGTTTCAGAATTGAAAACTGCAGTGCTACTAACTCTGGCAATATTTCTGGTGTATTTATTAAGGCTTCAGCTCCTAGAGTTGTGTAAATATATGAGAACCTCAGTTTTCATTTAATAAAAAAGTAAGTTTCTAGCCTTCATGGAGATGGAAAACAGCATGAAAATGTGAACCCTAAAAGCTCAAAAACCAGACAAATAAAAAAAGCCCAGAAATTACTTTTAAAATTTCATGATTTTTAAGACAGTTTCATGATTTTCGAATACTTGGGATTGCCAATAAAATCCAGTCATGCTTGTCTTCCTCATGTGGGCAATCCCAGAGGTTCTAGTAACATGACTTGCATGAATAAATAAGCAGAATTTACCTCTGTATTTGCACTAAGCAACCAACCGTGAAAGTGATGATGCCTAAGGGAATTCCTTCATCACAGATTTACCCACAATCCAGTGCAAGTGAGTAAAGAAATTGAGTCCATAATCTCACTGAAGTATCATTCTGGAATGATTCAGCAGGATTGTTGTAAGAAAGACACGAGAAGTAATTCTTCCACTTTACTCCGCGCTGATAAGGCCTCAGCTGGAGTACTGTGTCTGGTTCTGGGTGCCGTATTTCTGGAAAGAAGTGGGCAAATTGGAGAAACTCCAGAGAGGAGCAACAAAAATGATTAAAGGTCTAGATAACGTGACCTGTGAGGGAAGATTAAAAAAACTGGGTTAGTTTAGTTTGGAAAAGAGAAGACTGAGAAGGCGCATGATAACAGTTTTCAAGTACATACAAGGACGAGGGGAAAAAAATTCTCTTTAACCTCTGAGGATAGGACAAGAAGCAATGGGGTTAAACTGCAGCAAGTGCAATTTAGGTTGGACATTAGGAAAAACTTCCTAACTGTCAGGGTAGTTAAACACTGAAACAAATTGCCCGGGAAGGTTGTAGAATCTCTGTTACTGGAGGTTTTTAAGAACAGGTTAGACAAAAACCTGTCAGGAATGGTCTAGTTTTTACTTAGTCCTGCCTTGAATGCAGAGGATGGGACTAGATGACCTACTGAGGTCACTTCCAGGCCTTCACTTCTGTCATTCTGTGAAGGCCTGATTTCTGCAATGCTTACTCAGGTTGAGCACTTACTCAGGCAGGTTGTCCCAGTGACCTCAAACAAAACAGTTCAAGCTTGTACAGTATACACTGTTTGGATGAAAGAAAGGGATTCATATAATGTAGCTTCATTTTTGCATTTAAAATGTATATAATTTTACCCTCTGACTTCACAGGGAGCAGAGTTAGGCCAACAGTGAAAGTCTGTGCAAATCCCACCCATATATTCTACATTTATGAAATCACTGAAAGACAATGACTGGAAGAGTTATCAATCTAAAATACAGGCAAGGCCCCAGCTACCATGTGGCATATTAGAGCTGGTGAGCAAAGTCGAAAGGAAGGATAGTCCAATGGTTAGATCTAGCCTAGCCTTCAGGAGACCTGGTTTTGATTCCTTGCTGTGCTATAGATTTGCTGTGTGACCTTAAGTAACTCTCTGTAAAATGGGGATTCTTGCACTTACCAAGGTCACCAGGCACTGAGAGGCTAAATGCATTAAAGACTGTGACGTGCCCAGATACTGGGATAATGGGAGTAATTTGATACCTAAGATGAAAACATCACTGATTTCTGTGGTCCTGGCTCCTCAGCTGGATAAAGGATAGGTGGGGCTTTTGCAAGGTGTCAGAGTCAGTGTTGCTGGTTGGCAAGCAGGGGACTTTTGAGGACTTTGGTAATGTGATGGGTTTGAGTTTTTTCCTTCCTGTTTTGGGACAGGGATATCTGTGATTTCAAATTTGCAAGAGGGATGTTTGGATTCCGCATTACCAACCCCAGAAGACTTTCATAGCTGCTATTTGTGCCCTTTTCCAATATCTCAATGATTGTGAAATGATTTTTTCCCCATTAAAAATTTTAATGACAATGAAAATTCTCTCTTTGAAGTTTTTCATTGAAAAACTGAAATCTCAAAAATAGAAAAAAACAGTGGTTTTCAGCAATCAGAATTTACATGTCTCAAAATGGTTTTCCATTGAGAAAAGGTTGAACACAAAAAATCTACCAGCTCTACTAGAGAAGGTTTTTTGGGGTAAGGGAAGGAAGGGCCGGGTTGTAATGAATGCTTTGATTCTGGAACACTCCATTATGGAGCAATTTACATGGAAATCTGACAATTCTTAGTCTCAATGGTCAGGGCTGGCTCTACTGTTTTTGCTGCCCCAAGCAGCGGGCCAAATTGCCACCGTGGATGGCGGAGGCAGTCCGTGTGCCATTAGGGTGGCATGCGCGTTTCTGCGGCAGCAGTTTGGGGGCAGCTTCTATCTTCGCCCGGAAGACAGAAGCTGTGCTGCTGAGGACAGCTGAACATAGAAGCTGCCACCGAATTGCTGCCACCGCGGAAACACACGTTCCCCTAAAGCACATGGACTGCCCCCACCTTCCGCAGCGGCAATTTGGCGCACTGCTTGGGGGCAAAAACACACAGACTGCAATCGGAGTGATAGGTAGCACTTTACTCCCATTTTTTCAGAGATCTGAATGACCCCCTGACATATAAGGCAGTGGGGAATCTTTCTCCCAGTCCCATATTCTCTCTGTTCCCAGGTCTATGTGCTATTGCCGGAGTGTCCGTATTTGCCAACATGCTGGTCACAAACTTCTGGATGTCAACAGCCAATATGTACCAAGGATCGATGCAGACCATCCAGACAAGGTAACCTTCTCCTCTTATGAAGAGCTGTCAGTGTGAGATCGATATAGCTCAGGAGCAGAATGGTAGCATTGGCATGTGGTAGCCACGGCTGCCCAGAATCAACAAGTATGTAGTGATGGTATCTAGTCTGTGTTTTCAGATCAGTTCTGATGCTATGTCTAGATGGTTTTATCAGGCTAGATTTTTAGCTGTGATGAGTGCACAGTGTAGCTTTAAACCACCCTTGGGGTCCCCTGATATCAGGTCTGCTCTATCCAAAGCCAGTTCCCCAAGCACATACTCAGCCTTCTGTAACTTGTATCAGCTGCTAATGGTCCCCAGAGGCTATTACAGCAGCTGGGGACAGGGCTGCCCAGTAATGTCATTTTTCCAGTATGTCTGTAGGGAAGGGAGTATGATGTAGAACTAATTATAGTGGTGATACGCTACTTCATTATTCCCCTGCATGGGGTGGGATTGGGGAGGGGTGGAGGTCCTCCTGTGACTGGTTAATCCAGCTTTAAGATCTGATCCAAAGCCCAGTGTAGTTAATGGTAGTCTGTCAATTGCCTCAGTGGGCACTTTGAAGACTGAAACGAATAAACAAGCAACCAAAACAATGTAGCTAAGTGATGTCCATGTTCATGTAGCCAAACCAGAGGAGGAGGGAGAACGCATCCGTCCCCTCTACAACATGGATGACACTTGTGCAGCTGGGGTGGGATATAGTCACTCTCATTCCTGTTGAGACAGAGGGAAATCTGAAGGTAAAAACTATGAAGGACCTCTGCTAAGAGAGACCAACATGGCAGAAGAGAGGTCCTGCTCCAGGAGAGAATTCTGTATCTTAAATACACTTCAAAACAAATTACATGGAGAGTTCTTGCAGCCTCACAGCATTATGGGCCCTTTGTCTTTTTATTTTGTAGGTATACCTTTGGTTCAGCCTTGTTCGTCGGCTGGGTGGCTGGGGGCTTGTCCCTGGTAGGAGGCGTTATGATGTGCATTGCCTGCAGGGGACTGGTACCAGAAGAAACCAAGTAAGTCCCTTGTTATAAACAGATAGCTACAGGTTAATGTTTCTTTTACCTGTAAAGGGTTAACAAAGGGGACCAAACACCTGACCAGAGGACCAATTAGGAAACAAGATTTTTAAAAGCTCACGGAGGGAATGTTTGGGTGTGTGTTCCTTTGTCTGTGTCTTTTGTCTTTTTCTCGGCTATGAGAGGGATCTTTCTATCTTTAAGCTTCTAATCTTCAGTTTCCAAGTTGTAAGTACAAAGGTAGAAAAAACAATAGGATTTTATGTTTTTTTGTATTTACATGTTTGTAGTGCTGTTTATTATCGATGTTAAATTGTATTTCTTTATGAATAAGGCTGTTGTATCATATTTTCTTTAAGCAATTGACCCTCTTTAATTGTATCTTGATACAGAGATCATTTTTATGTCTTTCTTCTTTATATAAAGCTTTTCTTTTTAAAACCGTGTTGGATTTTCTTTCTAATAAGGCTTCTAGGGATAGACAAATCCCTGTGCCAGGATTACGGTCTCTCTTTCAGGGAAGACTGGGAGGGGGAAAAAGAAGAAGCGCAAGGTAATATGCCCTCTCTGTTTTTGTAATTCAAGGAGTTAAGCACAGTAATCTTCAGGATAACCCACGGAGGGGAAGCCAGGGAGGAAGTGAGTAAAAGAGAAGACAAACGGGGGGGTTATTCCCTTTGTTTATGTAAGACTCAGGGCATGCTGAGTCTTGGGGTCCCCAGGAAGGTTTGGGGGAGACCCGAGGAGCCAAACACTGAATAATTTTTGGCTGGTGGCAGCGCTATCAGATCCAAGCTGGTAATTAAGCTTGGAGGTTTCATGCAGGCACCCACATCTTGGACTCTAAGGTTCAGGAGGCGTTATGATGTGCATTGCCTGCAGGGGACTGGTACCAGAAGAAACCAAGTAAGTCCCTATGCTTCTAAATTGGAAGCTTTGCTGGTAATGAAATAGTGTTTGATCGTGCACTAGGAAGTGATGGACACTCTTCTGCAGGGTTCATTATTTTACGGCACATCACAGATCTTTAGATTAGATTACCTTGGCAAGCACTGGATGTGAAAAATATATATAGCCCATGGACCAGGTGCACAGTAGCTGCAATCATATGGCACCCCCAGGTTATGAAGGATATAATTAGAGCTTGGCAAAAAAAATTTCAGAGAATAGTAATTTGACTGAAAAATGTATTTTGGGGGGCAAACTATATGCAAATTCAGGCTGAATTTTGGCATAGTTTGGCCAAAAATGTTTTTTTTTTTTTTTTAAGTAAAAATATCTCTTTTTGATTTTTTTGTTTTGAACCTTTTTGTTTCATTTTGAAATGTGGCCACTTTTTAAAATAAACAAAAACAAATAACAGTGAAAAACAGCCAGAAAGAACCCAAATGAAAAACCGAAAAGCATTCATAATAGGTTCACAAAAATTAATTTTCTCAAGTTTTTCAATTCAGTGAAACACTTAGAAAAAGATTGGTTTGGATTTGAATTGAACCAAATTGGCGGGAGGCAAGGGAGGGGGGATTTTTCATTTTGGCCCTGGAACTCAAATTATTTTGAACTCAATTATTTGCTCAGATGTAATCATGATATCTGTGGGCTCCCTAAGAATACAGACTACTTACTTGTATAGTATTATTTACTTACATGAGTCACATGATATTGTTTCTCTTCCCTGACTGGGTGATATATGTCAACAAGGGATGAATTGCGATTTTTACAATCAAACATACAATTCAAAATGTGCAGTATGTTGGTTAGCTAACTTTGTTACATAAATTACAGCATGAGTTGCAAATTGTGTAACTTGTCATAGAACCTCTGAAGCCAAAGAAGCTAGGACAATTTACACCAGATGCAAATCTGCCCCTGTATGTTTCACTGTTATATTTTCAGTCTGCAAATCAAACAATCTGCAGGCCAGGAATTATTCATGGAAAAAACTGGTGAAGCATTTCAAATAGGGTGACCAGACAGCAAGTGTGAAAAATCGGGACCGGGGTGGGGGGGGGTAATAGGAGCCTATATATGAAAAAGACTCAAAAATTGGAACTGTCCCTATAAAATTGAGACATCTGGTCATCCGAATTTCAAATAACAAATTTAAAGGAGAGAATTTTGCAATCTGTTTGTGGACATTTGGCACTCATTTTTATCAGGGCCTCCAAGTGTTACTATAATACACATAATAGGAATTAATAAAGCGCTTAATCAGTTGCATTAAATCCAGGAACTCACAGGAATAAAGTTCAGAGTGAAGTGGATATTGGAGGTTGTCACAGAGTCTGCATTGCTGACATTGTACTTTATTTCTCTTTCAGTTACAAGGCAGTGTCCTACAATGCATCAGGACGGAATATCTCCTACAAGACTACGCCATATAAGGCTGGTACTGGTTATGAATCTGAAGCCAAAAGTAAAAAAGTTTCAACATACGATGACACTGCTCGTAGCGATGATGGGAAACGCTCATACCCTTCAAAATATGACTATGTCTAGAAGCCCTTCAGGGGTCAAAGATACACTATCGTTCTATAACACTTTGCAGTCCAAAAACAAACCAAAAAGAGTGCTTAAACAAGAGGCACATAGGCCTGTCCGTGAAAGGTTCACTCTTTCTTATTTTGTTTGGTTTACTGTTGTGAGGTGTGGGGCATTTTCATTGGTTGTTAATGCGACCTTAATTTGACTTTGTACTCGTGTCCCCAGTATGATGAGGTCCATAAAAAAAGCAGTGTGTTATTCTAGTTGTTCTCATCCTTAAAAGAGATGGTTTGTATTTCAAATACAGCTTATGAAACCAAAAACATGGTTCTCCCATGCACCATTTTCTGTTTCTTTTAATTGGTTTACATTTCGATTTAATAACAGAACACAGCTGGAGTTTGCAATCCCATGTAAATCAATCATGATCACGTTTGTGTTTGTGACTAAAAACTAAATAGCACTGAGAGCCGGCATGAAAGGCCTTTGAAAGTCAGATTGCTAAACCTAAATGTCCGTGCTGACTAGTAACAAAAGGCAATTGTCTCCAGAAACGCTGGTGGCTGATCTTAATTACAGAGCAGTGTGTAAAAACAGCACCACACCACTACATTCCCCATCTCGCCATTCAATGTCATGCAAGGTATATAGAGAGTTGCCTCTTGTTTTTTTCAGATCCTGGAGACCTTAACATAACCGTTACTTATGGTCAGAGAAAGCGACAACGCTTTGCTTAAATGATAGTGTATCTTTGCCCTAGCTTTGTAACCCAGCCCCAGCAGGATAAAGAGACAAAAAAATCATTGCCTTTTGTGTTATATGCTGTGTGCTTTAATGAAATTCGAGTGGCCTTTCTTTAAGCATAGTGAACATAGATAGGCAGATCCCACATTTGTGCTTGGTCATCACTTGCACCCAGACGCTTCCTTCCTGGTACTGTAATGTATTATATAATGCTGATTTGGTGTGATATTTAATTTGATTTACCTTACTTAGACATTAGATGTAACCTGTGATACCAAAGTGTATTTATTTCCTCTGATCCCATCGGGGAATATACATAATCCATTGTTATTCCTAGGCATGGTATTTTCTGTGAGAGCTGAGAACCTTTGTGCACAACTGGTATTCCTGCAGATGTCATCTTTAATGAAGCCAGGGGAATTTCTCATTTAGAATTAATTAGAGTCACATTTGGAGCAGGAATCCTATGGAGCATTAGATGTGTAACTTTCTTCACTGACATTACGGATTCCTCGTATTAATTCTTCCGATACTGATTTGAATATTAACCCCTTAAAGGGTCACTATCATCTTCTCAGTGGTCAATTTGACAATACAATCTGCTTGAGTCATCAAGGCCAAGAGCACAGAAAAGGGACCTTGCTCAGTCCAGAGGATGGGAAGCATCATCTGTCACCTGAGCAAGTCTGACTCGAGGGATATCTTTGATGGGTCTCTGAGCAGTGACTCCTTGGCAGAGTGAGGATCCTTCTCATAAGGCGCTTTGATGGTTTAAAGGAATAAGCAAAAGAGGGATCCTAGAAGCCCTTCCCTACCAAGCAGCCAGTTTGATAGCTATCTGTGATGGTATTTTGCTGTCGTTCTTGGTAACAGTCTGAATTCTCTGTATCCACTAGTTTGTGAACGCAACTGAAATGGAACAGAAATGAAGGCAGAAGATTTCTCCAACAATTTGATCCTTTTAATGTCTGGAGGTATTGACAGCATCACCTTTCAACACACACTGTGTGTCTATTAAACTCCTAAGCCCAGTGTATCATGAATCTCTGTACTCACACATGCACATGGCCTATCACAAGACTGCAGTTAGCCCACACTGGATGGGTCCCCAGGGGGAGTGGCTATGTACCCCATGTGTATTTCCACACTAGCTCCAAACAGGAGAGTGTGTAAAGGGAGTTTGGAGCTGAGTTGGGATGGAGCCACCAAGAATCCAGAGGGCCAGAAAGGATACACTGGTTGTGGAAGGGCAGCAGGAGCACAGGGGCTCTGGTAAGCCACAAGGCTTAGCGGAGACAAACTGCATCCCCTAACCCTAATGTAGAACCCTAAACAAAACCTTATTGTACTGTGTTGGGGTGAGAGTATGTGAATGTCACCAATTAAGTACAAAGAATGCTCACTTCCTTAAACCCAGAACCACAGAAGGTATAAATCTGCATAGCAATATTGGATTCAATGGAGATATGCTGATTTACACCACGGGAAGTTTGGGATCATTATTTTTACAGGCCCATTTAGTTACATGGCACTAAGATGTTTGCTTTTTTTTTTTTTTTACTAATGTGTTTATTACTTTGAAGACTAGATTTTCATACAGCTGATACATACTTTTCTTTTGTGTCTGTGTTTTGCATGCTGGAAATATTGTGCTCCATTATGTTTTTGTTACTTGAATATTAAAGAAAGTGACTTTAAATTTGAAAAGTGTTAGTTGATTTATTTAGCTTTTGTTTTGTCATTCCCTGAAGCTAGGTAAACAGTAACCATTAATTTCCCTGCATTACTAGATTCATTCTGGCTTTGAACTCCTCAAGCTCTGAGGGGTGTGATCTGCAAAAGAGGGGGAAATGTGTCTTGTTTTTTGCCTCTTTTAAGTGTATAAAGAAGAACTACAAGGGGTTTTTTTGTTGGGTTTTCAAAGTTTCTTTCCTGCCTGTGGTTACATTGGAAATTCAGTTTTATATGGAGGGTTGCTTTGAGCTCCAATAATATGTTCTCTAATATGTGCTCCATACAGAACACTGCATATAGATCTGGAATGATAAATCAGGGATCTACACCTGCGCTTTTAAGTGAATCAGAGCATCAGCTCCAATGACTACATTTTGCCCAACAAACTCAAAGAACTCTCATATTACTTTTGCAAGAAATTTAGATCTATTGCTGCCTGTTACCAGGAAATCTAGACATGCTGGGTGTTCCGTATTAAAAAGCAAATAAGTCACATATTAGCAGATGGCTGCTTTTACTGTGTAAACACAGAGAACCTGTAACGGCAAAGCACAAAAAGGGTTTCTTCTGATAACGGAGGTTCAAATGACTGCTAGTTTTCACCACGAGTCTGGTTCACGTGCTCATATGTGAAAGTGCAAAAGGTATTTTGGGTTGTCGTTTCCTGTTGGGCAGCTAAAGAGTCTAATCCCATACAACTGGAAAGCACAACCTGTGATCTTCAAGAGATTGGCTGGATCTTTCAGCCAGTTGTACTGCTACTGACGTGGTTCATCATCATATGAATATGAGAAACCAGCTAGCTCAGACTTCATTTACCCGTAATGAACCATTAAAAATATATTCTGGTACACTAATAGAAAATCCAACAGAGATGCTACTGTAACCCACTGGTGAGTATATGTTATGGGCTCCTCTGTGGCCAATCTGCAGAGAATATGAGTGTATTACAGCCCAAACTAGCAATTGCTAACACTTTAGCTTTACCTACAACAGCTCATGCTATTATCTGTGGAGGTTCCTGGTTCAGTTCCTAGTGTGTCTGTCAAGATGGCAGCAGTCACCTTATCACAGTGCCACAGGGTTGAGTCAGCACTGCAAACCAATGGATTTACCCCAGCTTAGAAGTGAAGTAGCACAGTGGTGAATTAGGCCTCCAGTCTCCAAACTGCACCAAATCAAACAGTTGGGGAAAAAAACAAATAATGACCAGCTGGCTGTGAAAAATCCCTGAATCACAGAAAACATAAGTCCCTGATCCTGCAAATCCTTATGCATGGTTTTAACCAAACCCATATGAATAGGGCCATTGAACTCAGTGAGTCTACTTGCAGCAGTAGAGTTAAACATCTTTGCAGGATTGGGGCCATAGCCAGTTCAGGCTCTGCCCCTGACTAGCACTCAATAGTCCTTCAAGGAAAGGGATCATTAAAAAAACAAAATACTTCTGAATACTTCATTGTGCTTTGAATGGGACAAAAATTGCTGGTATGCTCCCACTTCTGCTGCTAGATTCCATCAGAAGAGAGCTTGAAAAGACTGAAACTGTTTAGTTTAGATAGCAGTCAGATAAGCGGTGGCATGACAGAGATACATAAAATAGTGGGGAATAGCATAGAATAAAGGCATGGCATAACCACAAGAATACATTTTTGACCATACAAGAACAAAGGGTAACCCAATTAAATTACAAGGCAACACACTGAAATGTAGTAAGTATTTTTTACACAACACAGTTAGTTTGAAGTGCTCACTGACCCCGATATTATTGAGGCAAAATTCTGATTAGGATTCAAATGAGTTCAGTATCTGAATAACAAAAACATAAACATATGTCACAGAGGATGAAATAGAGAGGAATGAAAAGTGGAATTTCCATTTCTAGGGAAATTCTAACAATTAATTATCTGGTTTTTGTCCTGAATCAGGAGGAAAAATGAAAACTTCAACATTTTTCATGGAATGAAAATTTCTGAAAACATTCAGTTCCAAACTATCAAAATATTTCATTCCAAATCTGTTCAACATTAAACTGCATCCGCCTATTTTGCCCCAGTTCCTCATGTGAGTTGTAGTTTGGGTGTCCCTTGCCTCATTATCCACTATTGTCCACACTCCCTGGCTGGACTACACCTTTCATGATGCAGCCATAGTAATGTGGGATGGGCTCCATGAAAGGACTGAGGCCTTGCAATGCTGAGTGTCTGGGCCCCCAACTTTTAGGTACCTAGAAAAATCAGGGAACAGCAGTGTGATCCACAAATCTGAGTTCAGTGCCTACACTCCCCATATAATGAATGGGGAGACACTGGCATGTTAGGCTGTGATCTACAAAAGCCAATATGCAAAGTGGAGAGCTCCCTCAGCTAGCCATTGAGAAATGGTGACCAGAGGGATGAGTGCTAAGCCCTGACATGACCATCTCTCAGAGATCCATACCTAAGTTTGGGCCACAGGGAACTGCCTAGCTCTGCTTAGCAATCCACAAATGGGAACCAGCCACCTGGACTTAGATGGCTTTAGTGCCTAAGGCATTTATTGCTGGAATGAATTAGGCACCTGCCTTGGCACACACAAAATACCTGAAGGAGGAGGTGATGTCTTTCTTATAACTTTTAGCTCAGCAGATACAGCACTCAGCTGGAATGTGAGAGGCCCAGGTTCAAGTCCCCCCTCTACCTGAGGAGGAAAAAGGCTTTGAACATTGGCCTGTGATGTTGCACTCGATATGATTTTATGAAAATATGCTAATGAGTTTAAATATAATGTAACTGGAATATGCTTCATGCAAAAGGTCTCTTGTAAGGTATCACTACAAAGCTTATAATCTACTGAGTGTGGTCATCTTATTTGTATAAATGTACCACTCTTGTATCTAAAACTAGAAATATGAAATATAACTCTGAGGGCCTATTGTAATTATACAAAGTGTGGGCCATTAATGGTGGTTTGGAATCTTGATGACTCCCATTAACCAGGACAATTGTCTGCAGATGGCTCTGTTTTACCTGTAAGTCTCCCTGTATACCTGTGTGCTGGCAAGTGAGTAATGAAGTTTTACAGTGACATGTGATCACGTCACCTGAACTGGAATCCATCTTTAATCTGGTGCTTTTCCATTGAGAAGGGGGTGAAAACCAAGAGAGGGACAAAGGATTCCTGCCTTATGCAAAAGATATATAAATGGGTGGAACAGAACAAAGGGAGAGCCATCATGAGGAATCCCCTAGCTACCACCTGAGCAGGAACAAGGGCTGTACCAGGGGAAAGGACTGTGCCGAGACTAGGAAGATGTCCAGTCTGTGAAAGAAACTTATTGAAACCTCTCTCAGGCTGAGATTTTATTTGTACTGGGTTGTATTACTGTATTAGACTTAGATTTGTGTGTTTTATTTTATTTCACTTGGTAATTCATTTTGTTTTGTCTGATACTACTTAGAGCCACTTAAATCCTACTTTCTGTATTTAACAAAATCACTTTTTACTTGTTAATTAACTCAGAGTGTGTATTAAAACCTGCAGGGCAGAGGGGAGCAACTGTGCATACCTCTCTATCAGTGTTACAGAGGGTGAACAAGTTATGAGTTTATCCTGTATAAGCTTTATACAGGGTAAATTGGATTTATTTGGGGTTTAGACCCCATTGGGAGTTGGGCATCTGAGTGTTAAAGACAGGAACACTTCTGTAAGTTGCTTTCAGGTTAAGTCGGAAGCTTTGGGGCATGTGGTCCAGATCCTGGGTCTGTGTTGGAGCAGACTGGCATGTCTGGCTCAACAAGACAGGGTGCTGGATTCCCGAGCCAGCAAGGAAAGCAGGGGTAGAAGTAGTCCTGGCACATCAGTTGGCAGTTCTTGAGGTGGTTTCTGTTACCCAACCTGTCACAGGTCCCCTACCTCTCAGAAGAGTGGGCTAACCATTGAGTTAGGGGATATTCTGCTAGCAGGTTTCCTTACTCTCTCCTGTTGAATCTGTTCCACGGTGGCTCAATAATGAAAGAATGATTGGAGCAAGTGATCCAGGGTCTCCCAGGTGGGTGTGCAAACCACTAGACTATAGAGTCATATTCTCTCTCTCTCTGGCCAAACACTCATTCGAATTTTTAATCCACAGTAAAGCAACTTCAGCGGAAGAGCCTGAGGGAGCCCCCAAATCAGAAAGTCCGCTAGGTCAGCGGTTCTCACTCCTCTGAGAAGTAGGAGACTCCTGTTCGATCCTTTCTCCCTGGCTGTCTAAGAGGGAGAACTTGAACCTGGGTCACTCATATCCAGGGTCGGCTCCAGGCCACAGCGCGCCAAGCGCATGCTTGGGGCGGCACGCCGCGGGGGGCACTCTGCCGGTTGCTGGGAGGGTGGCAGGTGGCTCCAGTGGAGGTGTCACAGGCATGGCTGCGGACAGTCCACTGGTCCCACGGCTCCGGTGGACCTCCCACAGACACGCCTGCAGCAGCTCCACTGGAGCCGTGAGACCATCGGACCTTCCGCAGAAACGCCTGTGGGAGGTCCACGGGAGCCGCGGGACCGGCGAACGGCAGAGTGCACCCCCATGGCGTGCCGCCATGCTTGAGTCAGTGAAATTCCTAGAGCTGGCCTTGCTCACATCCCAGGTGAGTGCTTTAGCCACTCATCTGAAAGTTAGGAGGTGGGCGCTACAATCTCCTCCTCTGGCCAGATTTGGAATGGAACCCGTTCTGGTAGGTCACCTCTGAGCACACCTACTGGATCAGGCCCTGCCCACCAGGGGCATAGCCACAAGTGGGTTTGAATCATAGAACCATCGAATATCAGGGTTGGAAGAGAACTTGGGAGGTCATCTAGTCCAACCCCTTGCTCAAAGCAGGACCAACAGCAACTAAATCATCCCAGCCAGGGCTTTGTCAAGCCTGATCGTGAAAACCTCTAAGGAAGGAGATTCCACCACCTCCTGAGGTAACCCATTCCAGTGCTTCACCACCCTCCTAGCGAAAAATTTTTTCCTAATATCCAACTTAAACGTCCCCTACTGCAACTTGAGACCATTACTCCTTGTCCTGTCATATGCTACCACTGAGGACAGTCTAGATCCATCCTTTTTGGAACCTCCTTTCAGGTAGTTGAAAGCAGCTATCAAATCCCCCCCATAAGTCATGTGCTCCAGCCCCCTAATCATTTTTGAGTTCTGTGCCACAGGACTCTTTGTTGCTTTTTACAGATCCAGACTAACACGGCTGCCCTCTGTACTAATCCATTTTATTGCCCTCCGCTGGACTTCTTTCCAGTTTTTCCACATCCTTGCTTGTAGTGTGGGGCGAAAACTGGAACGGTACTCAGAGGAGGCCTCACCAATGCCATATAGCAGGGAAATGATCAATCCCTCAATCTGGCTGGCAATGCCCCTACTTATACAGCCCAAAATTGCATTTAAGCCTTCTTAGGCAAACAAGGGCACACTGTTGACTCATATCCAGGTTCTCGTCCACTGTAACGCTCTAGGTCGCTTCTCTGCAGAACTGCTTCCTAACCATTCGGTCCCTAGTCTGTAGCAAGTGGTTGGGATTTTTCCATCCTAAGTGCAGAACTCTGCACTTGTTCCTTGTTGAACCTCATCAGATTTAGGCGCAATCCTCTAATTGACCTAGGTCCTCTGTTATCCTATCCTCCCTCCAATATGTATCTACCATTCTCCCAGTTCTAGTGTCATACTGCAAACTTGCTGAGGGTGCAGTCCACACCTATCCTCCAGATCCAATTAATGGACGATAGAAACAAAACCAGCCCCGACTGATCTCTCTTGGGCACTCTGCTTGGATACCAGCTGCCAACTGGACATGGAGCCATTGATCACCACCCGTTGAGCCTGACGATCTAGGCCAGCTTCTATCTACCTTTAGTCATTCATTCAAGCCCATACTTCTTAACTTGCCCAGCAAGATACTGTGAGAGACATAAATCAAACAGACTTTGCAAAGTCAAGGAAATAACACATCCACTGCTTTCCCCTCATCCACAGAGCCATTTATTGTGTCATACAAGGCAATTAGGTTAGTCAGGCATGACTTGCCCTTGGTGAATCCATGCTGACTGTTCCTGATCACTTTCCTCTCCTCTAAGTGCTTCAGAATTGATTCCTGGGTGGACTGACCTGGGTGGGCTGCAGCAGCAGGGCTGACAGCATGCCCTGAATGAGCCCTCTTGTTCTCCACATCCACTTTGAATTAAAAAAATATGTTTTATAGAACAAGATTTAAAAGAAAATGCAGCAGAGGTGTAGTGCTGCCACAGCAGCCTGGAGCATCACTTGGGCACCTGAAATCTAGGACGGAGCTATGTGCCCACCCCTTGGAAAGCTACATTCCGGCAGCTCTGCCTTGCCATCTTCTGAGCTGTGGGGCGGTGGGTCCCTGCCAGTCTGACCTCTCAGGGCTGCCCGGCAGCAGGAGCACACACCGGCATGCAGCAGCCACACACAACAAAGCGGCGAAGGACAGAGCCACAGAGACACATTAGCGCCCCAGCTGCTGTACCACCCCACCCCCTCCGCTCGGCAATACTATCGGGGTGCTAATGTGTGGCGGGGGATTGGAAAGAAGGCGACAGGAACTACCCCCTCCACATGTGGAGCGCAGGGCCTGGCCCCTCTTCCATGTAGAATGCAGTGTGGGCCGTTTGAGTTGGGAAATCAACCCCATGCATGGTGAGGGGTGGCCGACACATCCGCCCCACACACCGCTGAGGGGGATTGATTGGATCCCCACTGGCAGCTGCTGTGAAGGGAGTGGGCTAGTGGGCACATGGAGGTGCTGCACCGGGTCCCTACCAGGTTTAACAACGCGCAGCGCCGTGTCCAGCCCCTGCAACCAGGGCGTGAGGAGGCAGCGCAATGGCCCCCACAGGACAGGGGAGCTGCACCCAGTGGAGAAGGAGCTGCTGGTTGTGATTGCCCAAGGTGAGGCATGTGTGTGCCCAGCTCGGCAGGTGCAGCCCTGTGTTTGGGGGCACCAGTAATAGGAAGAGAACGTGATGTCAGGAGAAAAGCTCAGCTAGCGCAATCTGTCATTGTCCACGCACCCAAAAGTCAGGGCCCACCCAAATTTCCACTCCGAGCTATGCCACTGCTGCACATGAGCAGGCAGGCAAACACATGCCTCCCTAGGTGTGTGACTCACTCTGGGACTTAGGTGGGGAGTAAGCATCCAGATGTCACAGTGGAGCCAACACAGTGTGCATGCCTGGAAACAGAAACATGGAGGTCAAGGGTTCTTTTACTCTGAAGACTCAGATGCTGAGTGAATTTAGGCAGCTAGCTGTTTCAGCGGGAGTTTTGTGGGTCAGACTGGAGGCAAAAGTGGGACTTGGGCACCTGAATCCCACCTATGACACCCATGAGACACCATTCCAGGAGGCAGCTGGGCTGCATCAAGGGAGATGTAGCTCAGTGAAGAAGCTCAGAAGGGAGAATGAGAGCATGAAGCACCTGAACTACAACTCCCATGAGACATTGCAGCTCTGTAGACAGAAGCAGTTTAACGGTGAACAGATTTGAACCAAAACGTTTTTTGTCCAGTTCAACAAACCAGAATAGTCAATTTTGGTCAAACTGATGTGAAACAAAATGTTTTGTTTAGATTTTCTTGGTGGAATTTATTTTTTTAAAACAGCAACATGAATAAGGGCTTCATAATCTGGCACTTTTAGAATCTTTTGGATAAGGGACTTAGATTTTAACATATCTCAGTGTTGCTAGCTGTGGTGATTTTATCATAGGACTCACAATATTTGGTGCTTTACTCAAAACCCCAGCTTTGAGAGTCATGTGATTATGAAATCTTAGTTTTCAGTTTAAAAAGACAATTTCTAGCCCTCATGGTTGCACAGAAAAGATTGACAGCATGCCCTGAATGAGACCTCTTGTTCTCCATATCCACTTTGAATTCAAAAATGTTTTATAGAACAAGATTTAAAAGAAAATGGAGAAAATTCCAAATTCTGCAGATTTGCCCAGCCATAGTTTGCTAATTGTACATTATGGCCCAGCATTGTGGTTGCCATGGGAACTCTGCAGATAGGTCTAAGGGAACCTGCTTGCAAAGGACATGAAACCCAACATCACACCTGTGGGAGGGTGAATGTAGGTCACCAAAGCGGTGAGACTGGGCAAAGTGTTTGCCAAGGGATTCAGAGTTAAGTAGAGAGGACATGGGGAGATGAAAAAACAAAAGACAGAAAGATAGTGAAGAGAAATGGAGGTGCAGTCAGAATATACAGACAAAGTCCAGGCGAGCCTGCTATAGAGGCTGGCTAGGCTTCTGACTCAGGACACCTGGGCTCTGCTACTGATTTCCTGTCTGACGTTGGGCAAATCACTTAATCTCTCTTGGTTTCAGTTCCCCATGTGTAAAAGGGAGATGATAATAATCCTTGCATCTGTTTTGTCTCTTTAGATTGTAAGCTCTTTGGAGCAGGGACTGTCTCTCACCTTCCTTCGGCTGGGACCCCTGGGAGCCACTGAACGGTTTTGTTTTCATTCAATTTGGTCAGCTAGTGTACAGCTCTTTGTGCAACTCTTTTAGGCTCATCTAATGAAAGACACACTAAAAGGTTGCTGGTGTTACCTACAAATAGAGCTTGCTATAGGTTCTTTCTGAAGGGCGTTGGGCTCCTGAGACATTTCTGACTTTATGGAGTGCTGTGAATTTGTATTGACTTTGACCAAAGCAAGCAAAAACCCATATCTGGAGCTCCAAATTGGACTGTGAGATAAGAACTCTCCTGAAATCTATATGCAATTAAAAGCCCTATCTCCCTGCCTATAGTGACAAGGTTACTGCTTTTATATAGCTGAGCAGAAACGAATGAGGCTGAGGATTAATAGCGCTAAGATTTATGACACTGTGCTGCCCAAATATTATGGGAGTGTAGCTTGCTGGGTGAGATACTCCAGCTGCATAAATGTGATAGGATTTTTCTTTTCCTTTATTTCTCAGCTTTTGTGTTTTTTGGGTGCACCATGTTCCATTCTGAAACGCAGATGTTGGTGCTGTTTGATTACCTGTTAGCTTTTCCATGCACTTCTGTAGACTATAAGGGCATTACAGATAGATCCAGCCCTACACAGGAAACTGTCAACAGGAAAAACAAAATCCATGCACAAATACTCTAAAACAAAATTTTGACTTCAGTGGAGGTACACTGATTGACACACAGCTGGGGATCTGGTCCATTGACTCCAGTGGAACTAGGCTGATTTACAGCACCTGGAGATATTAATGAATCCTTTGCCTCCCAGTCTCTCTCTCTGTCTGTCCAGCTATGATTAAACCAGAATGTCTATAGCAGCAATCAGGGAGTGGTAAGTGCTTCAGTAATTTTTCCATTTCTTGGTCTCTTGTGTTGTTACCTGGGGTTCTTTCAAACCAAAGCTCTTGGTAACTTTACTCTGTGCGAGGAGATGTCAGGAAATAAATCAGGGGAGACGCAACCATCCGACTGATAGATGGCTCGCACAAACAGGACAACACAAGAGTTCTTTCACTTAAAGCTAAACTTTACTAGTCTCAAGCATTTACACACGTCCGCAACAAGTTAGTAAAACATCCCCAGCCCTTGATAATTACGAAAACTGAGTGTGACTCTCAAGTGATACAGCTGCAGCCACTCTGCTGCTGGGGAACAAAAGATGCATCCAGAGGGAGGGGCCAGTCCCGAAATGAGTCCCACCTATCTCAAGCTTTTTCCCCTTATTTATACATTAGTAATTAAAGAAACCTTGTTAAGTAAGCAGTTTTAATGATCGAGCAAGAGGTTCCTTCTGATTATTGATTAACCAGGTGTGGGTCTTTCCAGAGCCTGCAGCCTTGAGACCTCATTAGACATTCCTGAGGGTACATCCTGCTCTTTTCAAATGCATGTATCAGTGATTTTAACACAATTCTTATCAGGGAGGATGCGGGGTTAAGCTGCCCTTTCGGTGGCACCCTAAACCCCCTTCCCCTCCTGACTTGGTCAAGCTGAAGCCTGGTCTACACTATGTGTTTATACCGATTTTAGCAGCATTAAACCGATTTAACGCCGCACCCATCCACACTACAAGGCCCTTTAAATTGATATAAAGGACCCTTTAAATCGGTTTCTGTACTCCTCAATGAGAGGAGTAGCGCTAAAATTGGTATTATCGTATCGGATTAGGGTTAGTGTGGCTGCAAATCGATGGTATTGGCCTCTGGGCCGTATCCCACAGTGCATCACTGAATGCTCTGGACAGCTATGTGAACTCAGATGCACTGGCCAGGTAGACAGGAAAAGCCCCGCGAACTTTTGAATTTCATTTCCTGTTTGGCCAGCGTGAAGCTCTGGTCAGCACAGGTGACCACACAGAGTTCATCAGCACAGGTAGCAATGCAGTCTCCTGAGAATAGAAAAAGAGCTCCAGCATGGACCACATGGGAGGTACTGGATCTGATCGCTATATGGGGAAAGGACTCCGTGCTAACAGAACTCCGTTCCAAAAGACGAAATGAAAAAACATTTGAAAAAATTTCCAAGGCCATGATGGACAAAGGCCACACCAGGCACTCAGTGCAGTGTAGAGTGAAAGTGAAGGAGCTCAGACAAGCTACTAGAAAACCAAAGAAGCAAACGGAAGGTCTGGGGCAGGGCCGAAAACATGCCGCTTCTACACTGAGCTGCATGCAATTTTAGGGGGCTGCGCCACCACTACCCCACCCCTGTCCTTGGATTTCGTGGTGGGGGTTGTAATCTCAGCCATTCCTGAGGATTATGTGGACAGGGAAGATGAGGAGGAGGAAGAGGAGGACGAGCTTGCAGAGAGCACATAGCACTCCGTCAGCCCCAACAGCCAGGATCTTTTCCTGACTCAGACGGAATTACCGTCCCAGCCCTCCCAACCCACTATCCCAGACAGTGAAGCCATGGAAGCGACCTCTGGTGAGTGTACCTTTGTAAATATAAAACATGGTTTTAAAAGCAAGCTTTTTTTAATGATTGATTTGCCCTGAGGGCTTGGGATGCATTCG